>NC_141755.1:100803651-101417610 GCF_982258835.1 Parasteatoda tepidariorum | reverse complement strand
TTATTATGCATATTTATTTGGTTTGTTCAAAGTCTTTACTCTTCGACGACTAAAAACTTTGATATCGAAATAACAACAAACATTATATTCAACAAGTTCAGCTCAAGCCAGAGAACAACGAAACCTGTTTTCCACAACCCTTTACAATGATCAACACACATAATGGGCATGAAGTTCTCTCGCTTCTCATGAGATGACAAGACAACCACAATTCTAATTTCTATGGTAAACACCATCTCTTGATCCACAATCAAAATAAAAATTTTAGATATCAACTGTACAGACTTTTACCGAACTGTGTATGATCTGATATGCAAGAAGAAAAAATCTTATTTACAAAGATTTTTTTAACAGTTTTTGTTTCAAAAAAATTCATTTACTATTTTTTTTTTCCAGTAGCACGAAGAAATTTTCTACTAATCAGAGATCTTCTATAATATGATTAATACAGGGTTTCTGTTTGTTTTTACAGTGTAGTTTCAATTCCACTGATGTAAATTTTCCCATTTTATTTTTCAGGGAAACGAGAGCTGGAATAACCACAGTTGCTGAATGTTCTGAATGTTTGACAACTTCATTTTTTATTTTTGCTTCGACATATTTTTTATTTTTATATTGATGTGTAATTCTTTATTTGATACAACAATTATTTATGGAATAAATATTTGCTTAAAAATCTATTTATTGCTATTGTATTTTCTACATTTGAAATCCAATTGTTTTTGAGAAATTTTTAACCTATTTGAGCTACAAAATATAAAAACTGGCTTTTATTTTCTGTAGATAATATTTTAAGAAGTGTCCCATTTATCTAGACAAAAAAAAAATAATGCTTTTCCATAATATCAAAGAAAATAATATTAATGCCAGTTGTTAGCACTATGAATTAAATGTTTAAATTTTGTTTTATCCTGTTATATACTTAAAAATTAAGGTAATTTTTCTGTGTGTCCAATTTATTGATTTAAAATATAAGCGTTGCAAAAAAAAAAAAATTCAAATATTTTTAACATTCTTATTTTGTTGAACAAAAATTTGAACTATTTTAGCATTTAAATCTTAATTTTTATCATTTTTAATGACTTCCTGGTGATTATCAATTTTAACAGGAACTTTAAAATAAAAATCAGTATTAAAGAAGTGAGTTTAAAATTTAAATATATAAACAATATTTATAAACTTCATGAACAAGGAAATTTCTTATACGTAGGGAAATATGCAAACATTCTTTTTTAGCTCAAAGAAGAAATATTTGGAATTTTTTCGCTCAGTTCTTACAGCAAAGTAAGTTATACTGATTAAAAATGACTATTTCCCCCAAAATAATCAAGCAAAATTGATGGAAAGGAGAATTTACCTCGGACTGAGAAGCTATAAGAAGAAAAATATAAAACAAATAATAAAACGCGCTGTCATACAATCGTGGGAGAGATGACATCACGTTCAGAATGACGTTTTAGCTGACGTACACTAGCAATAGTATTAAATTGCATTGTCAATGAAAATCTCATGACAAGGTAGATTTTAGCTGAGCATACGAAACGCTGCAAACGAAAACCTTATAATTACGTAGATTTAAGATGATTTTCATCTTAGAACTAGCTTTATTCAAGGTTTTTTTTCCCGCTTGAAAACCTTAAGACAACCTCGTTTTATGGTTGTTATGTAGAAGGTTTTTTTCCAAGGTTTTGGATTAGGGTAATGTGCGTAGAATAGAGCAGATTGTCGCAGACCTCGTTTTAAGGTTAGAGGGTTTACATGTAAACCGTATAAAAACCCTTTTCAGGTTTACATGAAAAGGTTTTTGTTGGGTGAAAAAAACCTTATATTGCTATCTGGGAATAGGACCGCATAGTTTACTATGTATGTATATATAATGTATGTATACATAATAGTGTGTTTAATAGCGTTAAAATGAGGGGACACCATACCCTGCACCGGGAGTGTGCGAATTTTCCGCTGTGTACAACTCTTTCAGTCTCTGACCCACAGGTTAGGGATCCTTTAGATGCGTTGGCGTGGAGTCAAAATCCTGACAATTATTTTCGGGTGTACTTTTTATTACATTTTTCCTACTTACAATCGAATAAATAGAATTTGAAATAAGTTTAACAGAAAAATATCTACAAATTTCTAGGAAATAGACACTTTTTGGATTGATTTTTGCCCAAAATGCGAAGATTGCCACTGTTTTTATGTTCTTTAAAAATAAAATTTGAGTCGTTTAATAAATTATTTATGATTTTCCTAATATTTAGTATTTGAACATGCGAACTTTTCATATGGCATTATTTGTATTTTTTAAGTTGCTTTTAACTTTTTTAAATCTGAAGATTTTATACTAAATCTAAATTTGCATTAATTATCTTAATTACATACAGATTGTAGGGCAAATCACGAAAAAGATTCCTTAAAAAAGTGTAGAGTATCTAAAAGAGATTATAATGCACATGCACGAGGTTTTGTATATTTCTTTTTCCTAAAATTGATGTATGTTCAAGAATATTGTATGCTTCACTTTTTAAAGAATTGCTTTATTTGGATAAAGATAATTTGCAAATAGCATCCAGATATTTCTATATATTCTAAAACAGATATTCGCCATAAATTGTCACTCAACATGTTCCTCAATTATGAACAGTTAAATTTTACACCATATATTGCTAATGTAATTTCTTTGCTTAATTCTTTTCATAAGAAAATTTATTTTATGATTTGTATCATCTCCATAATACATATGCATTCTGTCTACCACTACAAATATATAATTCCAATTCACTAATATATAAGACATGTTAACTCGACACGCTTTAAGTGCTCAAAAATAAACACCAATTCTAAAAATTTGCCAGATAGGAATGAAGAAAACAAAAGAGATGTGAAACAGAATATGTAAATTTACCAATGAAAAATTACTGCGAAAAATTGAACTGAAAAAAACTCCTTACCCTACAGAGAAATTTAAAATAAATATAAATAAATAAGGGCAAAAATAAAACTGGAAAATCGTAGTGTCCGAGAGAGCCACAGCCCCACCAGCAGTGTGCGGGTGGGTGACCACTTGGATCAGTCTGCGTAGGGACCGAGGGTGTACGGTATTGGTCCTCGTTAAACTGTGCTACCGTAAAGTGCTCGACTTCGCGCGCAGGTCGTCGGGCTACCGAAGCGGGGGTGCCATCCCCTCCGCAGAGGATCAAAATTGCGATGGCATGTCTTCGGATCATCCTCTCCGGGATGTTTCCCAGACCGTCGCCAATAGCCCATTGTGCAGCTCTAGTGCGACGTAAATTAACAACAACAACAACAGCGTCATATAAGAGCAATTTCTATTAATAATATCTGGAAGGAAGAAAAAAAGTATATTACAACTATTTGCTGAACTATTACTGTTCTAAAATAATTTGCAATCCAAAAATGTTTTAGTATATTATTTTATTATTTATTTATTCATTTATTTAAGCATAAGGAAAACCTGAAGTTAGGAAAAGAACAGTTTTTTGAGATTCTAATTTTAGTATTTGCTGTTTAATAAAATAAGGCATATTCCAGGTATAACAATATTTTGTGAATTGTTCTTAAGTTCAGAAATAATATTAAATACTATTTTAAGCAAATTTTTTCAATTTATTCTTTTTTAAAAGGGCAATTTCCTTAAATTGCAGAAGGCGAGAATAAGTTTGAACGTCAAAATAAAATTGTAGTTTCACAATCTTTTTTCCTTTTAAAAAACAAAGCACCCTGATGTATTTGTTTGCACGTAGATGCATTTACTTTTCAATGCTCAAATAAATAGGAAACAATTAAAAGGCAATCGATAATTTATCTTCATTTTTCGAAAAAAGAGTATGCTTAGTAAATAGTCAGCAGTTTTGCATCGAGTAAGTTTAGAGCAGCAGAATATTGTTAATTTCTTAACTAGGTTTAATCCTCAGCTAGCTGGCAATAATTCTATGCTTTCTTTATTAAGAATTTGACAATAACTTAATAATAAATGTTAATTTTAAGGAAAACCTAAATTAAAGTACTAAAAAAATGATTATTATTATTATTGAAAAAACAATCTACATGGTAGCTTGAAGAATAAGATTTTGAAAAATGTAAATATATAATTGAATACTTGGTAAAATAGTTCTCTGAAACATGCGAGGCTGAACTTATACTCTTATATTCGGCAACTTTATTCTTTTATAGTGACATGAAAAATAAAAGCTCGATTTTAGATAATCATCGTTGATATTACAATTTTATTTAAGAAAATATATCTCCTGGATCAAGTAGTGGGAGAAATTTGCCCAGTGGATAATTTAATTTTTTGATAGAACTAACCGGTATTTGCTTAACAAGAAGAGGAAAACCACGAAAAACTCCAACGGTTAGCCTAACGGCAGGAGGACATTAACCCATGATCCATCCACACTGTGGTCGGTGCGAGCCTAGTGGGGAATTCGTATCGACCAGCCATCGCTAGGATTCGACCCGGTTCACCTCATTGGAAGGCGAACGCTCTGTCCCCTGAGCCACCAGGACTCTCCGGTACTATCTTTTATTTTATAACCGTCATTGAACAGTCGACCCAAATGTTTAGGTTTACGACTACTAATGTTCAACTCAGTAGTCTTGTAATTTTTCCACCCAATCCAGAAGACAAGGGAACTCCTGGATCAAGTATCTGGAAAATATGGTCACCATAGTTTGGTCAGGGTAACAGTCCAAAGTTTGGACCTCTTAAGTTAATTTTACTTTTCGTATGCATATACTCACGATGAATTGTCACCTACTGTGACGAATTGTGCTAACGATGAATTATCGCTTCGATTTATCTGCGCGACGAATTGATGTAGTATCCTCATAATGTATTGCAGAAAAGGAAAGAGTGTCACGCTGGGTATCTACGCAACCGTTAGGGCATGAAACTTTTAATATATTCATGAAATTTCATAAATTATTGAGTTGTCATTTCAGATGCCAACTATATTGAGTATTATCTTTAACATCTTAAGTAAAATAAAAATAAAAAATATTTGAAATCTTAAAAAAATTATTTTGCATGAAAATATCTTTGGATAAATGAGATTTAGAAATGCATGGAGAAAAAAAAATTTCAACTTGTTAAAATAATGCCAGATATATGGTGAAATACGAAACAAATGAAAACAAACTTTAGAAATTAGACATTAAAATTCAGAAATTGACTTAAGGAATTAGGACCATATTTTCAAGATAGTGATTTCATGATTTATTTTAAGGAATGCGAATCCAAATTAGGTGAAAAAAGGTATGTTTATTAAGAAAAAAAGTGCTTCGTGCTAGTTTCATAACTTAAAATATCTTCTGTGTAGATTAAGTTAGTACTTGAAAATAATAATATTACATCTTAGTATGTGAAAAAATTGTCATACTTTTACCGTATGCTTAATTACACAGCTGTTGCGTTTTTCCTTTCGAAGATTACATATGAAAAACTACATATATTTTTTAAATTTTTACAAGCATGAACTTGAAACTGCATTGATTGACTTAATCTTTTAATGCAAGGCAATACTGTTGGTACCATGTCAAAAGCATGAAACAGCCTATTGCCAAGGTGGCAGATCCCTTGGTACTAGAAATTTTACCGTTTTTTGCGGTAGTTTGCCATAGGACTCCGATCACTCACATTAATTTGAAAGTTTCTCATCTGATTGAGGTAAAAGAGCTCATTTTATAACCACCGTTGAACAGCGGATCCAATTTTTGGTTTTACGACTACTAATGTTCAACTCCGTAGCCATGTAATTTTGAACCCAATCCAGAAGACAAGGGAACTCCTAGAAATTTTCCTTCGTAGAGGACTTTTCGATGGAATCAACCCGCATTTGAGTTACATGGAGAGGAAAATCACAAGCACCTCCTACGGTTAGCCTGAAAGCAAAGGGACTCTAACCCATGATCCGTCTACGACTGAGGATCTTTCACATCAGCAATGTGGTCGGTGTAAGCCGGATGCGGATTCATATCAACCAGCCATTGCTGGGATTTGAACCAGGTTCACCTCATTCGAAGGCGAAAGCTCTATTCCCTGAGCCACCGGGGCTCTTCATTGACAAATTCAGGGGTGATTGTAAGCCCAAGTCAATATTCCGGAAAATTTCCTGAGTTGAAAAAAATAACAGTTTAAATTGAAAAATCAGAAAAAAATTTAAACAAGGTTTTTTTCCTTTTCCTCAATATTTCTTAGTTTATTTAAAATATTTTTAAAACTGTACACATACCTATGATGATCTGGAGAAGTAATTAAAATTTACAAATATGTCCTTCTTTCTTGAGTTTATGATTATAACAACTATTTACTGTCATTCGGGGCTACATTGTGCAGCAGGGGCTACTTTGTGCAAATTCGAATTTGGCATTTTTCAAGTGCTGCTATTCAGTATTATGTTTATTTCACGTTAAAAATGTGTGGAATTTGAAGATAGAAGTCTCTTCTATTACTACAAACATTTTTTCGAATTTTAAAACAATCTCAGAGTGTGTTTAGTTCATCCAATGTCAACAACTTTCCGAGGACGTCGGATGTCGAAAAGTGTGCGTGGAAACTTTAGCTGTAAAATGCAAAGACGTTGATAAAACAATTGTCGTAAGTGCAAACATTTTTATTTATATATTAATAAACAATTATATCATGTTAGCGTTAAAAAAATTTGAAAATAAAAACAAATAAACGGAAAATGAAAAAAATTCATTTTGGGGCTACTTTGTGCAAAGTTTAATTCGTTTTTTTTTTCCGACAGAAAAATGGTCAGACGTTATAAAAAAATATCTGGAATGAGAAACTACCGTGATTATACTTTAGAAAAGCTGCAACAATGTTTGCAAGCAGTTGCTGGTGGTATGTCGATTGCAGAAGCTTCTCGGAAGTACAAAATCCACAGAAATACTATCTCTAATAAAATTCACAAGAAACTTCCTGGTAAACTATTATTTTTCTTCCACAAAGATTTTTCTAATGAATTAGTCAAACGATTTAACACATAAAAATATATTTTATGGGACATCAGGTGATTTTGACAGAAACTGAAGAGCAAGTTCTGTCATGTTCATTCAAGCATGTTATGTTCAAATTTATCAATATTATAAATGTTAATGAATGTGTAATAATTATTATTTTTTAAATTTTATCCATTTCAATGTTAAAAAATTTATATGGTTTCCTTTTGTTTAAACTCAAATGTTTTGAAATAAACATTCTTTTCAAGAAAAAATTCTTCAAAAAAAATGGTTTTTTAAAGCTGAAAATTATTTTCAAACTAATATCTTTACAGATCTTGATGTTTTTGTCTTTAAAAATGTCAACAATTAACTTTTTTGAAACTTTTATATCAATATTTTACTAAAAACATGATTATTAAACTGAATTCCTAGCACTGCACAAAGTAGCCCCATTTGGGGGCTACTTTGTGCCAGGTATGTTTTGACTTATTATTTGTAAATAATATATACAAATAATGCCAATATTGATCAAATTCACTCGTTTGAGTCTAGTTATGAATATAATATCGATAAATTTTACTAAAGTTTGAATTAACATAGTTTTTGTACATGTCAAAGTTCAAAAACTGCGAAATCCTGCACAAAGTAGCCCCGAATGACGGTACTGATAAAAAATGAATAATACTCATGAATATCTCCAATTTGAATTAGTGTAATAATGGTTATTTTTTTTCCTACCTCCTGTTTAATAATTTTGACTTAAGAATTTGAATTTATATTTGCATGAATATAAGCTTATAAAGTATCTTTCCGGCTCGCCCTTACAAACAAATAAAATAAACTGTGTTTTTAAGTTCCACCTTTGAAAATTTGATTTTCGGAAACTTCTGTGACCAATGATTTTTTTAAACGTCTGGACCTTCGATCTACGGAAACTTCCGGATCACTGTTAGCAAAAATTCCGGAAATCAGGATTTTTTCCAGAGCACAATCAGCCCTGCAAATTTCATACTTTAAGCACTTGTAATTTTAGTTAGTTACGTTTTTCTGCTAATACTATTCACCTTTACTGATAATGCCCACCACTGAAATTTAGCAAAATCTACAAGTGAATAAACATTTCTAGAGAACGCATTAAATAAATGAAAAATACCAAAACTTTAGATGACCAATTGGCCCATTTTTTATTCTATGAATTAGAATTTAAAAAAATTTGCTGTACCAAACATTCTTAACCTATTCGGCGCTTTTTGTTCTGTATCTCTTTAAGTAAATGAAAAATATTTGTCGTTGAAATTCAGATTTTTAAGAAATAAAGTCAATGAAGATGCTTCATTTGACAAATGAGTAAACCTTAAAATTATCAAAATAAATTTATTAAAATTGTGCATTCATTTTCCAATTACATAAATCTGTAACTGTTAAAACTGTGCAAAGAGCACAGACATATCAAAAAACGAGTTTTTGAGCAATAAAATATCAAAATACGTATAAATAGATTAAAAAAACAATTTGTACACACATCACAAATATAATATTACATTATATTATAATGGAAATAAAATGACACAAGATGATTAATGCTCCAGTACTGCCATTTAAATACTCCAGTACTAAATTAGATTGACACCTTACATTAGATGTCTAAAAACCCCTATTAGCCATAAGAGTTTCAATTAAATAAAAGATTTATTATAAACAAATAAAAAAGGACAATAAATGCTATAAGTAAATAAAGTTAAAGGCAATTAAAATTAAGAGCAAATACTTGTAAAATGCATAATTTAAACAAAACCGTGTTACTCCAGAAGCTTATTAGGCTATTACAAGGGTCTGTCTAAGTTTTTATGAGAGGTACCTATTTTGTGAAAATGTAAGCATAATTTGTGAAAATTAAAAATTATACTAAAAAATCAACCCAAAAATATGGTAAAGTAAGAAAATATTTTCAAAAATTGTCCCTACAAATAAAATTAATTTATGACTGGTAAATTTTTATATATTTTTCCACATATATTTAAAAATAATTTTGCTATTGTAAAATTTTGGGCTTAAAATTGCATGAAAATTTAAAAATCCATAAAAATCACTGTCCATAGTTAAATTTTAACTTGAATTTAATAAAAACATGCATTTAACAGTACTAGAAGTTATTTTCATTATGAGAACATTTTCGACTATAGGTCAGACAGAAAAAAGTTTCACAGAGAAAAAAAATTTTCATAAAAAATAAAGGTTTGTTAGAATAAATTTACAATAGTGTTTAAGCTAATTTTCGAATGTTTAGAATAAACTTCGAAATTTTGACTTCCTGTATAGTTTACAGAGGGAGAGCCTCGTTGTTTCATTTAAAAAAAAAAAAAAAAAAAAAAAAAAAAAAAAAAAAAAAAAAAAAGCTCGCTTTGGTATGGCGTAAGCGACCAGTTAGGTTTACCATATTGCACTATCTGACCACACATGTGCTAACTTTTAGCAAAAGACAGCTGGCAGAAAAGCTCCTCTTTTCTGTAGATTGCAACGAGAATGGGGTTTGCGTGAGAACTTGTTTTTTTTTTTAAAAAGTATTTTGTGAAACTACCGTTTTTCCTTAAGAAGGTACCGCTAATCGGCAGTAAATTTATCCTAGACAGACCCTTGCATTATCTGCTAAAATACAAGGTTACTAAAATGCGAGATACATTAAACTGTGTATTATCTCATGAAAATAACGCATATTTAAAATTATCTCCTTTTTCTTTCTTGCCTGAAAATTGCTTGATTTCTATATGTTGTTATTTTCAGAGCTCTGAATATCAATAGCAAAACTGATATTGTCCCTATGACATATACTTTTGAAAAATAAATTATTTTTCCTTCTCTCAATTCTAAAATACAAATTTATATTTCTTTATTTAGCTAAGTGTTGCTAAATTGCTACCTTATGTAATTAAAAGCAAATAAAAACTTGTTGATGCTGGGTTCAATGTTTTAATATATTTCATTCAATAGCTTTATAAATTTGTAAACTAAGCGATAAAAAAATTTTCCAAAAATTTTGTTGTAGATTAAAAAAGATTACATCACATTTAAACAGGATGCTATGAGTTGAAGCTCTAATAACGGTAAAATTTCCTATTTACCACTCTGAACACATCTTTAAAAACTATTTTTTATCCGCTTTATCAAAAAATGGCAGTAATAGTTCAACTGAGATTTCAAAATTCTGATCCCCTAATATTAAATTCATATTAAGTCCACACTATTTTTCAAAATATTCTATAAAATTAAACGTTTTGTTTTCATTAATTATTGCTAAGACCAATGTCCAATTGATATCTCTTCTCTATAGCTCAAATTCTAAAGGAACAACAATTGAATATAAAAACATATACAATAGTGTTTTATAAAAAAACATACACAATTTAAAAATACTCACAATAAAATTAAAGAAAGGAAAATACTCTTTGGTAAAAAAAAAACAAAAAACATTCATAATACTGTTAAGAATTCAATAAGAGCAATTATGGCACTTATTCAGATGAACAATGTGATCATACAACCCTATTTCTAGCTGAGGGAAACAGAAATACATTTGGCCATTGTTTACAAGTAACAATGTCATAAAAATGTCGGTAGTAAACATACATTAGCAATACACCAATAAAAAAACTGAGAAACGTAACACACAGAGCTACAACACTGTACCAAACATAGCTACAATATATATACCACAGCACGATCAGAACAGAATTTTCTAAAAATATCACAGAATAAAAGAAAATATATAAGTATTGAGATGGCATAGTGGTTTTCTCAGAGTCGTCCACTATTCTGAGCTCCATGAAGCATAATAAATACATGAAGCCCACCAAAAGCCCTTTTAAGTACTTGTAACAGTTTTTGCAGAAACCTGAAAACGTGCAGCAGGGGATAGAAGGAGTTAAGGCACTGACAGCCCACACACTCATGATGACCCAGTGGAATAGGCAAAGTATGACGAATCCCAGCGTGAATTTCACCATGAAAAGAGAAAACGATACCACTCTGGAAATATTGGTAAAGAAGTACCACATGAAAGAGAAGAACAGGCCACTCCAACTAGTATTGAAATTCTTGTGAGTGTGCATGCACAGCGTCAATAGGCGTGTCAAATTCAAAAAAGAGACTATCACCGATATCACCAACATCTGGCTTGTGTCAGGCGTCAGAACACCATCTCCTTCAATAAGAATATAAAGTTGGATGATTAGCTGAGGGAGACATTGAAGCATGGCCTCTACCATGAATAAATAGGGTAGGTATGGCAATTCAATGTACTTTCCACTATTGTGATCGTAATCTTTACGTTTCTGGTTCGGGCAAAACACGACCCACAAATATTCCAACTCGTGCAGGAAAATGTACCCCAAATACCTGGCAAGAACACCAAACTGAGACAAATGTAGTAATGCAACAGCGACACTGACTACATAGGACTCAGACTGGTCCCAAATGGAACGTTTGACAATCATCTTGTTTATCGATAAGTGGTAGCTTATGCAGTTCAAAATGACCGTAGGAATGATGGTGAAGGCTGTTACAAGAGAAAACCAAAGCATGTCTCCATGTAGGAAGAGAAAATAGCACACCATCGCATCTGATACCAGATTGCCAACATAAAACAAAAAGCATGAAACAATACCAAACAGCCTGCCAACAGTGAAACTGCCTGGATCGATAAGATCTCCACAACAGAGGAATAATTTTAAAGGATAACTGCTTGTTTTATTTTCAGAAAGTTCCACTGAAAATTTATCTTCATTCCAGTGCCTAGCTGGACTCGATTCTTCGCTGAGAGGTGTAATAATGTCGTCTGGTTCGGCAATCGTTTTGTTGCCATCTGTAATGAAATGAGGACGTTCGGCATTTTTCTTCTTCTGCTTCACCTCGGGTAAGTCCTGGTGAATGATGACCTTGATTTTCCCATTGACTTCTTGATCACTGTCATCTAAATCTTTGAGGTTACTCTGCAATGATGAGCCATTATGATTTTGACTAGTCATATTGATCTAAATTAGAACAGAAAAAAAAAATCTTTAACTACATACAGGTATAACAGTAACTATGTGTAAAATAATATCACTGATTGCAGAATCATTTATTTATTTTATAACAGTCATTAAACAACTTATCCACAAAACAGTATTTCACTTTCAAGCTTGGTTACTTTTTTTAAACGTAACTTAAAAGAAGGAATTCACTGAATAATGTCAGGGTTGGTTTTTACTTATGTAATATGGTCAAATTTAATGAAATATTACTTAGATGCACCTTACATAATTATTTCGTTAATCAACACTTTAATCTAACAGTTACTCAGCATTAATAAACTACCAGAGGAAACTGATGTTTCCCTCCTTCCTTTTACTAGCTAGAGCAGATGATAATTTCTAAAACTGACTAAGACAATGGTGGCACCAACAGGAGAAAAATGTTCCTTCCTCCTTGAAGTGGTGGAATCCAGCAGCTAAATTGCAGAGACAATGGGATGAGGGTTGTGCAACCCAATTTATGCTATATAAAAAACATCACTAGGAGTACAGAAAAGTCTCCCAATAATCTCCTTTTCCTGATAATAGTTGGTTTTTTAGTATTTTCAGGTAAAAAAAAAGGTTGCTGCAATCGCCAAAGGCCGAAATAGTTACAAATAGTAACCCCACAGTATGAGGTTCTCTTTCATACGATCTTTACTGATTCCTTGAATTAAATATTCATATCATAAATATACGAAGAAGGTTATACTGTAGGGAATCAAAATTTTTGAATTAGTTTATTGCCTAATTTATAAGGGTCTAAAACATTATATAAAATTTGCCATAAAAACAATAAACTGTCACACTATGTTCTATTTCATAAGTTGCTCCTAGAAATTTCACCTCTATAATAAACCTCTGCCAATTTTATTTATTTTCAATACTCTAAAGATTAAAAAACAGAGTTGGCAAAATTTAGGACAGAATGGATTAATCCACGGTTTAATCCATCTTGTTCAAAACTGTCTATTACTCTTTTACTCAAATTATGTCATAAATTTTTAAAAAAAATTTTAAAAATAAAATTTTAATTTTTGGACAAGAAACAAATGAAATTTTTTGTTTTGTTTCATTAAAGAAGTTTATTATTATTGCATTATTTATCCTTATGTGAAAATATAATTTATCAGCATTGAAAGCATATATATTCATATTTAAAAAAGAGATAAGGTATTCACTTTTGTTGTTCAATGAATTATGGAACTTTGAAAGTTATAAATCTCTTCTTGTTTTATTATTTTCTTTTAATAAGTTTAAGCAAATAGTATAAAAAGTATCAAATATTTATTAACATATGTAATTATTATGTGTCACACATATAGAACTTTTACCAATGCTCAAGTTATTGAACACTTAAAGTGTTAAAGACAATTTTAGTCAGTTTAGGACAGTTTAGGATAATTTAAGCCAGTTTAAGACAGTAAAACCCACGTGTCCTGTCCAAACCCAGTTTAGGACGTCTAATACCCCACGCTGTTTAAAAATGCTTGAGCTCTAATTTTTAAAAACTTTCAGAGTATAATCATTTTATTCTTTAGTTTTAATAAATAAAAGGGACATATTTCAACTGATCATTATGATTATAGCCAACTAATTTACAATTTCTAACTTAAGCTAACATTCTAAAGTGAATTTTAAAGTTTTCACACATGTGCAAAAATAAAATTTCCTGTCTCATACAGGAAAAAAGTATATAAATTTCCAGACCATATTTTGCTATGCATGGCAATATTACAATAAACATACACTATTTTCGGTTTAAAAAGGAATGAAACTTATTTTTTGATAGAAATGTAAACTAAAATTCATAAAGCTAAAAGGTTAAGTATAGATTTTATAAAACACAAGTTGTGCTGTTTATCTATAAATATAATTATGAAAAGCATACAAAAATTATAGATAAAAACAATAATTTACATACAAACTAGGAAAATTGTAAAACATAATAAAATATAGTTTTAGAGTCACAATAATCAGCCATATAATAACAATAATCACCTTTATAATAATCTTTCTTATAAATAAGAACCAACATTAATTCTTATGGGAAGTTTTTAAGAACAAATATTATCTGTCTAGTAAATAGTGTCAATGAATTGCAAATATGGTTTTATTTAAGAAAAACTTGTAACAAGAATTTTCAAAACAATGGAAATTTTGTATAATGTCCTAATTACAATAAATCTAAAAAAAAATCTATGGTCTACATCAGAATTTTTGTAAAGAAATAATAGCACTTAATAGATATTATACTTAATTACTTTAAACCTCATTGTTATCTTGCGGGGAATTAATTATCGACTATGTCAACCTTTATCTATCAAAAGGTACTTCATGATGGATTCAAGTTAACATGTCTTATATACTAGTGAATTGGTATTTAATATTTATAGTGGTAGTTACACCACATTCTATTGTTATCTTGAATTCAAAGATTGCTTATTTCTCAGATTTATTGCAAAATTTTTCTTGCTACAGGTTAAAAAAAGTATTATTCCTTCGTTTTTTTCCAATATCAAATTCACTGACAATTCTAGATTTCAAAAATGACAGCTAAAGTTTAACAATTGCATTCTGTTACCTAAGATATTTTATAACAGCAAAATATTATATTTACCATGAAAAACTAATGACTAAAGCAAAAAAATTTACAAAAACAATTCAAAGTATTCAGTTGACGAATAAATTAGCTTTTAATCCATGCATTTAGAAAAGAGATAGCGATGCTGATTTTTAGCTTTGTTGTTTACTTCTGGTATTTCCATTCCCTTTCTACCAAGCCTACCACGGCTATCTATTTCTGTCTAACAATTTCACCTTTACCTCAGATTTTTTGAACTTAATTTAAAGGTTTCAAGCGCGCTTCTAAATTTTCTCTTAAAGATTTATTGCGCGCTTGTACCTGAATTTTGTTTCGGTTCCAAGAACTGTTTCTATCTCTTCCGCTAGAAATATTTATTTTTGTCTTTAATTACGCATTGTTTTATCTTTTTATTTCAAAAACGTTTACAAGTGGTAAGTATATAATGTATAGTTCCATTTTTTTACTACTACTGACTGCTTAAAATATTTCTTTATTTTGTTTTTAAAAAAATATGTTATTGTTTACAATTACTTTTTTAAATAAGTAATTGTAAACAAACATTGCTAAATTCATATGGGAAAACAACGCAACCCAAAAAGTGCTAACCAGATTTGTGAAATGGAGAAAAATTGTTTTCATTCTGCATTGTTTACTCGTCCAAAATATCCTATTTATATATTTTCAAGGTCAAAGCTAATGTTTTTCCCCTGAGAAAAATGAGGAATTTTTTATGTTATGTAACAAAATATGTTTCTGTACATTCATTGTTCTGTATATTCATTATACAAAATTTAAAATTACAAAATTGAAAACAATATCTAATGTGTTAAAACTATTTTTTCTAGTTAAAGATTGTTGCACCTCAGAAAATCTGTTCCTCTGTAAATAATATTAACTTTATTAATAAAAAGGGGAGATTTCCATAACTTGATTTTAGCAACTTCTGGGCATTGGCCCTTGAGAAACTAAGAAAAAAAAAAATCCCAGAAAGGGATAAACTCAAAAGATATAACTCGTAGCCACCCATGAGCAAACATCTACATATTTTTTTTAAAAAAATTTTGTTTAAAATCTATTTGGCGATTGTAGTTGGCTCGACAGATCAGGATATGGAAATATCCCCATAGAAGCTGTTATATTATGTTATCCATGTTTGCTGCTTGATTTCTTGTTCACATGTATGCTACGAGTTACACCTTTCGAGTTAGTCCCTTTGTGTGATGTTTTTTTTAGTTTGTCGAGGGCCATTGCCTGGAAGTTTTCGAGACTTGGGGATTATTCTGCCATACAAGATACAGAAATCTTCCCTAAACTAAATTTTGACATTATTAAATATATCTTTCATGATTTTCCTATTTACTCTAAAATCAGGTTTTCGTTTGAGTGAATTCGCTGTCACCTATTTAAACTCCAACCTGATTAGTTTTCTCATTCTGATTTGTATGTTTCTTTTCTTATATTTTTCCTATATTGATAATCAAAAACCTGTCGCAAACCTTAAAAAAGAAAGAAAAAGAGGTTAAATTCAAACATAAGAGGCAATTTAACTATTTCTATTTAATAATGTAAGTTTTTTAGACCAGAATATATTTAAACCTTATGTATTTTAGTTATTTTTAAACAAATTGTCAATTTTTTTACATCATTTTTGTTGTAAAACACTCTTTATTTTCTGCCACAAATATCAATAATGTTTATGTATTACTTAAGGTATCTTTTTCAGGATCTTTATGGTGAATAAATATAGGTCCGAACTGTATTGACCACTTGAATGATTAGACTTATCATTGAATGTTGTAACAAAATATATTTACAGTTTTACAATGTTTTTAAGAATAATAGGTTGCATAATTTTTTATTTCTTTCAAGTTTATGTTTATAAATCCAAATAAATAAAAAAATGCTTTAAAATATTACTTTGACTGAAAAGGATTTTTGTGTGAATTAAGTTGATTTATTAAAAATGAAGAAGCAAAATAATAATTTTATAAATATATCTTATATATGGATTATTAATTTATTTTTAGTCCTTTAGTTATAGAATGAAAAGAACAAAATTGAACATTTTAATGAGTGTTTTAAAATCTAGTGCTTTTAAAAAAGATAGTTTTAAGTATTTTGTTTTGAATGGAGTTACTTGCTTTATTTTAGCTGAATTAAAAAACATATTTGTTCAAATTTATTTTTGAACTATTTTTTATTGTTAATCTTTCTTGTTTTCAGTTGCGGATCAGTGTTAATGATGCTCTATTGCAATGTCTTTTAAAAAATCTATTGTGAAACCCATAAAAAACTTTGATGACACTTCAGATGATTCAGATACAGGTTTGATTCATTTTATTTTATTTATATTGCAATTAAATTATTTCTATTGAATATGTGACAGTGTTTTCACTACAGAGAGAGAACGCGAGAATCTCACATATTTTTTTCTTTTCTCGCATTAAAAAATTATTAACATGAGAAGTTCGCGCACTCTATCAATTTTAAATGCGCGAATCTCTGGAATTTTGGAAAAAATTTCGTTTTTCACCATTTTGAAGAAAAAAACATGAAAACAGCTACGACAAGTGTTGAGAAAAAAATGAGTCCTTTATCAACTACTTTAAACATAGTTCTTTAAAGTTAGATCTGTTTTTAGTTGTTAATGAATTACCAAACTCCCTCATCGACAATTTACAGCAATTTATAAAAGTTTAAGTCTGTGAAAACTATGCTGGAAGACTTAACAAGAAGTATGAACATGGAAATAACTTCAACGAACTTCACTATTCTAAAACAGAAATAATTGAAAACCCTATGCTGGCAGATGTAGAGGATAGGAAAATGTGAGCACAAATGCTACTAATTTAATTAGTGATTCCGAATAGTTCAGCATCTGTTGCAAGGTAACTTAGCACCCAAAACCGAATTTTAAAAAAATATTGTAACAGGATGGTGGGTGAATATAGGATGGTGGGTTTTTTAAGGTGAGGCTTTATTAAAAATTTAAGGATTTATTACAAATTTTACCCACTAGCGCCACCTGTGTCTAGCTTTATACGATTTTCCATTCATGCCGATGATTAGCATGTTTTAAATATTTATTGCTGTAGTTTTATGATTAGCATGTAAACTTGAAAAATTCCTGAGATATGGGTATATGGATGTCTCGAGAAATATTAATGAAGTGTTACAATGATTATGTTCTGAAAGATTTGCCATAATTGAAAAGCAATTTCCCAAGTCTGGGTATATAAAAAAATTAATAAAGTGTTCTGTGTCTCTTATGCAAAGGTATTTGACAGAGAGGGTAATGTGTATAGTACTAAAAAATATTTTTTGAATGCTTTAAAGGTGCTTATTTTTTGTTGAGAGATTCGGCTACACATCTGTATAAAGGAATCATATTCTTCCTAGAAACTTAAGTCTTGTCTTTATTTATTACATTAATGTAATTATTTGTAGATAAGTTTATTTTTCTTAGATAAGATATCTGAATTGAAATGTTTTTATTTATTTAAATTAAATTTTTGGGAAAAAAAGTTTAAATGAGTGAAATTGCTAATTATAGAAAATCCCATCAATAGTAAAAAGAAATTTTTCAGTGTTGTTAGCATTTATAATATTAAAAATTGAATTTCATGGACAGTAAAGTTCTGCATGACTTGTATAGAGTTAAAAAAATATTGAAATTTTACACGCAACAGTGTTAGTATCAGTTCATTACAAATTAAAATTATTTTGAATTAGTAACAAAATAATAATCATAACTCATGCAATATTTATACTTTTAAATTCCATAATATATTATGATTTGTTTTTTTATTGCATCCTATAATTACTGTGGTAATTTTCATTCACGGGTAATGTAGGATCGTTACCATTAGCTTACGAAGTTCCAAGTGTAACCTTCATGCAGCTGATTTTTCAGCGTATTTAGCATTCATAATCTTAAAAATTGAAGTTTATGGACATAAAGTTCTGCATGGCGTGTATAGAGAAAAAAAATTGAAGTTTTGCACTTACTTACCAGCATTAGTATCCAGGGGTCTGTCCAGACTTTTTGTGAAAGGTCCTGTTTTTGTGAAAAAACTATTCATAATTTGTAAATAAAAAGTAAGCATTAGGTCACATTCTTTCAACCAGGGACCTGCTTTTGTGAAAATAGGGTCTTGTTATTGAAAAAATTGCTAAAAACCTTTTCAAGAAGTTTTTAAATTGTAAATAGATACAAGATTCTGCTCAACAATTGCTGCTACCTACTAAATTAGAGATACAGCATACAAATATTTGGTACTTAGCCTATACTGCTCAACACAGAATATTCATTTCCGATGAATAATGGAAACAAAATCACTCACATTTTTAATAATTTCAATTGACATATTTTAAATAACACAACTTAGTTATATAACACTTTTAATGTGTTACGCATTAAGTAAACTTACACATTCTTAAATTTATGATGTTTTATTTAAAAAATTGCCAGAAATTAATTTTCCTTTACATAATATTCTATTGATTAATTTTATGAATTAATATAAATTGATCAATTATTTATTTACAAAAAGAATTATGATTTAATATTAATAAGAATGCACACACAATGTTAGTAAAAGTTGAAATATTTTCTTAGAATACTACATTTGGAATTTAAAAGTCTTAATAAATCTTAGTTTGTTTCAAACCGTCTCCCTCCCCCCTGGGAAGGGTTTATTAGATTAACAAAACAATAATGAAGATAAACGAATTTGTGAAGTGTCCGATTTTATGAAAAGATATTTGTGAAGGGTCCGTTAACGGACCCAAATTTCTTCTTGACAGACCCCTGGTATCAGTTCAAATTAAAATGATTTTGAATTAGTAACATTATAATAATCATAGCTCATGTAATATTCATGCCTTTTGGAATCCACAATATATTATGATTTGTTTTTCTATTGCATCCTGTAATTTCTGTGGTAATCTTCATTCATAGGTAATGTAGAATCGTTACCATTAGCTTACGAAGTTCCGAGTGTAGCCCTTGAAAGTGATGCAGCTGATGAAAATTACAAGAAAGCTGCAGAGACAATTATTACTCACACTAAAGAATCGACTAAAGGAAAGGAAATATCTGCACCTTATGAAGTCCCAAGTTTCCCAATAGAAAAAGTAGAATCTCAAAAAGTAATACAGCGTCAGTTATCTTCAAGGTGAGCGGTTTATTTTTAAATCTATTTGTAGTTGTGTGTAAAATATGCATTTCTTTTCACTATTTGCAGACTTAGGTCATATTTTAATGCCATGTTAAGTTGTTTCTCCTCTGTTGAGCACAACAACTTTAACTATAAGAATTATGAAGTTAAATGATGTATAATAATAAGAGGTTATTACTGACTATTCATCAGAGATAATTAAAGCTTTTGTCATCAAAACGTGGTTTGAGGTATAAATGGTAGAGGAAAAATAGGTAAAGAGGCAGTAAAAATATTTTTAAAAAAAAGTAAGACTTTAGATATCTCAATAACTGGCATTTGTATGTTTTCATCTGTATAAAATCAAATTCATGGATCATATTAAGTTTTTAATTACTAATGAATCATTAGACTTAATTTTAATACTCCATGAACATGTTAACAAAAGATACACATGATATCAAAAGTTTCAGTTACTTTAAAACAATTAAAACAGGAAGTGATGTTTACTCTGATCAAACATATTTTTCTTTATTTAATAAATAGTTCAATAAGAAGCAATGATAGCATATAATCTTCAGCAAATATAATCTAATTGCTCATGTATAAATAAATGCGCTATATTCAGGAGCATTTTTTATAAATTTAGCCTCAGCAGTTACTCAAGGTCATACTAAGTTTTAAAAATGTACGTAAAAAATATAATATTACATGTAAGTAGTTGATTTTGGATTATTATTATTATTGGATTAGCACAATATTTCTATATAGCAGTTTTAAATTTTTTTAAGAGAGAAATTTTAAATAACACATTTCCTTATCGTATTTGGGAAATTAATAATAAGATTGTAGTTTAAGTACTATAAAAATATATTTTTCCATACAATGATTTTAAAAAAAAATTAGTATCTACCTATAAGAATAGTATAAAAAATAATTTGATTTATTATGTCTCATTGATTCTTAAGTTTTCTTTCTTTTTTTTTTTTCATTATTAAATTATTGTATGTTTTTATACAAATTTATTTAAAACCATAAATATTTTAAAGCTGCCAAACATTTTGTGGAACTGATAAGTAAGTATTTCCATCAAACATTGTCAAATGTGTTATTCAAACATGTTCATCAAACATGTTATTTCCATCAAACAATTTCATTCACATCATAATAATTACCATTGTCTATAGTTGTTTAAAAATTTAAAGAATTTTCCTAAATTTCTGCAAGAAAGATGAATTATTATAATACATATTAGTTAATGGTTATTGTCAGGATTCTGATTCCACTCCCAATCATCTGGACTACCCCCGGCATGAGGGGTCAGTGGGTGAGTGACACGGGAAATGTCATTCCCCTGTTCGTGGGGGAGGAAAGAGTTAGAAGAGAAGGACTCTATCGTGAGAAATGAGATTGATTATGGACATGATGCTGATAAAGTGTATAGTTTGTCTACGGTAACAACTCCCCCCGCCACAAAGTATGAAACCGTCTGCTGCTGTGGAAACAAGAATAGCGCATCTCGGGGAGGGGGGGGTAGCTTTTCGACACTATAGGACTAACACAATGGACCGAAGGTAAAGGTCTCCCTTCCTCTTGCCAACCTGAGCCAAAACCTTATCCTAAACAATGACCCCACACCCCTGTTTGAAATAGTTATACCCCGTTACCAAGGTCACCGTCACGGGTCCAGACGAATGACTGGGGTAGCTCTTACTTTAGACAAACTATAGATGAAGGAGAAAGGAGCAATGAGACTCCAAAAATAAAGGCTGGATTTTGTTATTATTTTATTTATTTGTAAAATTTGAGCACAATAATCCAAAATCTAAAGTAAATAGCATATATGTTATGTCCTCGTCATCATTCTGAGTGTTTCAAAAGACGAACCATAAATAACACCGTTTCACAAGAATGGTTGTCAAAGTTATCATAAAAATAAATTAAATTTAAAATCAAGACAATCTTTTTGAAGACAGAGCAAAAAGATAATTTAGCACACAAATTGTTTTATTTAATTTCATATCTTATTGTACATAAAATTCAGTAGTGGTGTCATAAATATTTTATGCGTTTTTATGTCAAATACCATTTAGTTGCCACTGTATGTAAACAATTTACATGTGTTTCTTGTTAATGTGATATCATTTTAGTCTTTCGTTAATGAAGTAACCTAAAGAGATATTTTTGTATCAGTTTCTATATCAGAATAAACATTAAGTTTTTATGATTTTGAAGCAGTAGCTCACAAAAAATTAAATATTAAATATATACAAAAAAATTTAATTAAAATAAATTAAAAAGAACATTGAAAGAGACCAACTCAAAGGATTTTACTTGAAACCACTGCCCGTCAAAGCTCTGTATACTCTTTTTTTTTTTTTTAAATTTATAATTTTTTTGGCAATTATAATTTTACCAACAGTTACTGAAACAGAAATATACTTCCAGTTTTATAGTTCAGACCATTTTTAAATTGTAATTCAAAAACAACGATTAATGAATGTTTGCTTGCTGAAAGTTTCTTTTTTTTCTGCCAAGTTCCTTGGCCATTGTTGTTATTTTTCTCTGATCAAAACGTGTTCTAGATAAGCAGAGTTGTGTGAAACCTGGATGAATAATTAATAAAACATTGTTTCTTATATCTGGAAACCTTTTAATTCTGATATAAAAATTTGTTTAATGTCGAAAGCGTAATAAAATAACTGCTGTGGGGGTCAAGCAGACTGGATGAAGAGTCCCTCAGTGTAATTTCAAAAAATGCTTCTTTCTGTTTAACTGGTATATTTTTAAAGAATTTTGAGAATCCATTATTCAAAGAACTATTCCAAAATTTTGTATTAGGGCTCAAGAAGAATTGATTGAGAAGAAAAGTTCAATTCACAGAGCGGTAGATGAAACTGACCAGCCTGTTCCTCTTTATGATAAAGTTTTTGTATCCCACTTCCAACGTGTAACCGTTAGTGGAGAGCACTGTTCTGGAGTTAGTTTTTTCATTTTTTGTACTTTTTACCTTAAGAAATATAGAGTATAAGTTATCAACCAGTTTAAATCATTTTTCTAAATCTGTGTTTTTCATGAATGTTACATTTGTTTTTGCTAAATCTTGAAAGACGTTAATGTGCACATTATGTATACCGAATCTGCAGATTAACTAAGGTGGTTTATTAAAGGAATCTAATGTGTCCCGGATTTTATTTAATGTGCACAATAACGACTATAGTTTGTTCACCTGGAGTTGGCACTTGACTCCACCTCCTCTGATGCAGAGTGCATTTCAGTGCAGGAGTAAGAAAAGAAACATCTCGACGCTTGAAATTGAGACAATCCTTAATACTCGCCAAACACAAACAGTTAATTATTTTTCAGTCACTTACTTCACTTTATCATCTGTAATTATACTTTTCATTACTCTAGCTAATTAAATATATTGCAGAAAAATGTCTCAAAAAGGACAAACTATTCACTCAAAAGAGAGACGTATCAAATTTATGAAATATTTAATGTTAAAAAAATGCACATAAAGATTGCAAAATAAATATTTTTGTCGTACAATCGCCAAATAGCAACCTTGTTCAGGATTGTTCACATCCTTCTCCCAAAAATAGTGAAATAGTATCGTTGGATACCACGTGATGAAGCCACGTCAGATACAACTCCTGGTAAACGAACTATACCACATTGTTTAAGTTTAAAAGCTTATGTCTTTCATTCTATTCATTTGTTGATTGTTTGATTATAACATGATTTCTTACGCGTCAAAACAATAATAAATAAATGGAATTATGTTAATTTCCTTAAGATAATTGTAATTATATTTAAACCATTTGATTCAATGTCTTATAGTTTTTTGATTGATGATTGATTCTATCAACTAATTTGTTGTTTGCTTGCCTTACTTTATTCTTTAGGTATCAAAGAAATGAGTAACACTATGTTACTTTAAACATACGAAAACGTCGCTGTCGTTCCAGTAAAAATGTGTTTCACTTTAACAAGTGTCTAGCTATTAATGTACAGATTAGCTTGGTTATTTGCAGTTTAGTTAGGTAATTTAAGAAATGAAATTGCACTTTAACAAATCACCTTTGTTAATCTGCACGTCACCTAGATAATCTGTTAAATGACTGACACTTATTGGAAACTCATATAACATGCATATACATGATGTCAATTATTATACATTTTATAACCGTCGGTGAACAGCCAACCCAATTTTTCAGGTTTACGACTACTAATGTTCAACTACATAATTTTGAACCCAATCCAGAAGACAATGAAACTTCTAGATCAAGTATTAGGAAAAATTGTGTCTTCGGGAAGGACTTTTTGATAGAACTAACCCGCGTTTGCCTTATGTGCAGAGGAAGACTACGAGAACCTCCCACGGTTAGCCTGACAGGCAGGGGGACTCTAATCCATGATCCGTCTACTACTGAGGATATTTAACGTCAGCACTGTGGTCGGTGCGAGCTGAATGCGTAATTCATATCGATCAGCCATTGCTGGGATTCGAACTAGGTTCACCTCATTGGAAGGTGAACGCTCTATCCCCTGAGCCATCGTGACCCAGATGACAATTATTGAGTTACCTGGAGAAAAAAAATTTGAACCCCTGATTTAAAATTGGTAGTTGAATGCAGAGGGAACCTAAGGAATTTTTTGCACATGTGCACTTTTATATCCACTATTATTTATTTCTTGATTAAAATGTTGAAATACAGTATTTCTGAACATATATTGCCTTGTCGACAGCCTTTTTCTCCTCATCAATCTTCCAACCTTGGGAATAATTTTTAAGTTAAAATTTACGCAAATAACCCCAAAACCAGGGGCACTGAGATGGTAGGTCATGTGAGGTTGCGATGATCTTTCAAAGAATTTCATTATTCAATAAATTTTGTCTGGCCATTCCGCATATTTAGGAATTTCATTTTCTCTATATTTTTTTTGGAAAACACATGTGAAATCAGTCAATGTAACACCTTTATTAGAGTCCATACAATACTTTATTTCACAATTATGTCTTCCTTTATGAACCGAATACCCTCCTTGCCATTAAAAGCCCGTTTTTCTATGACTGGTCTTGAAACTCCTATTTCCAAATACAAACCAGCCAGTTTCATCTGAAATTGAGAGATTCTTCTTCATCTTTGTCAGCGCAACAGCCCCTTTCAAGCCTTGCAGCTGACATGCCAGCGCCTCCTATCCATGCAAACTCCTTGCCAATTTCCAGGTCATTTTCGTTGTCTTTGAGCCATCTAGTAGGGGCTCTGCCTCTAGGACGTGACCCCCTCAGGGTTCTTAAAGGTGATGATTTTCAGGGCTTCTCCATAGGTGGCCCAGCCATCTCAGCCTATTACTGCAAATTATTTGTGTAATTTGGGGCTGCTTATAGAGTTGGTAGAGCTCGAAGTTATATCTGGTTCGCCATCATCCCCTCTCTTGAATTGCGCCAAAGATGAGAGATTGGATTATAAATTGAGAAATTAGACACCAATTAATAGCTCTTCTTTAAATGCCCCTTTTCGCCCTTTTATGGGAAAAAAAACTTCAAAAAGTTTAAATTGAATACAGTTTGGTTAGTAATATATGCAAATGTTGCACAAAGTTAAACAAACATTTTCTAAAAATATAAAAATTCATTACTTCTATAATTAAAAGTGTAAACCAGACAAAGTTGATTATTTAAGCTGCGGGATTTCTTTTGTTGTTATCTCTCTGTGTTAAAAAAAAAAAGCAGACTATGTCACCTTTGTAGCACCTTAATGAAAGAACACTAAAGCTATAAAAAAGGCAAAATTTTTAACATTATTCTTTATACTGTTATGTTTTATACAAATATCACCATCCATAACATGCCTATAGTTTATACTTTTTCTAGAAAATGTTCAGTTTTTCTGTAACAGTTTTTCTTTGTTTATCTATTTACTCTAATAATTTTTTAAATTTCATTCAGGTGCCTTTGGAAGATCTACAGCAGGCCTCTACTTTGATTCAACAGGCTTTGAAACTTCGTCAGAAGTACATGAGTGTTTCTCAACAATCCTTTCCTGCCATTACAGCAAGGTTTTTGAAACCACGCGATGAGCATTGGCAAGGGCAATCTAAAAGCAAACTCACAGTAGATAATAAAGGTAATTCATGGATATTCATTGAATGGATGGGCAAAATACTAAATCTGTGGGGGTATTTATGTAAAGCTTCCTAACCCACCCTATACTATGGATGCACCCCTTTTTCTTTGGGGGTTAGAGCATTTGCTCCTCGATAAATCAAGACTCAACTTCTTAAAATACTTTTAGAGGTATTTCAAAATTGGTCTAAAAAATACTGTGATAACTTATATTAGCCTTAACTCCAATTTGAGGCTGTTTTCCTTAATAAGATGGTCTTATGTAACATACAAATGAATAAATTTTAATGAAACACAATGATTAAGTGGTTTAAAGCTCTGATATGTTGTTGTGAAGGACTGGAATTAGATCCGCAGTGAGGGCTTCAAGCCCACCTAGCCATTAATACATTTAGGTCGCATTAATACATTTTCTGCTATATCATAGTGTTTAATTATAAAATGTGACTCATTGTGTGGGTAGAGAATATTAAGTAAATATGAGAGTTAAAAATAAAAGTTAACCCTTGAATGTGCCATTTATTTCTAGTAAGGGTGCATTAAAATACTTTTTGAATTTAGATGAAGAAATTCATTTAGATCATTTGATAAAAATTAATTTGAATGTTAACATTTTTTGTGGTAAGTATGTTTACTACTACTTAATAGGTGTTATAAAAAATTAAGAGACTTAATGACTTTCATTTGTAAAATAAATTTTATAATTACTTCAAACTGGAAAGGGAATTATATATTCTAACTTTTTTTTACATTCCCTAAAAACAGGCATATTGTCACCAATTACATTCAATTTTAACAAATGGCGTACCAAAGCTATAGTGGTGGTAAATATAATTACCGCAGCCTTAGAAAGGGGTAACACAGTTCACTAATTTGTGTGAACTCCATTTAGTGAGAGAGAATAATCATCTATTCTCTAAGCCACAGTGTTTACTAACAAACTTTTTTTGGGGGGGTTTCATATATCATTTCCTATTTTTCATTTGCTACAAATCTTTGATAAATGTGGCAATGAGCCATGCAGAAACTAGTACCATTTGCTGTTTTTTTTTTTCTTTAGCCTTTATTTTTTTGAAGAACTATTATTTAGTTTCTATATATGTTTCAAATATTTTTGCAGAATCATATATATTCTGTATTCTATTGTAATTCAAATATTTGTTTTAGTTTTCATTTTTACAAATTTTGATCGTAAGATAAGATGTTTTGAAAGTTAATTTATTTTTGCTAAATTGTGCTCTTCTATGTTAGTGCTTGAGATTTTATCTTAAAATCAAAGTGTTATTGTATTACTGTACCCTATGCAGAATCAGCAGTTTTTCTACTGATTAAGGAACTTAGTAATTAGAAATAAGACTCAATCCAACACAGTTGGGATATATTTAGCATTTTGTTAAAATATATTCATGTGTTAAAATTTTTCAAAACTAGAAAATTTATTTCCTACTATCTTCTGTTTTAGTTTCCTGATATTCAAATTCTATTAAGGCATCATCACATTTATTCAGTGCAATAAAAAGTAGTATATGCAATTCAACCTTGTAATTTGAACATAATTCATGCTAGAAATGTTTCTGTGAAGCAAAATTTTTCATCAAAACCTACTAAAAGGAGAATATGAAACTCTTATAAGACAAGCCATTTTTTTTTCTCTTCATATTGCTCATTTAGTTCATTAAATTAAAATTCCTTACTTTTTTCACTCGTGCTGTTAAACACTTATCAACCAAGTTGGTTGCAATTCCAAATTGTTATGTATATATCTATAAGTTCCTAAACACTTTACAGTAAAAAAATCACTAATTACAGCTATAAAATATTCAAAGAAATTTAAAACAAGAATTACTTTCAAACTTATTTCATTGCATATGATAAAACATTTCATTTTCAAACATTTTAATAAACTTTAAGTGTGATTATCCATTGACAATAAATCAGACATTTATTTCTGAAAATATGTAAGAGCAGTTTGCCATCTAGCCTTACGCATAGAAATGTTACTCATATTTAGAACTTAGTAACCAAAATTGTAGCAATACATATCTGCTTGAGTTGTGTTGCCACAGTTAGCTTCATGTAAGCCGATTATTATTTTGTGTTTAAGAACTTAAAATATTTATATTCCTAGCTTTTTTCTGTTCTAGATGCATTATCTCAGTAAGCACACAGTACTTTATAACTCATTTCATAGCATATGATAAAACATTTAAAATTAAACACAACATAGCATATGATTTGTAAGCATTTTAATGAACTTTAAATATGATTATCCATGGACTATAAAGCAGGCATTTATTTCTGAAAATATCTAAGAGCAGTTTGCCATCTAGATTTACCCTTAGAAATGTCACTCTTGCAAACATTTTAACAATTTATAACTGTTTGAGTTGTGTTGCCACAGTTAGCTTCATGTAAGCAGATTGTTACTTTGTGTTTAGGAACTTAAACTATCTATATTCCTAGCTTCTTTTTTTTCTGTTCTCGTCTCATTATCTCTGTCACCACATAGTTTAGGCTCTTTTTCTTTGATTTGAAAATTATTTCTGCTATCAATATATATCAGTTTTTAAACTTTTGCATATTATAACTTCAATACTCGTAAACCTAAAAATGTCTTGTTCTAAAATAGTTAATTTTGTACTTGAGAAAAAACACACACGCAAATAAAAGGCGGAAACTTTTTGTATTTAATACTTGTTAAGTCCCTTTGAAATTTTCTTTCCTAATAATTGTTTTTTAACCAGCGCATTTTAGTAAACTATGTTAAAGCAACCATGTGTAACAACCATTAATTTGCTGAAAGTTTGAAATTAGAATTCGCTAATGCTTTTATATTAGTTTCAGTTGTATTTACAACTCAATGTATAATTTTAATAAGAGTAACAAAAGAAAGAATTATTTTGCTTGTGCATGGCTTTGCAGTTAATAAATGATTTTTTTAAACATTCTGTTGCTTCTGGTGCATTTCCTTCCTCTCTTAATATACTTTGCATCTTAAAGGTACTACAAGCCTAGAAAGGAGGGTTCCTGTTTTCAAAGGTATCTAAGCTTCTTTTTTATGCTACTTAGAAAAAGAAATATTTTTTATTTCTCTATGCTTTTAGAGGTATGCTGGTGTAAGCTTGTGCTTATTTCATTCTCCATTATTAATTTTCATGCACGTGATATAGAAAAATAAGAATTCTTTATTCTGTTTTTCTTAATTTATGGTATGAATATGAATAATTTTAATGTAACCAATCTAGTCAAAATGAATGCATTTTTGCTGAACTTTTTGCTGTTATTTCTGTTTTACTCAGAGCTTATTTAGCAATGTCAATATGTTTTTAATTTTTTCCATAGTGATATGATGTAGTTTACATGAACTGGTTTGTCCCATTTTAATAGTACAAAAAGCAGCCAAATAATAAATACTGAAATATTATGTTAATACTTGTATTAAAAAAATGGTGTGTGGTTTAGAAGAACAAATTTAGAGCTTTATCTCTCACATAATGAACCTGACATTATTAACTTTATTAAACGACAAATAATAAAATGGGAAGGCCGTGTTATCAGAATGGACGAAGACTGTACCACGAAAAGAGTTTTTAATGCCAGACCAGTTAAATAGGCAGGCCGAATTTGAGATGGATGGATGGCCTAGAAAAAGAACTTCTGTTCGTAGAAACTAAAAACTGGAAAATGGTAGCAGGGAAAAGGTTAACTTGGAAAAGAAATTTTGAGAAGGCCAACACCCGTCCTGGGCTGTCGAGCCACTGAGGTTGAGGATGACATATATAGATATATATTTAATGAAGAGCAAGGCCTTTTAAACTTTTGATCTCTCAATAGACAATGCCTCTTATGCTCACTAGATCAATGCTTAATTACATAATCTCATTTTATTTGAGTAAAAGAATCATAGATTTTGGACAAAATACTCATGAAGTGAAAAATTTACCCCATTTTTAAGAAGGAAACAAAACAAATCATTTGTATATATGCTGAGGGAAAAATTGAACGTGTTTTATAGTGTCAGGGATACAATAGCTATAGCAATGCCACATTACAAAATTATTGATTAAATTAAGCACACCACAAATTATGCATAACAGATTGACCAGTTTGCCTGAGAGCATTTCCAGTGAAAGTAAAGTCATGTTAAAATGAGTGCAATGATTATCCAAAAATAATTCCATGCAAAGTATAACTTTAAGTAAATATTTATTATTTTATTTTACAGTCTGAAATCATTTTATTTTACAGTCTGAAATATTATTACAGTCTGAAAATTTTGATTTGTAAGGCATAAAATTTTTTACATAATTTTAAATGGCAAAATACATAATCCGAGCAAAATCAGTTTAATATTTCCTGTGAAATTGAATTTTGAAAAAGTTGTATTTTTAAAATTTGATTTTTTAAGAAGAATCTAACCAATTTTGCTAAATTTTTTTATTTTGACATTTAAAATTACAATCTTTAAAACGATGTAAAAAGTTGTATACCTTACAATTCAGAAGCTTTTTTTTTTATCTGTTATTAAAAAAATAATAAATTTTTACTAAAAATTTTATTTTGCATGGAATTATCTTTTTTATTAACTAGTTTAATAATTGTGTGTAAAAAAAATTTCAATTCGCTGTAAAAATTTCTTGAGATATGGTGAAATACACAAAAAATAAAATTAACATTAAGGGGTCCAAACTTTGAGCTGCTCTCCTAACCAAAATATTCGGACCATATTTCCCAGATTGTGGCTTCTGGAGGTCAGAAATCCAAATCCGTCAAAATATGAAGTTACGTCTATTCAGGGAAAATACGTTTTTATCTGATTTCATAACTTAAAATAGCGTCTGCACTTAATATTCAGAATATTTGAAGCCACCCCCTCAAACCATTGAGATTGAATCCTAAAATGTGAAGACCTGATCATTAGATCAAAAGTTATTTAGGGTGGCTCATTTTGCACCCTTTACAATACGGAATATAACATTTTGAAAAAAGTTTTATAAAAAAAAGTCAATTGTTTTGCTAATTGAATTAAAAAAACTATTTATTTCTTATTTGAAATACTACTATGTACAGCAAAAATGGTCTTGAATTTCATTGAGATTTTCCTTGAAAACTTATGAAGTAAATTAAGCTTGCTGACAAATTATTTTTTCATTACTACATAGACATATACTTTCTTAAATGTCTTTTTTTTCATTGTTTCAGAATCAGTTTCAGTAGAACGTCCATCTGTGAGAGACCCCTGGATGTCCAGTTTTTCTTCAGAAGATAAGGATTATTCATTAAAAGTTTGCAATGGAGTGTATCAGGTATACAGTGGATCTGAGGGGGAAAAACTTGATTTTCCCTATCCACTTTTTCAAGAATTTATTGCTGATTTACAGTTAATGTGCTGTATGATAGCTGACGGACCTCTGTATGAGTTATTATTATCCACTAATTTGATTTTAGCCCCATATTTTTATTTGTGAATGAATATAATTGTTTAAAATTATTTATTTTTGTAGGAAATCCTTCTGTTATAGGAGATTGCAATATTTATCTTCTAAATACCAACTTCATGTTTTGTTGAATGAGCTTCGTGAACTTGCCTCTCAGAAAGCAGTGCCCCATAGGGACTTTTATAACACTCGGAAGGTATATATTTTCTGAAGTCTGTTTCTATGTATGTAGAATTGCTTCTATTTAAAAATTACTTTATTTCTATCAGATACTTGATCTATATGATTTAATATGAAATCATCATTTTAGGTTGATTATTATCAACCTTAAAACCAAATAAATTATCATTAAGGATTATTTTTCTATCCCCTAAGTCACTCTGGCTTGCTATTGATGTAAATAATATATTTTACATCAATAGCATCAACACATGATGAATAAATGATAAATTTTACTTTTTACTGCATGGGGTGATGAAAAAAAACGTACAGTACAGTGTTTTCATCATAGAAAAAAAAATGGGTGAGAATTTCTCACCCTTTTCAAAAACAGGGTGAGATTTCAAAAACCTTAAGTGAGATTTCTAAAAACTAAAAAAACACAGAAACTCTTCAAAAAAAATTTCTTTAATTATAATACATTTTTAACGTCTTCTATTTTTTAAAGCATTTAATATATTTGGAGCATCATCATAGAAGATTTTGCCTTTACAAGGTATTTGTCCATCTTACATTAGCACATAAAAAACTTGAACGTCTTACTTGAAGAAACCTAACCTACGGTAAACACGTGGTTGCAGAGAAATTTGTTCTGAAAGGGGTTCTGTGGTAGAAAAAAAATATGGGAGATTCTTGCGCTGTAGTGAAAACACTGCAGTAGTAAAATCACTCAAAATGTACAGTAGTAAAATTAGTCTGATTACAGACTAATTTTACAACTGTATATTTTAAGTGATCTTTATTCTCCTTAGAACGTTAAAAGTGTGACTGATATCTGTACTAATAAATATTTCTGAATACTAACAATATGACTTTCCACAATGTTTTGAAAAGGTCTTTAGATGTACTTTTCTTTAATAGTGTAACTTTATGTAGCTAAATGTATATTTTTGGAAACATTTTTACTGTGTATGTTTTTAGCTTTTTCACTTCGTGATTTCTAATGATGTTATTTTTAGGTAGATACTCATGTCCATGCGGCTTCTTGTATGAACCAAAAACATTTACTTCGTTTTATTAAAAAATCAGTCAAAGTGCACGGAGATGATATTGTTAAACTCAGTGAAGGAAAACCTCTGACCTTAAAGCAGGTTTGTATTTTCTAATTAGATTCTTTATGTCACTTTAGATTTAGCAGTTTATTTCTAAAGAGTGTTCTTGAGTTAAGCTATTTTAGAAGGGGAAAAAATGCTACACTTTGTCTTAAGCTAAAGAAACTACTGTTCGAATGTCATGAACTCGAAGCAAAGCTTTAATTTTAATCTAAATTTTCAATCTGCCAAAAAGAATTGTGGTGACTTTATTACATACAATCCATTTTATTATTACAAAATTATTAAAATTTTACATTTAGTTAATATTTCAGCTGCTATTATCATCATTGGGATCTTAAAGGTTGATAAAATCTAGTTTGCTTTTGGGAAAGAAAACAACTTTAAAATCATTTTTTTTTTTCAAAATTGTAGTTATTTTGGGACTGATTCTGAGATAATGTGGAAAAAAAATCAAATAATTAAAGTTCAAATTAGATAGTTTACTAGACCATAAACTTTTTGTTAGTACACTCTCAAATATTAGATAACTTTTAATTCAGATAACTGCAAGATAACTACTTTTTTTTATATGGTGAACTTTTTTATTTATTGAACTTATCTAAAAAATATTCACTTGCAGGTTTTTACTGACTTAAATATATCTACATATGACTTAAGTGTAGATATGCTGGATGTTCATGCTGTAAGTTATAGATTTTGTTTAATTCTTAGGATAGTTTTTCTGTATTATAAATATTATGTGGTCATTTCAAATTATAATTTTTATATTCATGATGTAATTTTTGCTATTTTTATTTTCTGATTAAGTTTAATTATAAATGTAGAAGTAATTTTTGTTTTGCATACATTTTATGTAGAAGTAATTTACCCTGTAACCATTAGGTTAAGGCAGTGTTTCCCAAACTTATGACTTTTGTGTACCCTTTCTAAATTTTTCGTAACGCTGTGTACCACTAATAAAAAAAAGAATGTATTTTTTTACTATAAAAAAATTGCACAAAAGTTAAAAATCACAACTGACAGTTGATACCACTAATTATTAACTCGGCAGAAAATAGCCAATCGAAAGATATGTAATCGTAAATTTTCTTGGCTAGCTTTATTTTTAAATAAAAAATTTTGAAATTTTCGTTTATCCAAGATATTTCGCATAAAAACGAGTACCCCCGCTAAACTGTTCCCATACCCCTGGGGATACGCATACCACACTTTGGGAAACACTGGGTATAGGGATAAATTACTTCTGTATAAGATGATTGCTAATTTATACACATAAATATAACAATTTATTTGAGCCAGTAATTCTTTCCTGTCCTTTAAATTTGTATATTTAAAAATTATTCTTTGTCTCTTTGTTTTTTATTTTGCATCTGCTGTTTTTTTTTTCTTCCAGAAATAAGATCAAGATTTATATTTCATGGAAAATTAATATTTTTGAAATGTAATATAGAATTATAATATACAAATTTGTCTAAAATTACAATTTGACGTATCATCATTTAGATAAATTACTAGGTGATCTATTAGTTAACAAGTTCCAACTTTAAATTTGTTTTTTCCTAATTTCCTATTAGCAGCTGGTTGCATTGGCCAATTTTTTTTATTTTTTTTTTGACCAGCCCAGTACAAAGTCAACTTCAACAACAAAGTCAACCCAGTTCAACTTCATATGAAATTTGTATATGAATAAATGACTAATATATGACTTCATATGAAAAAAATAATAATAATGTTGTTTAAGGATGGTTAAGTTATTAAAGTTTATAGCCTCTCCTGTGAAACACAAAGGGCAATCAGAAATGCCTATAGGACAAAGGTCATAGTCTTTTCCATTAACAATTCGGAAATTTGTATGGAAAATGTGTCCAGGGAGATCCATGGGGATGAGATGAAGAATAAGACTGAACCATATTTTCCCTGTAGCAGCTTTGGTGCTTTTAGCAAATTTATTTATTATCCTGGCGATGAGATGATGATGACGGAAATTTGATTATAAGGAATTGCAAAAAGAGGCTGTGACAGCGAGCATCCTTTTGGGGAAAGACGGTCTACTCTCTCATTTCCAAATATATCGCAATCACTGGGAATCAACTGAAGGAAAATCACCCTACCATCATTGATGAAATCATCGATTTTCTGTTTTGTTTCCTCTACATGTTTCGACTTACTGGTTTGAAAAGAACAAAAGGAAAGGATGACTTCCTGCAAATCAATAAGGAGCACTGCATGATTTAGAGATTTATTGCAGGTGGATAGATAAATAGCTGACTGCTCGATTGCCTGCCTCTATCTCAGCTTCAAAATTTGTGACATTTATACCTTCAAACAAGTTTTCACAAGTCTTCTTATGAAGAGCCATCAGTATAGATATTAAGCCAAGAAAAGAATGGAGTCATCTTTAAAATCAAATATTCTAGCAAAAACAAAAATTCCTACATTTAACATGATAAACAAAATTTTATGAATCTGAACTATAAAGTTGAAAGCTTAAGGGAAACTTGAAATCAATTTCTTACTTAAAGTCTGACAGCCGAACACTTCATAAAAGTTCAATTTCCTAACTACATTCTTTCTTATGGAAAATATTATTTTACTCTATGTTATTGGTCATGGAAGAAATCATTCTCACGAACTTGCCCATTTGTAAGTAAAAGTGTGAAAGTGTTAAAATCAAATTTCTGGCAATAATGGAAATTTTTAAGTTAATATTTTCCTCTAACTTTTTTTATACAAAATTAAGAAAACTATGGCAAACATATAAAAAATATTACAAAATAGCTTATAAACAGTATAAAATTATAGAATATGCTGCAAAAGCCATTCTTATAGAAATTTATAACTGTTTTGCTGCTTTATAACAGCTAATGAGCAAATATATAAGTAAACTGCAATTAGTCTCAGTAATATAGCTAATTGTTATAAAAATGTAACAATACAATTTCAGTCGTTTGGAAAAGTACTAAAACTGAAATGTACAAAAATTACCTGTAATAACTGCATTAAGGTTTACTCAAGAAATAATCCGCTACTCAAATTATTTGCATTGCTTACAATACATTAAATGATAAGGATGAAAATCCCCTTTTTTTACTGTCTGCTGCACAATGTGAGTCAAAAAAAAAATTTGATAAAAAAGTGGGTTAAAATTTCTGTAGTTTACAAAATACATATTTTTACTGAATCTTTATTGAATGAAAGTACAGGCGATCACAACGCTCGTATACGCCATCTGGGAAGAAGATTGGTTCCATGCCTTTCTCCTCTTTTCAGTTGTATAGGAATGTACTACGATATTTTTCCTTTTTTTTAATATTTTTCGTTTTTAATTTTAAAAAAATTTTTGAACTTTCCATGATGCTTTCTTTTGAACTATGTTTAATATAGCTTTCAGTTCTATATAGTTTTTCAACTTAAAAGATTTTAATATATTTGAGAATCAAGACAGAAGCTGATGTACTTCCTTCTTCTATGATTCTCCACACGCTAATAGTGAAAGCATACAAAGTGTTGCCATATATAGAGAGTTCTGCTCTACCCCATGTGTAGCCCATTTTGATCGCCAATAGATATTTGCACTGAGTAAAAGAGAGAATGTCACTTTTACATGAGGGGGTTAAATTGTTATGTGATGTGCCTTTTTTAAAGTTTTTATTTAAATAGTAAAAGACATTATGTATCATAATCTAAACATTGATATAAAGATAGGTTTGTGGCAACTTCAGTTTCTAGAATACCAAAATATCTTTTTAGAAGAAACTTATATTTGTATTTTTATCAAATTCTTGGTATTTCTTACTAAGTTCTCGGCATTTCTTTTTAAGTATTAGTATTTCTTATTAAGTATCTATATCTTATTAATTTCCTTAATTCTACTTGATTAAGAATTAATATTCTACTTGATTTAATTTTACCTTGTTTTTATTTTAATTTCAGGATCGAAATACTTTCCATCGATTTGATAAGTTCAATGCTAAATACAATCCTGTTGGAGAAAGCTCTTTGCGTGAAATCTACTTAAAAACTGATAATCATATTGGAGGAAAATATTTTGCTTCCATATTAAAAGTAAGCTTTAAACTTTATGCAGCATACCTTTAAACCCCTCAAATAATTTATCTTTCAATAATTCCAGAATCCTGAAGTTCATTTGATATCTCTTTTTTCATTCCTCATTTTTTTTTCCCATTAATGTTTGAATTAGACGCATATTTAATACAATTTAATTTTTTATTTTAAACACATAATACCCTGAATTTATAGATATGCTATTAAACTGCTGTGATGTATAGTACTATAGATTTTCAGGTTTTAATCAAACTATTGAATTATGGAAAACTTTTAAAAAATTTCATTTTATTGATTTTATTACCTCTTTTTAAACAATGATAATTATATGTTTATTAATGTATTGTATGATGTTAAGCGTTTTAGTTTAGAATATATTTGTTCGATAAAAATATAGTCATTAAATTTTATTATGTATAGATAACATGCAGGTGCGTGGTAAAATAATATGAACACATCTATACTAACTCTATCTAAATCTTTTTTTGGGAGCAAATATTTTTAACTCTTTATATGGTAAAACTGTTGGCACAATTTGAAAGAGCATTTTTGAAGCATTTAGAAATGGTGTCATTTTCCCCCATGCGGAATTCAGATTGGTCAAAATGAAGAAAGTAACTGCTTTCTATCTTTAATACCAGTAATTTTAAAATCATTCGATGGAATTGTGATTTGTATTTTAAAATTATTTTCGAATTATAGCTTAAATGCTTCTAGAATTATAGCTTAAATGCTTTTAGAATTGTAGCTTAAATGCTTTTAGAATTATATGAAATGAAATAAGTTTTATACAAATTTTTTCATAGGTAAAAAGGGCACCATTTCTAAAAGCTTCAAACATGATCTTTCAAATTGTGCCTCCAGTTTTGACACGTAAGATCTTTAAAAACATTTGCTGCTAAAAGGAAGATTGTTTAGATAGAGTTAGTATAGAAGTGCTCATATTGTTTTATCAACCGTTTGTATACTCCATTTGGTGACCTGATCTTTGTTTTTTCAGATAAAGACAAACTTATTCATTAATTAAATTTGAAATGGTGTTTTGATAATTTTATGATCTCTGATAATTAATAATATCTGATTATTAATGTAGTTGTTGATTCAGAAAAAATGTAAATTATAAAATAGCAATAAAAAATTACTAAGAACTATAACCATTATAAAGAGAAAAATATTCAACTACTACCAAAAAGTATCTCTACAGGTTGGTATCTCCAAAATTATACAGAAAAAGTGGTGTGTTCATTAAATCATATGGTAGCATGATAGTCATTATCACTAAGTGACTAACATATTATCGACAGATTATCTTTAATATTAATGCTTTGGGAGATACATAAATAGTAAGACTTTTAACCTATTCATTAATGGCAAATTGTTTAATAAACACACTTATAAATTAATAAAACAAAGAAAAATCAAAGATTATATTTTAAAAGGGTCTGAATGCATTTAAAAATTTTTTTTTAGCTCTTTCCTGTAGTTATATTATTCTGCAATGTACCTGAAAAAAATGAGAAAAGGATTTTAGGACTTATCATTGTCTTTTCTTGCAGGAAGTAATGAGCGATTTAGAAGAAAGTAAATACCAAAATGCTGAGTTACGCCTCTCCATTTATGGCCGCAGGCCTGAAGAGTGGGATCGCTTAGCAAAGTGGGCTGTTGTACACAATGTTTATTCTGACAACGTTCGATGGCTAATACAGATGCCTCGAATATAGTGAGTTTTTTTTAAGTGCTAGTATCTTTAAAAACCTACAATTTTGTCAATATTTTAAGATCTCAAGACTTGGGTTGTTTGGGTATGAAATGCATGTGTGTTTAAGAAAGTGAGATGTTTTATCATAATCCATATTAACATAATGAATTGTGATACTTTTTTTCTTAAATATTGATGAATGGATTTTACGAAGCTGTTTTTTTTCTTCTTTATGTTGTAAATCTATATTAATAATAAATTTATTTGCTTTTAAGTTTTTAATTTTCTATTTACTTTTCAAATCAGTTGCTTTGACATATGAAATTGTAAACTTCATATTACAAGACTTATTTTTTCCAAATTTTAAAATGGTACCTTGTTAATTTCACCATAAGAAAGGAGTAACAAATAAGTTATAAACTTCATCTAGTGTTTTCTTTGTAATAAAACTATTAACTTTTAAGCTTGTTTGTGGGGGAAAACTAACATGATAAATTACATTGAACTTCAATAGAAAAGCTGAAACTTTTTTTTCCTTCAAATCTTAGGTTAAATAAAGTAAAATTATATAATAAAGGGTAAACTCTGGAGGCCCCGTTCAAGCCATCCCCTCCTAGAAAATCGGTAGTAATTTTAACATAAATTGCATATTCTGAATTTGAAAGACAACTGACCAACTATCTAACATCAACAAACAAATTGGTCGAACAAGAGCCCCAACGTGCTCACTCAAATCAATCATATAATGGAACAAGTTCTTACTTAGAAAACAAGATTTTAATTTAAAACCGTAATGTCTTGCTTAGGGACAATCGAAGCTAGAATAGAACATACGATTCCTCTCAAATTTATTGAGGAAAAGATCTAAAACCATTTTTTTTATTCCAACATGATTTATTTTTTGGTTGGGACTGTATATTTTTCCCTTTTGTTTTTTAGAAACAAAGAATTAAATAATATTTTACGCCCCAGGTAATTTAGTGCTGTGACAATTGAAGTTTTAGTGCTTTAAAGTTTGGTAATAGTGCTCTTAGAACATTAAAACATACTAAAAAGTTGTTAAGTCATTATAAAATATAAATACTGAGTCTTTGATATGACTAAAATAGGTTTGTTGTACAGTGAAACTTCTCAGGAGTGACCACTTTCTGTTCCACAGTAAAATGGCTGTTAATGGAAGTTCGTCGCTCTTAGAGGCTACCTCCCCTGACTTCAAAATGTTATCGAAGGTACATGATTTTTCGCAAGCTATTTTAATTTTACTAAGCGTTATTTTCTTGATGCAGAAAGATCACTTACGTTGGCGTCATGAAAACCAGATCGATGAATAAAAATTGGTGTCAGTAAAAATTACCGCTAAAGATATAACAGGGTGCATATCATTTTTAAAAAGTGCTTAAAGGTGCTTATTTTTGAATTACGTTTTTTAAAAGCCCTTAAAGGTGCTTTTTTATTCAGTGTTTGTAAAAAGTGCTTCATTTTATATCTTATAATAAAAGTTTTTTTCTTTGCCATGTCAATTGTTGTTCTAAATTACAAAAAATGCATGATTTTCACAATTTTCTCTGCAATTACTGATTTTGTGTTTATAAATTAAGAACTTTAAACGATTGAAAAAAAATCATCTTTATTGCTGCACAGATCGTAATTAGGATTTTTGTTTTTGGAAAGAGATTAAAAATATTTTTTGAGTGCTTAAAGAGTACTTAAAATGTGCTTATTTTTTGTTGAAAAATCTGGCTATGCACTCTGTATAATTATGTATAAAAGCAAATTTACTAATTGTGAATAAATGAACTATTTTGTTTTTTTGTTTAAGTTTGCTTTTAATTTTATATCATAAAAATAAGTTTCCTTTTAAAAATGAGAGGTGTTTGTTTGAGATGCTTAGGTTTTTTCTGAAATAACTTTTTTTTCTAATTTAATTTTTAACTCTTAAACTAAGTCATTAAACTTTAGTGCACTCTGACTGTAATATAAGAATGTCAATCTTTTCAGAGACCATCAAAAAAGAGCTTTCTAAATAAGAGCCACTCACAAATATTATATATAATTCACGCATATGCAGGCAGGGGAGAACTTGAAAGCCCCCCATTCTTGAGATACTTCTGCAGTCACTGGTGCGGAGGTTTGCTGGCTGCTGTGAGAGGTTTTGATAGTCTCTCCTAAAGGTTTTCTTCAACACAAAAACTATAGAAAAAATTCCATGCCTCCGAAAATTGGTCGTAAATAGAGGAGGTTGCTACACGGAGGTGGTTTTTCCTGGAGGTTTCACTCTATATTGCATTTTTATAATTAATTCATCTATTTGCTGCTTGTCTGAAGTTACATACTATTTTTCAGTGATGTGTTTCGATCCAACAATTTAGTTCAGAACTTTGAACAGATAATTGAAAATTTTTTTGCTCCTCTTTTCGAAGTTACTGCAAAACCATCCACACATCCTGAACTGCATTTGTTTTTACAATATGTAAGTTGATTTTTGCAATTTGTAGGATTTTCTGTTTAAGAGTTAGGTAGTTAAAAATACAAAAATGTCTGCAACTATAATGGTGAAATTGGAATGTTTTAAAGAAATTTCTATTTGATAAAATGTTTTTAAAAAAATATTTCATCATTTATTTTTTTTAAACGTATCATAAAATAATAATGTTGCATTATACTGTCTAATGCTTTGTGTGTGACTAAATATGGCTAAAAAGGTATGAATAATTTTGAATTTTCATATAAATAATAACTTGTCTGCTTTTATGTGTTTAAAGGCAGTGATCGGAAGTGGCGCACTACAAGTAGTGGAACTAATGTAGTTACTACCTTTTCATCTAGTTTCTAGTGTAATGTTAGTTTAGTAATGAAACACGGTTCTAACACAATTTTCCAAATTTGATGGGTAAAAATCTTTGAGGGTCCGTCAGTGGACGCGATAAAAATGACCCTGTTGCTGAAGCTGAGAGTTAACAGGAATGACGTATTTAGAATCATGTATAACTAATGTTTTAACTAGCCTTTGCGAATAATTAATCATTTTGGTCACACTTTCACACGCGTATGTACACTAGTAAAGATTAATGTTGTTTCAAGAGAAAGGAACATATTGTTGATGTACTTAATTTCTTGGAGGAAATATAAACCGTTAAAGAATTTTAAAAAATTGCAGATCTTTGATAGTTTTGCATTTCTTAAATTAAATATTTGCTGTCGAGAAATGCATTGAAAGTTGAAGTTTAGACGAACACATTCGAAAAAAGTTTTTTGGAATAACAAACTGGCTCATTTAAACATGAATTAAATATTTTTTAATTATTCTTTTGTATTTAATGTTAGCTCATTTCTTATTCAAAACCATTTTGAGCATATGTGTAAATTAAGTTCTCCAGCAAAATTAGTCTCCTTAAAGTAATGAAGTAGTAACTACAATTCCAAAGTAGTTTGTAGTCACTACATTTAAAAAAAAAGTCATTGTAGTTGTTGTTAGCTAAATTTGTAACAAAATAGTTACAGTTGGAGTAAACTACAAATACTGTGTAGTTTTTCCGACCACTACTGAAAAGAAATAATATACGCCTGATTCTTTTCCATCGTTTCTTAAATCATTTATGTCATTTCTCTCTAAAAAATTTATGGTATTTTAAATTAATATTAAAAACAAATTTTTCTTTTTCAGGTCACTGGGTTTGATTCTGTTGATGATGAATCTAAACCAGAAAATTTAGTGATTAACAAAAATATTCCTCCGCCTGCAAAGTGGAGGGACTTGGAAAATCCTCCTTACTCTTATTATCTGTATTACATGTATGCAAATATTTGTGTTCTCAATCACTTCAGGAAGTAAGTTATCTGTAGCCTTCTAGGTTCTTTTTTGAAATATATATTAAAACTTCTACTAGTTCATTTTTTTTTCTCTTGATATGGTGTAAAAATATATAGAGACAAAATTTTCGTGAAGTCAAGTTAAAACTACATTGGTAAAACTTATTATATATTTATAATTCCTAAACGGCAATTTTTTTAGAAAAATTTTTAGTTTTAGAAATTATTAATTTAAAGTGGTAATTCATTTTGATATGAATATAATTTCTTTTTAAGGTGTGTAAAGTGTGCATAAAACTTGAAGAGCAGTTTATAATAATAACCTTACTATGCAGAGGGTGACTCTGTGGTTGAAAAATAAATTAATGTTTGATTTTGGTGCAAATAGTGATATGCTATTTGTATAAATAAAGGGAAATAATAATGGCAATAAAATAATATGAGTATTGTAATTTTAATAAATGCAAATTTATTATAAATTTGCCATTAAAGTCTTGTGTTAAACTCAGTCAAATTTTCTTTATGGTGCTCTGTTAGTTTGTGTCTGACATAGGACCACATAGTTTATTTGTTATGTAAAATTTGTTTTTATTGATTTATTTTTATTTTAGTTTAAGTGCACCATTTTGTTTAAAAATTATTTGACAAGGAACGAGAATCATTTTTAAAAAAATGGAATTTAAAGTGTTGAAAGTTTAATAATTTTATATTATTCAATGCTTGATATCAATTCAATATTTCACGTCCATTCAATAATTCAACATAAGAACAAAATTAAATAATGAATATTCCTTTCTTTTTCTAAAAAAATTACACTCTGGGTGACAAAATATTGATAAATAGCCAATGATTAGGAAAATAATTGTAAAATATGGCATAAATCGCTTTCTGAAGATGTATGCCATATCTTACATTTATATGTGTACTGTTTACACACTATCTATATGTACGGTTTGAATTAAAATGCTCAATAAATATAAATAAATTATGTGTGTAATTTACGTTGTTTCTTTTTCCAGATTGAGAGGCTTCAACACTTTTAACCTTAGACCGCATTGTGGAGAAGCTGGGCCCATTCAGCATTTAGTCTCGGGATTTTTGTTGAGTGAAAATATATCTCACGGGTTGCTTTTAAGAAAGGTCAGTTTGTAATACCATTTTAAAACAACACTTTGAGAGGAATGCCTTTGCTGACAGTACTTAATAATTTGGATAATATTTCTTTTTCAATTATGATGCTCTTCATTTACTTCCATCAATACTTAATATATTGACCTTTTAGTTAGACCTAATACATTTTGTTAATAATGTGTGATTTATACATGAAATAAAAGTGTGGATATAGACATAGTACAATCTTTTTTTGACAGTTTATTAAGGAAAATGTAAAAAAATTTCAAACCCTGGTGTGTTGTATATTTTTTGTTAGTAAATTAATAATGGTATATATTTAGAAAAAGTATCGGGTTGGAGGGAAAGTTCTGTCGTATTTTAAAGAAAATATTTGAATTCATTTATAAAAATATGCGTTAAATATTAATCAATTTTATATGCTTCGTTATTTGTTACAACCTGTTGCCATCTTTCAGGTAACCTGTGAATTTCTGTTTTGTAGAAGTTCTCGTCCTTTGAATTGAAATAGTCAGCAACTGCCTTAGAAACACTTACAAAAGACTTGGATTTTTTACCCGTTAGATAATTTTGCAGAGATCTGAACAGATAACAATCTGATGGTGTAATGTCAGGTGAATACGGTGGGTGACTAAGGATTTCCCATCCTAACGCATTCAGTTTTTGAAGTGTCACCATTGCAGTATGCGGGCAAGCATTATCGTGGTGGAACACTATTCCTTTTCTGAACGCTAATGTTGGCCTTTTTTCTTTGATAGCTGCTTTTAATTTATCTAGCTGATTGCAATACAGAACCACGTTGATGGTTTTTCCCTGTTTCTGCAACTCGTAGTACACTGGACCTTTCCTGTCCCACCACAAACAAAGCAGTACTTTTCGCTGATGGATACTTGGTTTTGGAACTGTTGCTGACGATGTTCCTGGTTTGCAGTAGGATTTTTTTCTCTTAATATTCTCGTAAAGATTCCACTTTTCATCTCCAGCAACCAGCCTGTCCAAAAACGGCTCCACATTGTCTCTAATCAGATGTGATGAACACATTCTTACACGATCAGATAAATTCTTTTCCGTTATTTCATGTGGAACCCAAACACTTTGCTTTAACACAAACCCAAGAGATTTAATGTGATCTCCAACAGTTGTATGATGAATGCCAAACTTCTCTGCAATTTGTCGACTTGTTAAATGTGGATTATTTTCCAACATGGATTGCAAAACATCACTATTGATAGACGACAGAACTTTCCCTCCAACCCAATACTAGGTTGTGTTTGTAAGTACAGTGAAACTTCTCGGGAGTGACCACTCTCTGTTCCACAGTAAAATGGCTGTTAATGGAGGTTGGTCGTTCTTAGTAGTTACCTCCATTGGCTTCAAAATTTTATCAAAGACTCATAATTTTTCGCAAACTATTTTAATTTTAGTCAGTGTCATTTTCTTGGTTCAGAAATGTCACTTGAGTTGGCATTATGACAAGCAGATCGACTGTAGAAACAATTTTACCATATATGAATGATAGAACTTTTTTGTTTAAGTTTGCTCTTAAAAATGAGTTAACTTTATAAAATGAAAAGAGATTTATTTGAAGTGCTTTGATTTTTTCTAAAATAACTTTTTTTTTTTCTAATTTAATTTTAATTGATAGCCTTATCTTTAGTACACTCTGACTGCAACATGAGGTTGTAGATCTTTTTCAGAGATCGCAGAAAGAGCTCTCTAAATAAGAGCCTCACACAAATATTTTGAATACATTTTAATCTACTTATTTGTTTTATTAATATTTTTCCATTTTTGACCTTTTCTGCATTTGGTGCAGTGGTTTGCCCATGCACTGTGAGAGGTCTTGATGGTCTCTCCTAAAGGTTTTCTTCCCCACAAAATCTATGGCAAAAATTCCTGTGCCTCCCAAAAGTAGTTGCAAATAGTGGAGGTCGCTACCTGGAGGTTTCACTGTAGTATAATTTTCATTATGTAACTTCATGTCATGTATTGTAACTTCATGTTTTTCAGTTTAATGTAACTTGTAGACTGGTAAACCTAAGTTATGTATAAGTTACACCTAATTGATCTCAGGTGGCGAAATTTAAATCTGATCAGCCAGAACATGAGCCCACATATAGACGATAGTTTAATCATCCCATCTGGTCTTAATCTCAAAAACTTTTAGTATCAATTCGAAAGCAGTTGTGGCCAAATTAAAGTAAATAAATTTTTTTCAGAATGCAATATAAAATGGCTAGATTTTACTAAGATTATTTTGTTACAATAATTTTTTCTATTTATATTATATTCTTTTTTACTATCATCTTAATATCCTGATCTGTGTATTTTGCAGTTATTAAAGAGATAAGAAAATAATGATATATTTTTAATACAAAATTCTAGAACAAGTTTTAATAAATGATCAAATTAGGCTTGTTTTCAATGATTATACAAATTTTCAATTCTGTATTGATGAAAGTCAATTGGTTTTTGTGCAGAATATCTAGGGAGGATATGATTTAAATTTTTTTGTCTCTCAAAATGTACAAATGTTTTTTACTAGTGATCAGAAGTAAAAAAACATCTGATTGTGATTGTACACTATCAGATGTATGGTAGCTAATGGAAAGAATATAATGTCTATTTCATTAGTTTTTCAGGGCTCAATTTGTGTAAGGTTTGAATTAATAGCATACCTGCCAACATTGGAGAAATAAAATAACAGAGATTATTACTAGTGGCATTTTTTAGGCTAAGAGTATAAATTTGATACATCATGCATAACCATGTAAGTCAAAATTGGAAATAATATAAGCACTTACATTTAGATAAGTAAAAAATATGTATATAAATCTTAATCTAAAGAAGATTTTTCTAAACCATTATTTATAACTACTTAAACTATTAACACTCAATATCAGTACTGGCAGTAGCACCATCTGTTAAGGAATAAGAGAAGTATTTTTGCCATCAACAGATATTTTATCGCCAAAATTATTATTATTTTTTTTATTTCTTCAAAAATACGGATAAATTTGAGGATAGACATATAGGAGATAGTCGTATTTTTTAATGAAGACGGGAGTCTTCATTAAAAATTAATAGTACATATAATTTTACTCCATTTAGACAAGGGCTTTCATACATTTTATATTAAAATGATGAATTAATATTTTAGGTTCCTGTTCTACAGTATTTGTATTATCTTGCGCAAATCGGTATTGCCATGTCACCTCTCAGTAACAACTCACTTTTTCTAAACTATCACAGAAATCCTCTCCCAGAGTATCTTGCAAGGGGACTGTGTGTCTCTTTATCAACAGATGATCCCATGCAATTTCACTACACAAAGGTTAGTAGTCAAAGGTTCTCTCTGAAAAAATTTTAATTTTAAAAACATTTTGGTATATTTGTTAGGTTCCTCTTACCAACTGCAGTTGAAGATGCAAAAAAAAATCCAATAACTTTGTATGACTTTTGACAGAGAATTTTTTTTAAGAATGCATGATTTTTCCTATCAGCAGCTTCACAATTCCTAAAATCTTGTATAGAATAACATGATGCGTAGCATTTTTAAAAAGTCGTTTTTTAAAAGCCCTTAAAGGTGCTTTTATTCATTGGGTGTTTTTAAAAAGTACTTAATTTTCCCTTTTTGAAAATGAGATTTTCGAAAAGGGTTTGTCGATTTTTGTCATGCATTATGTAAAAGCGTACTTTTCACATTGTAGAATATTTTCACAATTTATTCAACCACAATCTATTTCAGTGTTTCGTCGGTCGTTAGCGTATGAAAGTGCCGATCATTTTACATGTTTGATGAAATACTTGTCAAGTCTGCATGCGTGTCTACTGAGCTGGGTTTGATGAGATCATTGCCCTCTCATGAGCTACTCTCCTGCATTTTGCAAGTTATTCTCAATTCCAGGCTTCATTTTCCACCCTCTGATATTGAACCAAATAATCTCTTGATCATTTTATAATGGCTAATATAATCAAGAAAAGAGTTCTTTGTCAGAAACTAGTTATTTTATCATGATCATGCAAAGTCTTTGAAAATAATTTTGTATTTTGTTAATGTGTACTTAAAAATATTTTTGAGTACTTAAAAGGTGCTTATTTTTTGTTGAAAGATTTTGCTATGCACCCTGAATAAAATAAAACTGCACCATCTAAGCCCTGAGGCAGGATTTTTTGGGGCTTTCTGCGACACATCTGTCTAGCACTAGTATCTTTCTGCAAGATACTTTCAATAATAACAAGTATATATGATACTAATTTAACATAACGACAAACTAAAAACCTATTTAGATAAAATAAATTTTACATAATTTTTTTTAAAAATAGAATATGCAATATTTTTTTATTCTAAAACTATGGGCAAATATTCTTTGTAGGAGAAAAGCGCTCTAACTATTTCCTTTTTCGCATTTTGTAAATCATAATCACCTTAAAAAAGAACTTATTAAAAATCGTTAAATCCATAGCAGTCACTACCGTAAAAAAGATAGGAGACAAAATCTTCCGAATCGGACTCTAAAAAGGGTTTACGTGCTTCGTTTTAAGATACAGTTGTTGCATTAAACATCATATTTAAAAAATTTATTAAACTAAAAAAATAATATTTAAAATTAAAAATATCCGATTTCAAAAACGGGTGAAATTCAATATTACTGTTGAAAATACAATCATAATACTATGGATTTTGAAAACCAAAATTTTTTACTTGAAACCCTGTGGTTGTTCCTTCTGAACCCCGTGGTAATATCACGGCGACAGTGTCACCGTGATTCTACCACGGGATTTAGAAGTAGCAATTACAGGACTTCCTTTTCCCTTGCATTATTTTTTAAAAAAACATGTAATGTGATTAAACTAATCTAATTTTGGATGTGTCAGTAATAAAATAATTAATGCATCTAATTGATTTCTCTTGGCAGGAACCTCTTATTGAAGAATACAGCATAGCAGCGCAGGTATTGAAGTTAAGCAGTTGTGACATGTGTGAAATCACGCGCAACAGTGTTATCATGAGTGGTTTCCCTGATGAGGTAACTAACTCCTTTGATGTAGATATTTTAAATTGAACCATCCCAATTAGCTTTTGAACCTCATAAAGGGCATATATACTGTCATGTAATGAAAAAAAATCAACCTAAGAGATAAAAAAGTAAAAATTGAGATTTTAATATATGTTGCATTTTTCTATGATTATCTACATATTGCAAAAATTAATTACTTTAAAAAAATCTTTTTATCAGTTTTCTGAAATTTTATTTTAACGTTGCTAGTGTCAGCAAAGGAAAAAAAATTACCAAGCCACTTTTCTTGAAACTTACAGTGAAGCACTTATTCAGTTGCAGGGCAGTATCCTTGAATTTTGACTAGATTGTTGTTCAAGCCTGCCTATGTCTGAGATCAATATGAATTTTTCTTGATCAAGTTCAATATTTTATATGGCAGATGAACGAAGTTCAGAAAAACATAATCTAAAATTAGACATAAACATAATCTAAAACTAAATCTAAAATTAGAAAGCTCTAATAAATTATATAATTGAAAATACTTAATTACAGATTACTAATTAATTACATTTTAATTGTAACACTTAATTTTTACTTTTTTCTATATAGTAAACTAAAACAGATTTTTATATATTTTAGTTATAAAATACTGAGGAAGTATATGTTCATAAGCTAGAAAATAAACATTGATCTCATTACCAATGTGGACCGAAAAAATTGGAAATTTTCTAAATCTGTCAATGATGATGAATAGTTATTAATTACCATCATTAAGGAGTATGGGAAGTCTTATAAATCTGAATTGATATTTTCTGCTATCTCATTGGGTTAAACGCTGGGAACACAAGACAGAGATGATTGTGCTCCGGAAATCCAAGGTCCAGAAATTTCAAGAAATCTTTCATCACATTTATGTATAAAAAAATTTCATTTCTTATTTAGAAACATTTAGAACTCGAATACTTGGCATCTCATTTGTAAATATTTTTTTCTGGTAGTATAATATATGTGATCAGAGATAAAAGTAAACTTATGCATAATTATTTATTTAAATTATGCTGCATATCATTTATTTAAAAATTTCATGTTTTGACTTAAAGTTATAAAGACATTAATTTTTTGAAATGTGTCATTAATAATTTTATTCAAAAAATTTACAGGATTTTTTAGTTGGGCTCACAATCACCCTTGATGAGACTAAAAATTTTTAAAATTCGAAAAGTGATTGAAAATTATAGATTTTGTTGATTGCCTGTGGCAGCGCTTTAAGAATACCATTTCTATATTTAATTTTAGAACTATAACTAAACATCTTCTGTCACTTCTGTGAACATGTGAATGTTCACATGTGTGTGAAACATTCAAAGAACCAATTTTGTGGATGTTCTTGTTCAGATGTGGTAACTTTAAAGTGCTACCACAAGCAAATCAATAAAATTAGTATATTGTTTTTTAATTTTAAGAATTTTTAACTTATTTTCACTATTTTTGGTCCAGTGAGGCAGCGAAAGATATTGGTAAAAAGTTATGAGATTTTGAATATTTTTTAACGATTTGTATTTGACATTTTCCCACATTACTACTAAAAAAAAAAGATTTAAAACTCTTAAGATTTTTCGAAGTGCTCAAATATATACAAATTAGAGTTTATGTTATAGCTGTTGTTATACGAAACCATATCCATTGTTAATATCTGTTAAAACTAACAAACTTTTTGTTTGCACTACGAAGAAAAAAAGAAAAAAAATATTTCCTGTTTTAAAAAAAATTAAGGTTTCAGTATGATGTCATGATTTTAATGTGATAATTGCGACTGAAACATGCTTCGAAATATATATCTTAAGATAATTTTGCCAAATCGGGCATTTTTATTCCAAAAATTGCTTCATACTTATTTTAATCCGATTCCAATTCAAAACAAATATTTTTCAGGAAATAGATATTTCCCCGCAAATATTAACTTTTGTAACAAGTAATAAATAAATTGTATTTAATTCAGAATCAAAAAAATTTAAAACTTTTTTTTTTTTCCTAATTTATTCTCCAAACTAAAACCAAAATTAATGAAAATTGCTTTTAAAAATTCATTCTTTTTTCCCTTTTAAGTGGAAGCGCTATTGGTTAGGTCCAAACTACATGAAGGAGGGTGTTGCTGGAAATGACATTGGAAGATCAAATATCCCAGACATCAGAGTGTCTTATCGGTATGAGACTCTAGTGGAAGAATTGTCTACCATCTCATATTCTACCTTACTGATGTGAAAAAGAGCTTATAAATATTTTTAGTTCATTGCTTTATATTGGACTGTTATTTGGATTATAATTAAAATATATAATTTGAAAGAGAGATGGCTCATTTCTGTATTTTGAAGTTTAATAACAAATGATAGAAGCAGGGTTGCAACAGAAAAAAATTAAACAAAATAGTTGCTTTAAGCATGAAAAATTTATCAAATATATGACTAAAGTTTTATTAAGTGACTGGTCATATATCATGATCCATTTAGCAGGGCTGATTGTGCTCCGGAAAAAATCCGGATTTCCGGATTTTTTGCTAGCAGTAATCAGGAAGTTTCCGGAGATCGAAGGTCCAGACGTTTCAAAAAATCATTGATCACAGAAGTTTCCGGAAATCAAATTTTCATAGGTGGAACTTAAAAACACAGTTTATTTATAAAGGAAAGCCAGAGAGATACTTTATAAGCTTATATTCGTGATTAATATTTATTTTTATCAGTAAATAGTTATTTTAATCAAACTCAAGGAAGAAAGACATATTTGTAAATTTTAATTACTTCTCCAGGTCCCCATAAGTATGTGTAAATGGTATAGGTATATGTAAACTAAGAAATATTGAGAAAAAGGGGGAAAAAACCTTGTTAAAAATTTTTTTTAATTTATCCCATGCAGCATGAAGGAGCAAATAAACGTTAAAAATACGTTCGTTCGGTATAAGGTTTTGGACTTAACGTTAAAATTACGCCAATTTCACGTGATGATTTTCACCATTTCTTCATTCGTTAAAACGTATGCGTTAAAATGACGGTATTTTAACGCTATCAATTTTCCCTTTAAATATTTCGTTAAAAATGAGTACTAAAAATACGTTATATTAACGTGTACATTTTACCCATTTTTTTACAGATTTTTAAAAACGTTTTATTAACGAAAAAGTTACGCTTTGTTGCATAGTTATGTTTACGTTAATTTTTTGGGATTATAAACGTAAATTCAATGGTAAAAATGCTTCTAAAAAAGAATGTGAGTGCCCAAGAAGGATATTACTTTACGTCTCTCTTAAATTTGAATAAACTGAACAGTGTAGATTTTTATTACAATTTGTATTCTATTTTTAAATACTTATAATTATTTTTGTTTATTTAAACTGGAGATAAATATTTGTTTGTTGATAATATTGAGTTTGCTCACTGTCAATAACTGACAAGGACGCTATGAGTTTTAATTCTTATGAAACTAAACTAAGATGTGAAATTAAAGAATTTCCAAAATTCTGAATAAAGTAAAAATTTGTTACAACTTGTCATGTAACGAACATAATAACGTAAAAACACATGATTTAAATTTAAATCTTCTTTGTCAGATTCAAGAGTCGTGGTGTAGTGGTTAGAGCGTTCGCCTCAAAGGTACCTTGTCCTAGGTTCGGTCCCACTCGGAACTTCGCTGGAATGTTGAGTTCCGGATCTTGCAATTTTTTTATTCAAAGATCATAAATTAAAAAACTTATTTTTTTAATTATGTTAAAATTGATTCATTTTTTTTATATTGAAATTATCGCTCTCCATATGAGTTTTTAAAAAATAATTATAATAAATTACAAAGAAATTTGTCTACTTTTAAATTCCATGTTCTTATTGCAATGAAAGATGTATTTACTTTATTTTAAAATAATGATTTAATGTTTTTTTTCTTACAAAAACTTCATAAATAGTAAAAATAAAATTAAAGTATTTTGAAAAATGTATGAATCTTGTTTCTTTAAAGTAGTATATATATTCATTACTGAAAGAGAAAAAAAGCATACGTATCAAAAGACAGATAAAAAGGAATTCTCATAATTAGTTTTCGTAATAAAATTTAGTGTAGGAAGTTTTAAAATATTTGTTGTTATTAAAAAACGTTTTTACACACAACAACATTTTTACAAATTTATTGAATTTTGCTTTGAATCTTGAATTTTATAATCTAGAAGTTATTTAAATATAAAATCTCAATTGCAATGAGTAAATTATTTATGAAAATCATATATAGTAAAAAAAAATATAAATTTATAAAATATAAAAAATAATATAAAATAGCATAAAATATAAATAATAATTGTAAGTTTTGTTGTAATGTCAGAAAAATAATTTTTTTATCGGAGCAAGTAATGATAATTCTTTATTTCTCCGCAAAATATTATTTATGAGTGAGTTTTTGTGTATGTGAAATTAAAGTTCTTTTTAAAATAGTTTGAGCGTTAGTTCGGTTTCTTTTTCCTAACTGTCAGTTTTAGGCTTTCTTGCATTGAATAGCCTGTTTTTTTTTGTTGTTTTTTTTTTTTTCCATATGGGGCAATAATGTTACATAACAGGGAATTTACCTAGGGATGCTTGGAGATGCTCACAATGCTTGGAGGGTTTTAAATAGTTAATGCAGTTAAATAAATTGTTTTTAATTATTTAGATCATATAAAGAAAAAAGAAAAAAATTTTAGTTAGGGAAAGAGAAAGTCCCTCAAAAATTTTAGTTGAGACCTAAATTTTGCAATGCTATTACATAGACCCTAAAAAAACAAACCCACCTTTAAAAAAAAAAAAAAAAAAAAAAAAAAAAAAAAAAAAAGGATTTAAATATTTGTCTTTTTGCATTTTGACATTAGTGCGACAATTTTTTTCTATGTTCTTTGACCAAGATTTTTTCATTTAAACTTAGTTCCGACTTAATAGGGGTTTTAAGGGCCATTCTAGTCCTTGACGGGGACGGTGCTCGATCCTCGACACCACCGAGTACATGCGATATATGTGCTATTAAAATCTGTGGAATCGAGAGGCCTGTGGTCGATCGCATTGCTGTGCCAAATGTACAGGGATCTAGAGAAAATTTCCTACCCCTTCAGATTTAAGTCTAAATGGATGATAAGCCTAATGTACAGCTCTAGTGCGACGCAACTAAAACTCCTACCTTCATTAGTTCGCTGACAAATTATCTGTTTACACTGTGTTATCTGGGAATACAATTTCAACAAAATCTTTTTAATATATACATACATTGCTTTTAAAAGGAAGGCAAATATCAGCAAGCAAAAAAACAGATTCATAAAAATTTCCTTTTTTTTATTTTTTATCTAAGACACTGAAGAGGAGAAACGGAACGTTCAACGAAAATGGATCCTTCCAGCTAAAATTAAATATAAAATTTTTGATATATTATATGAAAATAACTTGATCCACGGGGAATGTTAACAACTCGACGGCCTTTTTTACCCTTTTTGTTATAATAAAGTTTTCAAATCCATTATATTACCTCTTTTATTTCTTTTTTTCAATTGAAATCGTGATTTAAAACATGCTCTTTATTTAAATGTGCATTTTCTTATGTAATAAATATTTTAGGAATTTTTTCAAACTATTATTTTTAACACGGTCATCACCAACAACTAAAAATGATACCTAAATCATGAGACCATGCATTTATGCATGCCAATTAATGTATGTAAAATCTTTACCCACGCAGACGAGAAAAACAAAAAATAAGCACGAAATTTGAGAAATAACGTGTAATCGCGATATAATAATTAAAATTAACCAGAGATAAATAAATGTACGTGTTGATCCCATATTATGTTATTCGATAAAACTTTTATATTGGTGGATGTAGTTAGATTAAATCTTTTTGATTTGATGGAAGACCTAACGTAGAATGTATTCTACAATATCTTTCTTACTCTCATTTCAGATGAAATAGAAATCCTACAATTTATGGTTCATTGATCAGCCTATCTGATGCACAAAAAAATCAATGTACATTGTTAGTTTTACAGTTTTAAAATATAACATAGTTATGTCTCATTTAGTTAAGTTACTATAGTACGATCCTCTAACTATCAAATCTTCGATTGGAAATGAAGTTACTGGTTAGAGGAAGCAAAAAAGTGTTAAGTTTTAAAATAAATAATCACGTATTTTAAATAATCTTGTATGTCTTCCGGAGCAGTTATTTTAATTTATAATATTTATTCATGTTTTTCTTTTAATAATAAATTATTGTTATAAAAATTTTACATTTCCAGAGCATAAAACAACAATTTTTATGAATTCATAAAAATTATAAAAAGCAATAAAATCGGGTTTTTTTTATGTACAAGCTATTCAAATAATATTATACTAGTTAAAATAAAATACTATTATATCTCTGAAATGAAAATAACACTACATAACAAATAGTAATAATTTTTTAAAAATGTAAAATAGTAATAATTTTTTAAAAATGCTGGACAGTTTTATTTAACTTTATTAAAAATATTATATGAAAGTTATTCTACAATGTAGCATTTTATTCCAGGTTTAATTAGAATAATAATAAGAAAAATAAGATGAAAAATCAAAAATAGACGAGAAAAAAATTGATTCATAATGTAGATTCAAAAGTAATGTTCCACATTGCTTCCAGTTATTTGAGTTTTCGTTTTACAAATGCATTAAATGATACTGAGTTTCAACTTTTCACTCCTTTTCCGAGGGAACAATTTCTACACAGGGACTGCTACCCCTACACTAGACAACGCTTATTTACATTTGTTGCACGCGTGATTCTATAGTGTACTTACATACGCCGAATTCAATGGTAAGTTCTTTTATTCCTTACTTTAATTATTACTATTTAGAATGTTAATTCATTATAATGCTTCACTGTCAAAGAAAGTAAATAATTATTGTAGTTAATTCTGCTTGAAATAAACACAAATATTCTAAGCCTATCATTTGCGAAGTTTAACAAACTATGACAAAACGTAACGATTTTGGAAAAAAGCAAGAGAATTTGTTGATTCTCATTTACTGAGCATAAAATGTAAAGAGATGAAATACAGACCCTTATATACGATTGTTATGCAGTTGAGATATTTTTAATAAAATCATGAATATTTTAAAAGTATTCTGATGGCACCTAAGCTTAATGAAGGAATATTAATCTGAAATAAGTTAAACTAGTTGCGATCTTATGTAAAGAAAATTTCCGTTTTAAAGCTTTAATTATCAAAATTATTAAATTACTGCTGCATTATTTTATTCACCTGGCAAATTTTGTTGCTATAATAAATAACAATTAACAAAAAGTAACAATTATAAGCAATATTCTGAAGATAATACTTAAATGTTATTAATCATGGTTGACTTCACACACCAAAATATGAGTAGAGGGAATATTTTCCATCTGTGATTTGTTGCACCTACTATTGTGGATTTCAAACTTGCATACATTTAAAAAAGAAAACATGTAGAGGTTTGCCAGGGGATAGTGGCTACAAGATATACCCTTTGAGTTTCTACCCATGTTTTGTTTTCATTGTGATGATAGCCACTGGAAGTTACCAAGACTTGTTGATTATTCTGCCACAGGTGATGATAAACAAATTTTCCAGAGTAGAAAAGAATTTTAACTGGATTTATAATGTAAATTTTTCTGTTTCACTAATTTTAGGGGATATTTCCGTATCTTAATCTGTCGCACTAACTACAATAGCCAAGCTACAAAATAGATGTAAACTTGAAGTTTAAAAAAAAAAAAAACATAAATGATTGCCAGATGGTTACAAGTTATATCTTTCGAGTTGGTCCCTTTCTGTGATTTTTTTTTCTTTCTTTCAGTTTCTCCGATACCAGAAGTTGCCAACATGTGCTGATTATTCTGCCGTTGTTCATTTCATTTATCCCCTGATTTAATGAATCAAATAAAAGGGGATGTTTCCCTATTTGAACTAGTTTGTGCCAACTAAAAATGTTGAAGCAAAAAACAAAAAATAAGATTTTGTACTTTGCAAAAATTTAAAAAGAAGTATGTAGTAGAAGTTTTCCTGAGGGTTGCTACAACTTATATTCTTTGAGTTACTCCCATTCTGAGATATTTAATTTTTCGTGGATCGCTGGAAGTTTATGAATATTTAGCCATAGGTAACAGCATAGAAATACTCATTAAACTTTTAATCCCCTATTAGGGTTACTTCTGTATTGTGAGCAGTTATGCCAACTGCTAACTTTTTAAAAGAATATGTAAAGGTGTGCGAAATGTAGCTACGAGTTATACTCTTCAAGTTGATCTCCGTCCGTTAATTTTTTTTAGTTCCTCCTGGTTGCTGCATGGAAGTTGCTTAGAAGATATAGTGATTATTCACCGGCAGATTTTTCTTTCTGTTTTGCCTACTCAGTACGAGATGGCATTTTTATTAGCCAAGACGAGACAAGTTTTATGTGTGAAACAGTCCTGTCATATTGTTATTAATTTGAGCTGTCTTATCTACTTACCTACTATTGTCTTATAAAGTATTAAAACTATTAGTTGTTGCATTTTTAAAACAGTTGAGTAGTAGCAGTTGTGATTCATGGCAGTTTCTTTTAACTTTACTTTTTTAAAGAACCGAGGGTTAAACACGCTTGATTGGTGTAAATTTTACAAGAGTTTATAGCAGATGGTTCTTCAGCCAAAATGTCGTGGAAGTATCGTCTTTACAAGCTATTGCAAGAGAAAATCTCACATGGACAAAATAGTCTTTTGACTATTTGTTTTGCAACATGATATCTTAAAAAAAAAAAAAAAAACACCCAGTTGAACATTTACTGGAAATTTTTCTTACTATTTTTGAAACAGTTTTTGAAATTTATCAGCTAACACGATAAGGAAAATAATTGCACTAATTTTCAATATTAAATTATCTTTAGAATTATTCTTATTCAAGCTTTTATTTAAATTTACATTGCTGTTTAAAACTTTTTTAATTCTTTTATAGTTACTGTATTCTAAAAACATGCCTAGGCAGGGGTCTGTCTAGGCCGGATTTACTACCGTTTAGCGGTACCTTCACAAAATCAACTTTAGGGAAAACAGTAGTTTCACAAAATACTTTTTCTTATAATTTTATTTTTGTATTCCTTAAGAAACGATAAATCCATATTTTTGTGTTGATTTTTTAATATAGTTTTTAATTTTTCACAAATTATATCTAAATTTTCACAAAATAGGTACCTCTCAGAAAAACGTAGACAGACCCCTTGTAGGTGAAAAAGTTCAATTGAAATTTTTATTGCTAGATTTTTCTTTTAAACAATTTTTGTCTTGGTTTTTACTTAGCTTTTTACATTTCTAAAAAACTTTGTTTTTATTAAGTGTATGACACAGTAATTAAGAAGGTTTCTATTGACTTTATTCTTATCTGGAAAATATGATAATTGGAAAGCTGAGATGTAAAGCTTTAAAATTTTATTTTGAGAATTAAAATAGATTTTTCTGTTTTACATTTGTATATAATCTTTTGTTTTTGTTAGTAACACAGCATTTTAATAACATATTTCAAATAGATTATATTTTAGTTAATGTTGCTTTATGGATACTGCTTTGGAGAAAATATTATTCTTAGCATAGAAGCTTTGTTGTAACAATTATGATATTTTTTTTTCTTTCTATTTTACTTTATAACTTTAGTTTTTTTATAAGTATTTCTTGTTTAATTTTTTGTTTTCCCTTTAGCCCATTCCACTAATATAGATAAGCATGGAGTAATTTCCAATTATAAATAAACTTATTTATTCGTAAAAAATATTTATTAATGAATTTTTTTTAAAAAAAATTTTACTATAAATATATATTCTGCATTTCACCATTTTATTTAGCTAACATTCTGCCAAACCATTACTCCTTACCTCTCTAGTTCTGAATAATAAATGTGCCCGTATGAACAAAACAAAATATGTTTGAATAATTTCTGTGTTTTTAAACGTATTAACTGCATGAATTTTCTTTTTTATAATCTATTGATGTACTTCTGAGGAAGATCTTTGGTAAAGATCTGGCTTTGAGTATGAAGCTCCATCAAGTCTCATTTGAAGGTTCCTGAATTAAGTATGTCTAAAGAAATAACTGTATTTGAATTGTTTCCTTTTTTCTTGTTCTTAAAAATGGGTAAAAAAAATTTCTTGAAGTTATAAACATGAACAAATCAACTGTTAAAAATTATTTCAAATAACTTTTACTGATATTAAAAATAGTAATTAAAAATTGTTTACATAGGCTGCCCATGCTTCAATAACAACAAATAAAAGTACTCAAAAACTTGTCTCTTAAAATGAATTATCATATATTGTAAATATATTTTGCATGTACTGTAGAATCCTAATGATTTGATGCACAATCATCAGCATTTGCACTATTCAACTAATTTATAATAAAAGTTTCTGGTGTAAGATTCACCGTTAGTATCAAGTAGAATGGTAAACTGTTACTGTTTTTACCTCCACTATATTTGCTGTTCCAATGTTTTATTTCACTGGCACTTAAAAAATATGTGCTTTATCTGCATTAAATTAGTCTTTTTATTCGTAGTCCTCGATAAGTTTAAACAAATTCTGAAACTTCTATTTTGCTTTTATGAATTCTTCAGCGATCATACATGATGAATCATTTAAAGGCTGAGGCAAACCAAACATTTGGTAAACATTCAAATGAATTATAAAAGGAATAAACAACATCAATTGGAAATTCTCGGGGAATTAAGATTTATACAAATTGCTCAGCATTTCAAATCTCCGTGGCAGAATCGGAGCGACACGGCGACATTGTTGCAGAATTTTATATAGTTCTTGCAGAGAGATTTTCATAGCTGCCAACCCTTCTGCATTTTGCAGAAGCTATCCGCATATTTACTTATTTTAGCTATTTTTTTCTGCTTTTATGCTTAGAAGATAAGATCTTCTGCATTTTACCCGGTCGCCCGATAGCTAGTATTTTCTTTAAGTCAGACTGTATTGACTATACCCCACAGCAATGCTGAATGCGAAAGGGTGTTTTCTGTGGTAAAAAAACTAGGACTCAATTCTGCTCATCAATGTCTGATGAGCAGTCTGCTCGAAAAACTTTTAATAATTAAGTCTAAAGAAGAAATACATTGTTTTGAAAGAATTTTTAGTAAAAGCAAAAGGTGCTACTAAAGGATCTTTGCAAAAAAATTTCTTTTTAATGTAATTCTTTCTCCATAATTTCCATTGAGTTTATATATAGTGCATACTATTATAGTGTAATTAAACTAATTTTAATATGTCTTAAAATTTTATATATTTCCCTTTAATCAAGAATTAATAAATGAATATAGTACCCTCAAGTAGCTGGTCAAAATTTTTAAAATTTTTTTTTACCTTTTCTTATTTTAAAAAAAGGGGGAGTATTTTTTTAAAAATAAATTTATTAGTAATTAGTATGCAGTTGCGAGCCTTCTGCATTTTTCTTGTCTATCATCTGCATTTTTATAACTAGAGGTTGGCAGCTATGGATTTTTCTCTTGAAAAGAAGAAAATATTGCATTTCTTTTTTACAGAAATATTTGAACATGCAATATTTGAATCATGCATTTTTATAATCAGTTTTTTGGCACACTCAATTTTCACCGATAATATCATAAATCGACGTAACGTTTCGATGATATTTTCGGCAGTTATTGATACTGATTTTCATTTGGTTCTTAACCATCTTGATATATTTAAACAATATGGAAAACTCGAATCGTGCATTTGAGTATCTATTTTTTAAGGCTATCTATTTATTTTTTTGAAATTCTATCTAATTTTTGGAAGTTATAGATGTTGATTTCTCCTTAGTTTTTAAATCTAATATTTTTTTATACGATATTATTTATTACAACCTAATTTGAAAGTGTAACACGCTTTTGAGGAGTCCAATTTACGTAATTACATCATATATATATTTTTTTTTGGGGGGGGGGGGGGCAATTGCTACTACGGATTTCATGATATTTAATATTTTTTTATTGTGATGATTATTTACAAAATGCGAAAAAGCTAATAAAGTGTGTCTTCCCACCAACAAAATGTGAGAATATCACCCATAATATTAAAAAAAAATTATTTCATGTTAAATTAAGAAAATCATTATTATTATTTTTTGTTAACACAGCGTATTAGCCATTTTAAATTAGCAACATGTGTGTTTGTTTGTATTAAATGTATTTTGCAATTAGATATTAGTGCTGGAGAGTTTAGTCGCATATAGTTCAAAAACATTCTGCCACAAGATTTCAAATTATCCTTGTTTTAATTTTAAAAAAAAACAATTGTATATATGTTTATATTTATTTATTTATTTGTGTACATATGCAGTTTTCTACAATTCCGCATATGAGAAATTGAACTTTCAATATTGTTAACTTTAATCAATGATTTTATATCTATGACTATACCTATGATATTTTCTATTTATATGATATATCTGTCTATGATACTTTATTTTTATAAAGTATCATAGTATCACATTATGGGTGATATTCTCATATTTTGTTGGTGGGAAAACACACACTTTATTTGCTTCTTTGCATTTTGTAAATAATCATCACAATAAAAGAAATATTAATAATCACTTTTATTTTTATAAAGTTTTTTTTTCAATAACTTCTGCACTATATTATAATGCTTACATTAAATGAAAAAATTTTTGATTTCATACTGTTTGAAAACATCTTTTATCTAAATATCTTATTTTTACCAAGTGAATGTTTTTGTGTTTATTATTTGGTGTTAAAGTATTCATGATTAAAATGTTTTAAAACACGATTCATTGTGTATATCAAGGTTGCAAAAAATGCTTACTTTTTTCTAAAAGAGTTAGGCTGACTAGTCTTCATTAATTTATTATAATTTCTTGCATTATACTGTATACATTTAGCATACTTATGTTCAAACTTTTTATTTTAACAAAAACTATTAAGTAAAATTTATGTTAAATGTCTAATATTGCAGAAAACTTATATATCTTGTAAGTTAAGTAGTTCATGCAATGGAAATTATCATTACTACAAACTATATGAATTACAGTTTGACAAAAAAATATATATTTGTTTTCACATCTTTAAATAAGTTAAAGCTTTTTTTGATATATCTGCTCTAAACTTGTTCAAAAAAATATTTTTTTAATTTTTTTGCAAGGGTGTGGAAAGTTGGTAATTTTGTTTTGATCATATATATATATGCAGCATTAAGAACGATAATTTCTAATTAGTTCCAAGATTAAAATTATTATTTTGTTAAACAATTTTAAGTTTAAAGCTGTTCCTCCGAATTGTTTCTATAGTCCAAAATTGCTATACTGCATTACTCCAAACATTCTGTCATGTTGCTACAATTAACTAACACCATTGTGTTCCTTTCATTTTATCAAATTTTTCGACAAAATATTTATTAAAATATTTCTCCAAAAACTGTGTTTTGTGTGTAAAGTTTTTTTTTTTTTTTAAATTTTTTTATCCTGTCCTTTTAAAGTGGTTTAAACAAATAAGGTATTTACTGCCCCCAAGCAACCTGATAGTAACACACTAGGGTCAAGGAACACAGAACCTATTTTTCCCACCCTGGAAGTTAATGCCCCACCATTACTAAGAATTTCGTTGTGGAAATGAATTTCTAAATCTCCAAACAGCTTTCTAATGTATTTTGGAGTAAAGTGTTAAGTCTTAGCAGTGATTTTCCAGTAATTAAAGAACTTTCAAGTTAACCATTTTTTGTTTAAAAAAGCATTAACAGAGGCAATTGTAAAATGTAATTCTTCACTTGAACTAAATAATATATAGTTTAATAAATTACTGAATTTGTTAAAATTACTCCTTTTGTATATTAAAGATACTGTTTGTGTTAAAAGGCATAGTATTTTTACTGTTTTAATAAATGAGAAATTAAAAATTACATAACTGAAACTAATGGAATTGTGTTTCTGAACTACAAAGTTCTTGCAAAATATTCTGAAGAGGAATGAAAATTGCAGCTAAGGAAAGAGCAAGAAAAAAATGAGAGAGGAAAATAAAATTCTGATGATAAGTAAATAAACAGAAAGTATAGAGCAACTTTTAGGAGAACTTCACCTGACAACAGGCACGTGTCGTGGCAAGTACTGTGGTTATGAGAAAAAGTCATTTCAAATAGGGGTGTTTTGTGAATAGTTTTGTCTTGATTTCAGATCACCGGGGGTAAACCAATTGACACCTTTATTTCTCCATTGTTCCCCCATTAGAAATGTGCTCTTACTTGTTACCATAGCAGCCGACAACACCAGACTAAAAGCCTCGAGGAGTTCTCCTCTGAGCCACACAAAAAATAATTTTATGTTTTGTTTATAACTTACTGCTGGCTTCAATGTAAGATTTAGCTAGGATAAAAAAGTTTATGAAATACTATTCTAATTCAGATTTGTGCTGTATATGTATGTCATTTTGTCGTGTAATATGTGACTAAAATTTGTGAAATAGATTTTCTTATATCTAAATATTTGGATGTACTCAATCGATATATATTTAGTAGAAATTCCATGAAAATAATAAACAGTTTTAATAATTTTTTTTTTACATTTTATTTAACTCTGTATTTTATCTAGTCAGTATTGCTTCGTTTTAGAAATCTACTGTTGGTTGAAACATTTTAATATTATTGTCCGGCATATTTTTTTTTCACATGCTAAAATAGTTATTTGTTTTCCAGGTACATTGCAGTGAAGAGGTGATACTAACAGCGGGGTGGAAGAAGTTATGAATAGATATATTTCTGATCTGTGGCGATGTGTTATAATTGTAAATCTGTATATTGTATGATAGTTGTAAAATAAATAAAACTTAATAAATCTTATTTGATTTAATGTTTTTTTCTGTATTTAAAATTATTAAGTTAACTGTTCTTCTGGATTAAAAATTGTAATTTTTACGAACATATGACTTAGAAAAATTTTAATTTTTGTAAGTAAACAAATCAAATGGTAAATTTGGTTAATATATATATATATTTTTACTTCGTGTGTGTGTTAAAGTAAATTTTAGTTAAATTTTTCAAGCTAAAAACTAAAAAATATGCATTTAAAAAAAAAAAATAACCCAAAAGCATTCTAGAAGAGTAGATAATTTCAAGCAAGCAATTTGGAAACATGGATTTAAGGAGAGCAGTAGACTTCTTAATTATTAATTTGAACTAAAAAAAATAATATTTTTTCCATAGGGGTTTGGAAAATCATGTAAGTATTGAGTAATTTTTTCTCCTACAATTCTTTATATTACAAACTTTTAGGCATGAAAAATTTTAAAAATTCCTGAGAGACATGAAACTTCGTAAATAAACTAGTATGTTGCTGTGAAGAGGTAGTAAGATTTGCATTCCATATTCGTTGAGTTATAATTTGAATTGTAAAAATTTATAAAAAGTGTGAGATTAAAAACAAAAAGCTTTTTCTAGGATTCTTAAAAAAAAGCATTAATATTGGCTGTTTTGCTTTGTTTTAGTTTGATAAGAATTAAAAGTTTTTTTTAAATAAAAAATAAATGCTATATTTTTTAGTGTAATTAGTGCAGCGTAAACATTAAAATACGGAATGGTTTCTTCCCTTCTTAGTTAAAAAAATTAAAATTACGTTAAAATTGAAATTAATTTAGTTAAATTTACGCGAAAAATTTATTAATTCACCTAACTCAAAATAAGCGTTAAAAATATTGATAATAATACGTAAATTGTACGGATTAAATCCGTTTGTATTTTGGTTAAAATAACGTTAAATGTGCGTTATTTTAATAAAAATAAGCGTTAAAAACACGTAATTATTCATGGTGAAAGAAACGAATTTATAGAACCAAAAATAAACGTAAATAGTTGGTGAAAAAAGCGTAAAATATGCGTTAAAAAAGAAACCTGCTTGGTTAAAATCACGTGAAAAATTGGTCACGAAATTCACCTTGGTCAAAATAAAGGCAAAAATCAGTCATTTTTACGTTAAAAACAGCCCAAATATTAACGTTTTTTTAACTAATTCTAAACTACCACTTGAATCGTAAATAAAACGCTTTGAAAAAACGTTTTTTTGCTCTAAACCTTGTGGCATTTTAACGTTATTTTCACGTAATTAATACTTATCTCTGCTGCATGGGATTGTTTTTTTTTCAACTCTGAGAAATTTTCCAGAATTTTGACTTGGGCTCGCAATCACCCTTGATTTAGTAAAGTTGGTGGCAAATATGATAATATAAACGTTAGTGTTCTGGCACTAATTTTTTTATATTTGCAGAAAATTAATTACTAGAATTCATTCGAACAAAAAAATTTTCATTTTTTTAAAAAAAAAAAACACTTTTCTGAAAAAAATTTCCCTTTTATCAATAATTGATTTAGCAAATATATGTATGTATATATACCATATAGGTTTTCAACCAACTTTACGCTAAAAAATATCACAAGGAGTACAGAAAAGTCTCTTAGTTACATTTTAGTACACTATGGCAACCCTGTTAGCAAGCTGTAGTATTTTAGTTGTACAGTAAGTCAATAAATTTCCTTTACACGATAAGCTGTTGAGATATATATATTTCATTTTAAAGATTTATTTTCTAATGGATCAAACAAAATAACTAACAATAAAATAGTTAATTTTTTTTAAAGTTTAAAATGGTTAGCATTACATCTTTTTATTTCTTTATAAGTGGCATCAATAATTAATAAACAAATAATACACTTAATAACATTTAGTGGTTTTAATTACAAACAATGTTACTCTTACAATATACTCTAACCCATTATTATCTATTTTATAAAATCCATGTGAAAGTTATGTCAGTTATTTTCTGACAAAGTGAGAACTTTTTTAATAAGAGTTCGGACTGACTGATCAAGTTTTATATTGTTATATAATGCTAGAAAACTAAAGAATGACAAAAATATCATGTCTACAATTATTTATCTACATAAATGCTTTTTTTCTGAATCTTAGATTCAATATCTTAATTTATTTCTCAAAATTGTCACTTTTTGAGTTGTCATTTAATGTGTAGCTCAATTAGTATATTAAAAACCAATTTTTGCACATATTTTTCTTAATTTGTTTTAAAATTTTCATCTAATTTAATGGTTTAATATTAAATGAAATATAGAAATAAAGGGATTTGAAACACTGTAACAAAAATATTTTCATATAACAATTTCTTTTATTTATATAGCTAATAAAAACTTTTAAACAACAAGCACTCAAAATATTTAGGACTTATAATATTCTTGCAAAACTTGATCCGTTGGCCTCAAAATACATTTCTCAGCTAAATTAACCAACCAGCCAGGCTCTAATCCTAGAAATATCTGTCTTGGATCTTTGCGAATGGTAAGCATATCATACTGCATAAAAAAAAATAAAAAACAATGAGCAATAATAGTAAAATCGTCAGTGAAATAATAAAATAAACAGAAATTGTTGTTTGTGTTATTCCTTAAAATCTTTTAAAATGATGTTTATAAACGTTCACTTCTTCATATTTTTTGGTCGCTATTAATTAGAACAAATTGGTTTAAATAAATAGTTCAATGCTATTATCAAACAGTGTTAACGTTGTTGTCAACCATACTCAGGGGCGAAAACTTTCCACTCTTTTGGGGGAAATTTCTTCAAGTGGTAGCTAAGTTAATGTTTTAAAGTATGATTATCTGTTTTGTTAATTTGATAAAAATTTATTATCCACACCATTACATGTAATGATTCAAAAGTTCATATGAAAGGCCACTTTGTTTCAGCTATTTCGTTCTGTGGCATTTAAAATAAATTTTTAAGTGTCACCCACACAATAAAATATTCTATATTTGGCAGCCTTGAATCTCCAGCCAGAAATCTCTCCCATATTGATAAAATTTAATGCTAATCACTGATGAAAACTTAAAAGATTTGAGGAATATTTTATAAGAAAAAAATATATACAGTCAAATGCCATTTTAGAGAAATCTGAAATTGCAAAAATTTCAATGTAATGAATATTTTCCAAATCTCCATAGAAACAAAGAATTAAAAACACCGATATTATGAAATTGGTAATCTGATTTAACGAAGGTGGAAATATGCAACGATCTTCATTTTCTCTCATGATCAAAACACTTTTCAAAAGTAGACAATGATCTCAGAATTCAAATATTTATGCATCTTCAAAATAAAATGTTTCAGATATGAAAGGGGGATGTCAAAAAAGACTAAACCCAAGCCCATTCATGTTTGAAGAAGTAAAAATACATGTGGCTTTGTAAAGGAGTGAGAAAAATTCCAATGTAACAAAATAATTTTGTTACATTGGAATTTTGAACATTGGAATATCGATATAACGAATTTTCGTTATTCCCTAGGAATTCGCTAAAATGGGATTTGACTGTATTGTATACATAAAGAAGAAAAAGGGCATTTTTTACTAACATCTGGATCTTTCGAGATATCTGGGAGCTCATAACCATACTTTTGCGCCAGGGCTAATCTTTCATCCGCTATCTTTTCTGGATCAGCTAAGTAACCTCGGCATTTGGGATCGGTGTAAAACTCAACCGCATCCTCGGGAGGGAGCTTTCGAAATGGAATCGGATGACCTATAAAAAAAAAAATAAATGTAATTCCAAACTAACATAATAAAATATGGCAAAAAGTTATATTAACTCAATTAAAAAAATGCCTAATAAATGATTTTAAAAGATTCCCAAGATACACATGAGTTTGTATTGAATTAATCAAAATTTATTTAATCGAGTTATAAATAAATTTTATTATGGAATTTTATCCAAATGGTTATAACGGAAAATGAAAGATATTGATTAATTAAGATAAATTAATTCCTTATTTAAACATTTTTAGCATAACACAAATGGTTATTAAACCTATTTGACTGGAGTAACAAATAGGAGAAAGGTTTTTCTAAAAAAGGGAAAATTTTAACAGTTGTTTGAAGGAATTTTTCGATTGACCAGCAAGAAACAGAAATACATAAATAAAAACAAGTGATAAATTATTTAAAATTCATGTGAGAAATTATTTAAGAAAAAATTCTTTTAATATAATTAGTAAAGCAAAATTAATCCATTACGGTCCTGTTAGTTTGATTTTTTAAATAATATTTCACTCAATAATACTGATTATAGTAAAATCAACTGGAAACTTATTTACAAAAAAACTGCCCCAAAACATTTTTTTATTAAAAAAAAATGTAATAATTTTTAAAATTTAGAAACAATGCAAAATTCACAAAAAGTAATGAAATCTATTACGTAAAAGTAAAAAATAAAGCATTACACTTATAATATTGGGAAAAACTAGACTTGAAATTATCCCAAATATCAATTTTTTTTTTAATTATTTAAATAAAATTGCAATTACATTTAAAACAATAATGTTGGTCACTTAGAAAATAATTGTACAATAAAAATAAATGATTCATGGTACAGAATAAAATAATAACTTTTAAATAATGAAATAAATTGTTCAATTTAAAGATAAAAGATATCACTGCATCTTCTAAGGTTGAACACAAATCAAGCTATTGATAAGGCATCTGATGTCAGATAACTTTAAATCCAGCACTCTCATCACTTGAGTACTAATTTTTATGTGGTATTTATTAGATAAACAAGTAGCCGTACAATCCTTTAATCCATCAAACAAATTTTCTACTGATAAAATGTGTGAACAGGGATCTGTCCTGAGCAAATTTACTACCGTTTAGCGATGCCTTCACAGCGAACTTTACGAAAAACGGTAGTTTTACAAAATAATTTTGAAAATGTAAGTTCTAAGATTCTCCTCCCTGCATCTTAAAATTTTGTTTTTTTTTTGTATCTGATAACAAAACGATATAAAAACTATTAATCCTGGGTTAATTGCAAATTTTGATTTGCAATGGAACACCCCTGTGGATAGCTATTAAGACGTAGGTTCCTACGTTCCGTAATTGAGGTGGAAGAAAAGGCACTAATACCATGCAAACCCTGTTCATGTATTTTGTCAGATAGTATGATATGGTAATCCTAACCGATCGCTTAAGCCATTTATATTGAGCTTTTTTATCGCTGAGTTTTTTTTTATTTTTTTTTTAATGAAACGACAAAGCTCTCCCTCTGTAAACTTTACAGGAAGTTGAAATTCAAACCATTATTTTAAACATGATTTTAAATTTATTTTAATAGACTAGGGGTGCACAACCTTTTTGAGTGAAGGGCCACTTGCACAGCAGTTTGGCTAACGAAGGGCCGCACATGTATTTAGACATGTTAATGACAAATGTAGTAATGTTTATTTAAACATTAGCGCTCCATTTTTTTTATCAATAATCTTAGTAATATCAATAACTTAGTAGTGTTCCATTATTTGAATTCATTCAAAAATAAAAAAAAAACTTATAATTTTTTTTTTTTTTACAAAAAAAATCTTGCTATTTTTATCATATGAACTACAGATTTATCAAAATAAATAAACATTGAAGAAAATAAATGTTTTTTTTTATCATATCATGCAATACGAAAATTCATTTTAGAATTAAATTCTAATAAATAAAAAACAAAACTGCAATTCCCACAGAATGAAAGTAGGAAAAAGTTTAGTCATAATTAAGTAATATAAATTCTAATTAAATATTTTAATTGAAGAAAATTTATAGGTTTTAAACAAAAGCCTAAAATAAAAACAAAACTGTGATAGATCAAAATAAAATTCCATGCTTATTTTGTAATGTACTTTATTATTTTATTAATTATTAGATTTTTTTATATCGTAAACATTTTCCTTTTTTTTAAATCGAAAAAGATCACTTAAGCAACAAAAGATTGAAATCTAAACTACAAACAGTAAGCAGTTTAAAAATTAATGTTTTACGCCATTTTATGAATTTCTCCAGTTGCAATAACATTGCATTTAAATTAGGGAGGGATGTAACGAGTATTTGGCCCTTCTGTGAAAAATTCAGTTCGTTGAATGATCAGTCAAATATTCGGCAGAATATTTTTTAGAAATGTATTTTTTATTTTTGAATTTTTATCGATATTACTTTTTTTTTTTTTAAAAAAAAATTATAATCAGACAAGTCAATTTTGTCATTTTTTCAATACTTTGAGAATTGAGAAGGATTTTTTTCCATTTTTTGCTGTTTTTATTATAAACCAGCATTTTAACAGAGCGTCTCATACTATTAATTTATTATCACTCTTTCCCTGTACTGTAATAAAAATAACCAGTAACATAGAAAAGTGTGATTTTCAGTATTTAAGTTTTGTTTCAGGAACGAAGAAAAATTTGTTTTTTCTGTTTTTCTTTTTTTAGGCATTTTTATTATGACTCAGCATTTGTTTTAAAAATAAAGTTACAAATAAAATTTCTTTTATAGAAATTTTTTTTCTTCCAAAATTATGGCAATGAGAAAAATTTAAATTGAGATTTTCGGCATAAGATTTTCATTAAAAAAATTAAGGACGTTTTTTCTATCTTTTTATTTTCTTTAAATTAAAAAAAAACTTTTTTAGACGTTTTCATGTAATTTTTAATAGCATTTCTGTTGACTTAATTCTTCTTTCTTGGCATTTTCTGGTAATTGAAAAACTGAGATGTTCAGCTCTAAAAAAATTTTCAAAAATTAAGATTGATTTTTATGTTTTCTGTTTCGCTGTTCGATATTTTCAAAAACGTTCTTTATTGGCCTTATTTTTTAGAGTTAATTTATGAATACGTTTTTCCAGGAAATATTATTCTGAGCATTGAAATTTTAGTTTCAGTGTTGCTATGCTGCTAAAAGATTTTGCTATTTGGCCCCAAGTGTACAGCGTTCAGTCGATTTTTTTCCCTTTTTTTTGCCGAATATTTGGTTTTTGATCAAATCACAATTCATTACTATCATACCATCATCATATTACCACAAATCATATTCGTTGCGGAAATAGAAACGAAGGAAAAATAATTAGGATTTACGATAAAACTGTACCGAAATACCGTATCAAAAAGTGATTAATTGCGCGATTAACAATCACGTGTCATAATAACATCATAGTTAAATAACGGGATCGTCAAAATCATGTGAAAAAGTATAGAAATAATTGGGAAAAAATCTATTTATGCTGAACTCAGCACGAATAAAGCGTGTCAAATGCATGATTTAAAATTTGCATGTCGTAATAGAATTATTGGAATTTTTTATAATACGTGGGAACGCATAGCAATAACTGCCGAAAAAAGTTGTTGAAAAAAAAGAAAGAATTGCAAAAAAAAAAAGATAAAAAATCACTTAGATTTAAGATTAAATCGTCACAAATAAAGTGCACAAAAAGTGATTATTTAAATTTGCGATCTGAAACTCGCGTCCTAATAAAAATTCGGGATTTTCGAAATCACGTAGAAAAGCGGAAATAACTGTTTAAAAAAAATCATTTATATTTACGATAAAATCGGCTTAAAGAAAGCGCGTTAAACGTACATTTACTAAAGAATCTGTTAAAATTGATTGTGTCAAAACATGATGACTTAAAAGTGCGATTAAAAATTGCCATTTTTTAAATTTTTTTTAATTGTGTTTAGAAGCACTCGCGAGCCGCACTTCAGTAGTAGAAGGGCCGCATTTGGCCCGCGGGCCGCAGGTTGTGCACCCCTATAATAGACCTTTACTTTTTCTATGAAATTTTCTTTTTTGTATGACCCAGTTGAAACTGTTCTCATAATGAAAATAACTTTTAGTGATAGTTCTGTTAAATGCCTATTTTTATTAAGTTCAAGATGAAATTTAACTATGGACAATGACTTTTATGGATTTTTAAACTTGGATACAATACAATTTTAAACCCAAAATTTTACAATAGCAAAACTGTTTTTGAATGTATGAGGGAAAATGTATAGAAATTTACCAGTTTAATAATTTTTATTAGTAGTGACAGTTTTTGAAAATATTTTCTTACTTTACCTTATTTATGCGTTAATTTTTTAATATAATTTTTAATTTTCACAAAATAGGTACCTCTTAAAAAAAAAAAACTAGACAGACTCCTGTTGAATAAAAAGAACTCAAGAAGTAAGAACCTTATAGAGGTATATGAATCAGAGATTAGAATCCAATAGTCATCAAACTAGTAAGGAGTCTTCACATACATGTTATCTGCTACATTTTAGATTTTCAAATTTGGGACTTTCCATGACTATTCCAAGAATTTTTCATGACTTAACGAAGTTACTATTTTCTCCAACAAAAAAAAACACAACAATACATTTAAAAAAGCATTATAATAACATTAATTTAAATGATAGGTATAACCATAACTGCTATACTCTGCATCTTCATATTTGTAGATTTTAAATTTAAAAAACAGAGTAAAAAAAGAGTTGAAGCAGTAAAATAGTTGACGAAAATACAAAAGCAAAAAATATTTTCTTTTTCTCTGCAGAATTATATTCCAAAGATACTTTTCTTGTTTATCAGAAAGGAAAGAAATACTCCTGATTTTTCTGTTCTCAGTGTGGAATAAAAAAAATCGCCAATGACTGGCTTGCTTCAGCTAGAATTTTAAATTGATAAAATAAATAAGAGTAACAAAAAATCCGAAATCACAGAAGTTTAAAAGATAATTTGTTCTAGAAATGATTTATTTATTTTTTTCATTTTTTGAAAGATCATAATTTTAGGAAAGCATGCTAAAAACATTTTATTATTTTGAAAAAATATGACCGTGAGTGGGGATTTTGTTACTTACTCAGATATTCGGAACACCATGAAATTGAATGGGGGGGGGGATTCCATTTTAAAAATTAGATTTTTTGTCAACCTAAATCCATAACTTTCCATCATTTTTTTTAAAAAAATAGTAAACTAATGACATTTTATGACAAATTTTGTTCAACACCGAAATTCATGACTTTCCAGGTTCGCCGATAGCCAGCACATAATACTAATGTGAAACTTTCACATTACAAAATTTTACTTTTCTTTCTTTACCTTAATTTTATTTAAAAATAAAGCAAAACAAAGTAAATAAAAAAATACAGAAATGGATATAAAAAAAATACAGAAATGGACAAAATAATTTTGGTTCTAGTAACAAGAACTCTTCTCAGTGTCTTAACACTACTTTGAGTTTAAGACATCAAGGAAGGTTCTTGCATATAGAACCAAAACTAGAGTATGTCTATTTCTGTACCTTTATTTGTGCTTTATTCATGTTGTTTTGTTTCATTCATATGTAACTCAAAATATTGCCAATCATCATTTGTAGGTGGTTCTGCCCTGGCTTAAAATTTCAAATGGGTTTAAAATTACCAAGTTTCACCGGTGAATGTTATTGTTTTAAACTCACAACATGGATAGGAAAATGTACAAAAATTATAAAATTCAAACACATAAATAAACTCAGTCTAAAATTTCAGTATAACGAGACAATAAGAAAAATACCTCTTTCAAAAAACTTTTGAGGATTAACTTTGGCCAATACGCTATCAATGTCGTAATATGCATTGATTATAGTGCCTCCATTTCTTTCAATTGCGGCTATTACTGTTTCTTTTGCATGTTGCACTTCAATGTTTACTTTAGCTGTGAAACAATCTGCACCCTATAACAGAAAAAAAAGTTTATTTCCATGAGTAAAAAAAAATCAATTATAGTAAAGCAATTCAAAAATTGTTACTCCAATAGCTCCCAGCATGGGAAAAAAAAGGTTTTAAAAATAATACATAATTTTATGTGAATTATTGAGCAATATCATAGAATTAGCACATAGGAATTCATTATATTGAGTAAAAGGAAATGAATTATAAAAATTACACCAACTTTAAGTCTAATTTAGCAGCTATATTTTCTGATTATGAAGAGTTTAAAAAAATTTATAATAATTTTTTTACTAATGAAATTTTCCTAATTCTTGTACAGTATTACAGTCAACCCCGCTTAAAGGAATACCATCGGTTCCAGCCAAATCTATGCAATTAAGCGGGTTATTCGATTAAAAGGGCAGTGCAATATTCCTTCTTAAATTCTGAATTTTTGCACAATTTTACTTTTTAATGGTATTTAATGCATAGTACAACATTTTGATTAAATAAACTCAGTTTTATGATCAATAAACAATTATAATTAAAACTGTTTGCGTTAGTATCATAAAATATAAATGCCATGTAAAGTTACATAAAAATAAATGAATGTTAGTGAAAAGTAGTATATATGTGCTAAAATATTATTTGATCCCTTCCAAAAATTCCATAACATAAGACTATTTTTTTATACCTTTTTAATTCATCAATTTATCAAAATTAGACATTCCTTTTTAATTTGTACTAAAATTTTCATGACTTGTGCGTACCTATTCCTTTCAAACACACTAAGATTTTTTTTTTTTTAATCTTCGAAACTTGAGAAATTCCAAATTAATGTGATATTTTAGTTAAGGATTTCTTGAAATTTATTGTTTCTAAGATTCATTGTTTTGCTTTTTTCTGGCTAATTTAAATCATTCCTTTTTGCTCTCAACTTGCAACCAATTCAAAGTTATTCACTGGATTAAGCAATTATTCTATTTAAGAGAAAGACACTCTGTACACTAGTGTGTTATATTTTGGAAACTTTTTCTTATCAAAGCTAACATGCATCAAGTGGGGACCACAAGACAAAAAATCACTCTGCCTCTTTTTTACATTCTAAATTATGTGTGTGTGAAGTAAGTCAGAGGGGTAAAACCCCCTTTGTTTACTTCAATGTATAAAACTGGCAGCAAGATTTGATTAATTTTTTTAACTTTACCCCAAACACCTACTAATAAATAAGAAGTTCTTTTTGAAATGACCACCTATTGCATCCTTAAATTAACTAAAAAAGAAAAATTCAATTTTAGCTGGTGACACATTTCTCAAAAATAAAATAAAAATTTAAATTTCAGTACCACTTTATGCAATTAGGGGGTGGCAAAAAACAACAAAAAACCATTTAAATGGGGAAGTTTAACATTATTTTCACATAAAATGATTCGGTTCCATTAAATTTTATTCGTATAAGCGAACTACTCGATTATGCGATTAAGTGGGAACGACTGTACTATATATTTAACTTATATTTAGATAATGGTTAATTTAAACTTAAAAACATATTCTTGAATATCATATTGGTTATAAATTTTCATAATAACAAAAAGTAAATCTTAAGTATAAGATTTGAAAATAAATAAAAATTACGAAATTTAAAGAAAATGCTTCTAACTTATCAAATACCTAAAATTACCTATAAAACTATGTATTATCATCTTAATGATAACGGGAGATAATATACAAAATTTTTAAGATGATTGAAATAAAAAATTATGATTTAAATAAAAAAAATAGTTTGATAGAAATTAGAGATTTGATAGAAATGATTAGAAGAATTAAAAAAAAAACATGAAAACTAGAAGAATTTTTTATTAAATCAGCAGACCAGTACAAATTCAGAAATGAGAGTGATTCACTGAAAAATCCAGTCAAGTTTGTGGCTATAATCCTTAGTAAAACATAAACTTATGTTCAATCAGCAATAATTATTGTTTAGAGACGTTAATTCTTACCAAACAGGAATAATTTACCATTTAAATTAAATAAACTTGCTTGGATGGTATCAATAACACTAATACAGCATTAAAAAAATTTTTTTAGAAAACTTCAAAACTATAAATCATAGTCAACTGATTAGGATTACCTTTATTTATGCAAAGGGATTATAAAAAATTTCATTCAGAATAATATTATCAAAATTCTTGCAAAAGCATTAATAAATACTACACATAAGAGTCTGGGATACTCTTTATAAAACAAAAACAAGATGTACTTGGCCAATGGAAAATAAAAAATGTACAACTTAAGTATAGAATTGAATAATCTGCTAATGACTATCTATTCATTATCAATTATATAAATATATTTTAACAGCTTATGTTCTTATAATAATGTTTTAGCAGCATTAAAAAACTTTCTATGTAGTATAACATAATTCGAACAACTGAATGTAAATACCTTAGGAAAAAAAACACATTAAACACTCGATAAAACTTTTAATTCCTAAAAAAGAAAAGAAAAATTAGCAAGTAAATATTAAATTTATTTTATAATTGCCATTGATGTTATCAATTGTAACGCCATAGCCTCAATATTTGAAATTTTAAAAAAAATTCAAAATGGAAACCTCGAATCCAGCATTCAGAAGAACAAACCTCTATGGAAGACTTTTTAAATAAATTCACACCCACATTTGTATTATAAAAGGAAAAACCTCCACAGTCAGTTCAAAGGTAAAGGAGCTTTAATTACTAATTTACAATTGATGATATTTTACAACAACATTCTATCATTTATGCAATCGAATAACAACAAACAATAACTCAAACTTTGACTTAATCAGGGTACATAGTCAAATCTTTCAACAAAAAATAAGCACTATGTACATTAACAAAAAGCAAAATAAGTTTCTACTTTACATGATATGATAAAATAACCAGTTTCTGACAAAGAACTCTTTTATTGATTATATTAGCCATTATAAAATGAGCAAGAGACTTTTTGGTCTGATTTCAGAGGGTGAAAAATGGAGAATATCTTGCAAAATGCAGCAAAGTCGCACATGAGAATGATAGAATCTCACCTAACTCACCTCAGTAGATGCGAACTCGCAAGTATTTCATCAAACATGTTAAATGATTGGCGCTTTCATAAGCTATGAACCAACAGTATGCCGAAATGAATTGTGAAAATATCGAATAGAACAATATGAAAAGCACGCTTTTGGCGTAAATCAACAAACGTGGCGAAAATCAACATGGTAAAGAAGGAAAAAAATCTCATTTTCGAAAAGGAAAAATTAAGAATTTTTTAAAAACATTTAATGGAAAAAGCACCTTTATGGGCTTTTAAAAAAACGAAAATCGAAAATAAGCACTTTTTAAAAACGCTATGGACCATGTTAATCCTCCTAGCCACCTTGGTTTTTCAACAGATGCATTTGTGAATTTTTCAGCAGCTGAAGTTTGAAAAAAAATTAGGTTAGTAGGTAAAATTAAATAAAATACATAAATTAATGATCTTACTTCATCTGTTAAATGTACACCAAAATGTTTTTCAAATGGATAAATTTTATAGAGTTGTGTATTACAAATAGAAGTCAAATCTATTGGTTGAGATGGGTCCACTCTTCCAGTATCGATCAAAAGTTGTAGCTGCTCAAGACTAACAGGTGGATACTGACGTCTCAAACTAAAAAGAAAATAAGACATTCTTACTACTTATCAAATCGGTGCAAAATATTTTGTAAAGAAAATTATTTGTACAATGAAAAAACAATTTTTCTGCAAAAATTCAGTTTTTTGATCAATTAAGAACTTCCTGTAGCTCACAATCAGATCAAATTTTAAGAGGTTGTAGAAAAAACCTACAACTAACATAAAAATTAAATGTTTGGTAACTGTTTATATCACTTGTTTTATTGCAATGCAACTTCTGTTCATTTACATATTTTTTATTTTACTACTAGGGGTTTTAGATTGCACATATTTTTATTTCTTAACCATAAACAGGCTTAAAATTAAAAATTATCCAATTTAAATTCTATACTTTTAACTGTATTAACATAGATTTAATTTCCAAGTCACAGAGGTTGAATGTTTGTGCCTCCTGATATTTGATTTTTGAATATTTTGCCAAATTTCCAGAACTATTTAAAAGAAAATATATTTGTAAACCTAATTGTAAAAATTTGATTAACCAAAAATAACTGAATATAACAAATAATTTTTAAATAGTAAGGTACAAAAATATTTACATAGTTTTAAACCATGTAATTTTAATGAACAAAATGCATAAGTTGAATCAAATCAGGTGAGTAGTTTTTGGGAAAGGAAAATTTCAAAAAGTACCGTATATTCCGGCGCATAACGCGCACCCGTAATTTCTAATAACTTTTTTTAAATTTTCCTACTCTTCGTATAACACGCACGAAAATTTCGATTGTACATGTGCAATATCTCGTCTAGTATCAATAGAAAACCAGAAAGCCTTTTAGTGTGGGACATGTTTAGGTCCCACCTAACAGATAATACAAAAAAATTGTTGAAAGAATGTAACACCGATATGGCAGTTATTTCGGGCGGATTGACACCATTAGTTCAGCCATTGGACGTCTGCTTAAAGAAACCATTTAAAGCCAATTTAAAAAAACAGTGGAACACTTGGAAGTTGGAGGGCGAGAAAACCTTTACAAAAGGAGGACATATGCGTCATGCAAGTTTGGAAACAGTGTGCGAATGGATATTAAAAGTATGGGATGAAATTAAGCCTGAGATGGTTAGAAAATCATTCAAAAAATGCAGCATTTCAAATAATCTGGACGGATCAGAAGATGACTGTTTATTTATGGATGAGGGTAACACAAATGATGAAGACGAAACAGATTGTGATGATGTGCCAGAAGAAATAACGGAAGACGAATATAATGAACTATTTATGTAATAACGAAAATCAATAAAGTATATAGGTAAAGGTATGTTATTTCTTTAAAATAAAAGTATTTTTCTATATTTAAATTTTTTCAATCTATAATTTTTTATATTCGGCGTATACCGCGCACCCGTAAATTCCAATGTTATTTTTTGTATTAAAAGTGCGCATTATACGCCGGAATATACGGTACTTTTTTTTTATTTCCTTACTCAAAGGCTATTTGCTACAATTTTGTGTTTTGAAATTGGAATTAATTTGTTTAAAATAAAGCTAAAAATTGAATGCCTAATTCAAAGGGGAAAAAATATCATTATTAAATAAAATAATAAATAATTTTTAGAAACTATATTTTGCTTGAAATTATCATTGGATAAATGAGTTTTAAAATAGTGTGCAAAAATTCTTTTGATTAAGTAAACAGTTCTAAAGATAATGTTGATATAGTACAGAACCCGTTATCCGGAAATCAGAAAACCGGGAAACCAAAAAATCGGAACGAAATTTAATAAATTTTCCCGCCATTTAAAAAAAATATATATATTTTCCTCGTAAGATTTTAGAATTTTTCTTTCTTTTTTGAAAGATGTTTAACATACCATCATTTTAGAAATAATCATTACTGTATTACTTCATCATTTTTTCTTCTTTTTAAGATTATTTCCAAATATTTTTTTTTTTTTAGTTGGGTTTAACAATAAAAAAAAAAACGGTTTTTTGTAGGGATTCAGAAAACCGGAAAAATCAGTTATCTGGAATAGCAATGGTCCTGATCGTTCCGGATAATCGGTTCCCTACTGTACATGGAAAAAGTTAAAATTTAAGGAGCCTAAACTTTTAATCTCTCTCCTGCCTAAACTATTTTAAGGATATTTTTTTAGTTCAGGGCTATGTAGTGAGACTGCCACTACAATTCCAATTCACTAGTATTATAAGACATGTTAACTCAATTCGATGATGGAGTACCTTTTCATAGATGAAGGTTGACATTTTCGATAACACACTCCCCACAGGCTACCCTCATATTATGAGAATCGAAAACGCAAAGCTTCAAAAATAAAATTGGTCTATGGAGCCATTCAAATACAGTACAGAACCCGCTATCCGGAAATCAGAAAATTGGAACGAAATTCGATAAATTTTCCCTCATAAGATTTTAGGATTTTGTTTTCTTTTTTGAAAGATGTTTACTTTACCATCATTTTGGAAATAATCATTAGTGCATTACTTCATTGTCTTTTTTTCTTTTTAAGATTATTTCCAAATAATTTTTTTTTTTTAGTTGGGTTTAACAATAAAAAAAACGGCTTTTTGTAGCGATTCAGAAAACCGGAAAAATCAGTTACCTGGAATAGCGATGGTCCCGATTGTTCCGGATAATCGGTTCCCTACTGTATTATATAATCAAAGAGCAGAGGGGGGGCCCTTGATTTGCTTATTTTTGCTGACAAGGGGTGGGGGGGTTTCAAAATCAATAGAAAATAAAAAAATTAATAAAAAATGTCACATGGAAAAATTTTAAATGGATTTGGGAGAAGAAAAATGAGGAAAATAATTCCTTCGAGGAGTTTCAGAGGTACAATTATGAACAGAAATGGAAAACAAAAGATTCCAAAAAAATGTTCCACTCTAATTTTTATAAAATGAATTAATGTTTAAAAATTAAAAACAATAGAATCATTGTGTCAAGAAGTAAATACTCTAATATGGGATTTGAATTCCCAATATTGTCTGAAATATATCAAGATCTATAAAAACCGTGTGAAAATCTATTTCAATAAGTGTTGAAAAAACAATCAAAGTATATCAAATGCAAATAATGTCAAATGAAAAATACAAGACTTTTAAAAACCACAAGGGGAGCAAAAATATATATTTGAATAAGGATAGAAACATAGAAGTTTCTCTAAAATGTGATATTTTTATGCAATATTTATATGGTCCCTATTCAGAGGAAGTACAATTTAAGGTCTTTTTCCTTTACTTGAAATATCCTCTGCACTAAGTAATTAAAGAATTAAAGGTTGCAGATGCATTTTAGTAAAGATAAAATCTGGCCATTAAATAAAAAATCATTAGAAGTATTTTTACACACTGTACAGTAATTGAAAAAAATTCTTACTGATGTCCTCTATAATAAAACTCTCTGGGCACTTTCAAATAAAAAGGTTTCTTTCTTCCTTCAAATCCAAGTCGTGGATAAGAACATCGCTGCTTTGCACCTTTATTTCCATGCCCATGAGTGGTTCCACCATGCTGCCCCCTAGGACGATTCTAGATGAAAACAAGAATTAAAGAATGGTGGAAAAAATAAAATCTTATTTTATAGTCAAGACAAATAAAAATATTTGCACAACAAAAACCATTCTTTGCATACTGAATAGGAAATATCTATACTTTTTCCTAGTCTAAACTTAGCATGATAATTTGAGTAATGAAGTGTTTCTGAATTTATACAACAATATTTCAGCAACCCTCAGGTAATAGCCTAATTTTCAGAATTATTAGACTTAATTTTTCCTTTTAGCTCATCAGAACATTGATTTACATCATGTTTTCCAATGAAAGTCAACTTTATTCCTAATAGATCTTAATCCTTTAATTATTTTTGTATAAAACTTTTAGGTTTTGAAACCATGATTGACATTTTAAAAAACCTTTAATCTCAATACTTGAATTATTTTTATATAAAGCATACAGGTTTTGAAACCATGATTGCCATTTTAAAAAAAAAAAGCTTTTATTCCTAATACTTCAATTATTATTGTATACAACGTTAAGATCCAGATACATATGAGATTCAAGATTTGTCTTTTTATTATTTTAATTCGTCAAAAATATAAAGAAATTTCTTTTTCACAACACACGTTAATCAAGCAAACTCCAGTATTATTACATTTTTCCCAATACTTACCTTCTTTTTGAATTCGCCGGGGTTGTGTAGCACATTATACTGACTAACTCGGGGCAAATATCGTAATAGTTCAAGGGCAGTTTCAGTGCCTTTACTTCTCGCCATTAAGAAAAATTATATTTGAATAAAAATTAAATTATCTTTAATAAAAAAAATATGCTTTCTGAAAATGTCCTTCTTGTGAGTTCACTTGCTTTAAAACGATTTTGGCTGTCTATTTCTTCTTGAAAATAATCTCTACTACAACTTGAAGAAAGAATAAAAAATTCTAAAAGTTTCTTTTTACATGGCAACACGAAATAGCGATTTTAGCGCTCTCTTTGCGGACACAGTGATTTAAAAAATTTATATACAAATTTCTTTTTAAACTAATTAAAATTTAACAAACTTTTAACAAAACTTTATTGAGTTTAATAACTTAAATTAATATTTTACTTATTGCATCCTTACACATCAAAAATTAAATTTAGCATTTAGAGCATAACAGAAGCGACACCATTCGCATTCGTCACGTCACATGGCATGGCCGACGCGCAAGGATGTGTCGGAAGGTTCGGAGGTAATATTTAATGTTTTCAAATTGATTATGCTTAGTTAGCGAACCCAAAATGTCTTAAAATCATTTATATTATGCTACCAAGTATATGCAGTAAAATGAATGGAACAATGTATTTGAAATTGATCTAGATTCATTGAATCTATGTGTGGTATCTAGCTTATAATAGGATGTGATACAATAAGGGAGACCGCCTGTAACATACATGATGAATAAATTAATTTCAATTAATGCTTTCAGCTATATTTAAGGACAATTTTATAGTTCTCTTTTTTTCGTTTTTTATAAATTAATGTAGGTGGATCTGATCTTTTTTGTAGGAAATATAAATAAAAATATCAATTTGTTTATTAATTGAGGTGTGACGAGTTCATAGCTTATTAATTAAATAAATATTTTCATATATATCTTCCATTGTTCTAAAATTTATTATCACTTTTTAGCTTGAAATTAAGTAGAAGTTAATATTAATTTCTTTAAATTGCGTGTGATCGTGGCCGAGTATGTTTACAAAAATGCTGTTTTAGCTTGATTTCGCCAAATGTTTTGATATGTTTGCTTTTTTTGTGCGCTGTATTTTTAAAGTGCATTGTGTCTTATTTATCTTTTGGATATATTGGATAACCATTTATGAGGTAAGTCAAATTTTATTTGTTTTCCTCCGTCAAATCAGATGCTTTTTAATTATTTCTTTATTTTGATCTTGAGGCTTTTTCCTTAAAAGTTTTAACATTTATAAACATTCAATAGACATTTTATTTATAGTTTTTTATGTTTAAGATGCACTAAATGTGGTCCTCAAATAGTCCTGTGTGATAATAAATCTCAAATATTTACATTAAGTGTTCAAAAAGCAAATTATTTTTGAAGCGTTAATTAAAATTATATATCCGTTTCTTTCATATTAGGATGCACATTTAGGGGGTTAGAATGGATTATGTTCTGCACTACATTCTAATTGTTCATATCTCCTTTTTATTTCAAAATATTATGATTAAATCTTATTAAAAAAAATACTTGTTAATTACTTGCCTATTAACCAATCTACCATTTTCGTCAAATAAGAAAATTAATTTGGAAGTGATTCAAATTGGATTATTGATCACAATTTTGGATGCGATGAATTATATCTCTCAATTTTTTGTGATCATTTTATTATGTAAAAACAAATTTATATACCCTTTACTTGCATTTTTCAGAACTTTTCCCATCTAAATGTTTTCAAAAAATTAATTCCCTTTTATGTGTTTTTTTTTTTGCAAATTATACCTATAATAATTCTTTTTTATAAAAAAAAATAGTTTATTTTATAATTTTAATGCTTTGTTAGTTTTCAGAGGAATAAATTTAAGAAGCACTTTTTCACTTTGTTGTGGCAATCGAAAACCTAAATTTTAATGAAATTTTATTGAAAGCCAAATTTGTAACTGAAGTGGGTTTTTTCTGCTTACTTAAAGAAAGTATATTAAAAACAATTTAATGTTATTAAGAGAGATGAAGCACAATCACTTAAGAAATTAATTTAATCCTATAAAGTTTTGTTTTTTTTTAGTAAAAGAAATTATTTTTTTTAAATTTTTGCAGTTCATTCTTTTATTTGTTTAAAATAATTTATTTCCTTTTTTTTCAAAATGTTGAGACTTATCTCTTCACATGTGTCGCAATTAATTATTATACACTTTTTACTCAAATTAAATTTCGGTCTTTACTTACATGATTTGGGGAAAAGATAGTGGTATCACATTATTATGCGGCTATTTGAGTCTTTTAAAAATTATTTTAGTCTTTAAAATTTTACTATAAGTACTTGTGCCAAGAAACAAGTTATTTATTGATATATATATATATATATATAATTGCGTCGAGTTGTATGCCTTCAAAATCCCAACAATTCCATAATAAATTGTGCACCCCTAATTTACTTAATAAATTTGACTTATCAGCTGCATGTTATTCAACTTCCTGATTTATTATAAGGTAATGTTTCCTTTTCTTCTTTTATATAGTTATACTGTGTTTTCTATTGTTATTTTCAATAGAGATTTAATTCGCTATTTTATGTAGTTACATTTTCTGAAACTTAGATTTCATTGGTTTATTTGATAATTTGATTGTTTCAGTTTCAAAATTTGCATGGAAAAAATAATTGTATTGTTCAATTTATCAACAAAAAAAAGAAAAAAAGGTTTTTCAGTCATAGGGGCGGGCACAAGTAAATTGAACTTTTTTCTTTGATTTTTGATCAGTTGATTTTTATGAGATTAATAGCTTTTTGGTTTCTAATAATAGTGTAAAGGCAAGCTAATAACTCCTTCAAAATCTTAATCTTTAATTTAAAGTTAATAAATATAATTTAAAACTAATCATTTCACAACTAGTTTTAGACATGACAAGCATGAAATCTGATTTTAACTGATAGATGAGACTGTGAACTGCATTGTTTTATTAAAGGAAAATTTATTTATGCCAAAAATCGGAATATTCAATTGAAATAATTTTACAGTAGGTGTGAATTAATATCTCAATATTTGCCAGCGATTCGTTACTTCTGACTGATTTAAAAATTTGGGGGGTATGAAAATGTTTTGGAATAGTTTTAACTGGAGATATGGCTTTATTTTATTTTATAACCATTGTTGAACAGCTAACCCAATTTTGAATTTAGGGCAACAATGTTCAACTTCGTATCCTTGTTATTTTGCGATAAATTTGCCTTCGTAGAGGACTTATTTATGTGGCTAATGGCATTTGTGTTATAGGGAGAAGAAAACCTCCCACGGTTAGCCTGATGGCAAGGGGACCCTGATCCATCTGCCATTAAGGATGTTTTACAACCGCACTCTGGTTTGTTGTGATTCGAACCTGGGTTGCCTCATTGGGAGGTGAACGCTGTATTCTCTGAGCCACCACAGCTCAGGGTATGGCTTTATTTTATTTTATACCGTCGTTGAATAACAAATCTAATTTTGGGTTTACGACTACTAATATTCAATTCCGTAGTCTCGTAATTTTGAACTCTATCCAGGAAACAAGGGAACTCCTGGATCAAGTACTGGGAGAAATTTTTGCCTTCGTAGTGGACTTTTCGATTCTATTTTCAATTCTTAAATCATTCTAGTGAATTGTTAATAAGTTTAAAAAGTTCTGTTCTGTAAGACATTACATGCCAACAACATTTTGATAAACACAACCACGTATAATATTAAAACGAATGTTGCAAGTTTATTCCAACTCAAGTAAAAGAAACACTTCAATTCTTATTAGAATTTTAAATAGTCTATAAATGCAGGCTTGTTCATCTAATAGTAATGTCCTCACCTTTTAATAAATCATTTTTAAAATTGTTAAACCAAAAAATTATCAATTTTGTGAGACAATTACCTTTAATGAATTTTTTAGTAAAATTGTTTTATAGTCATACATAATACATGTGAATAATGTATTCAAAATAATTGAAATGGAAATTTATCGTTAATAACTGCTGAAAAACTGAAATTTAGAACTCATCTCATTTGAGGCTATGTGAAATGAGTCCTATGCCACCTTCTTTTGTTTGAAAATCTGATTAGAATTTAAAAGATTTTAAATTTTTAGTGGTCGGAAATTACCCCTGGACTTTATCATTTCTGGGGTAATTACTGATCACCAGTTTTTATTGTAAAGGGGCTGTTTAAAAATAGTTATATAATGATAATTAACAAATAAGACATCAAGATCAAGCAAATGAACCAAAAAGATATGTTTAAGCAGCTAATAAAACGATTTATTTAAAAGCAAGAAGAAAGATCAACACTTTAAATTTTCCAAAAATCTTTGCATCGTGCCATACATTTCAGGCAATCAGCCAACTCATTCTCATGTTCTGCTGAAATATGAGAGAGTTCCCACATGGATGCTGAATTTTTTAACTTCATTAACGGAAAGTGTAAAGTTAAGTAAGGTATGTCAACAGCTCTGGCAGCAGCTCTCACGCTGAAATTTTCAGTTTCAATCATTAAAAGAAATTCACTAATTTTGCTTTCTAGAAGCTTAGTATCCTTTTTAGGCTTATAATTTCTCACCATATTTATACTAGGCTAATTTATAAACTTAAAAATTATTCTAACAATGTACACACATAAAATTAAGATAGGAGCAAGGTAAGACAAACCAGAAATGATGTAAATCAAAATACAGTCTTGTATACAGTTAAAAACAAATTTTGTGATGACAGTTAAAATATATTTTATAGTTTTTCCACTTAATAAATATGAACTGTTATTTAAGAAAAGACAATTTAGCTATTTTATATACATACTATTGACGAAATGTCAATGATCAGGAATTACCCCAGTAATCAATAATTACCCCATCTGTAGAGGGCAACATTTGATATAGTTTCTTATAATCAATTATAATGTTTACAGTAGATGTGAAACAATTAAACAAAATCTTACACTATTTTTATATCAAAGAAAAAGAAAGTAACTCAAAATATTTATTATTAAGAGAAGGAGGGGGATCTTTGCAGAAATGTGCACATTTTGAAACCCATCTTTGAAATGGAAAATACAGAGAGCAGTTTAAAAGATACTTATTTTGTTAGATTAAACAAAAAACTATTATTAAGTAAATGTAGTTATACTTTAGTAAAGTGTATAAGCACTCGTTTGTAAGTCTCAAATTTAAAAAAAAAAAAATTTAAATAAAACTTAGGTGATCATTATTTACCCCAGAAACAGAGTGATTGTGAATTACCCCGGGTCACCCTATTGCTTTAAAAAAATTAATTAATTAACTAGATAGAATAAATTGTGTTGCATTACACATTAACTGCAGGTTCAGAAATATTTAAACATAAAATTACTTTCCCATTTATTAAAAGTAAATCACACTGTGAGAAAAAGGAAATTTGAACTTCCTCTTCAACTGCTTTTTTTTTATGCCTTATTAATTTCCTTTTAATTTTTTTTAATTTTACTTTTTTTTGTTTGTTTTTGTTTCATATTCTAAAAAATCTAAAAGAAAACATTTTCGAAATGTTATTTCAAAAGTTCTGTAATTTATTACACATCAACGTAATTTCACTAATTGAAGTTAATTGACAAAGTTTTGAATTTAATTTAAAGCAGCAAACTTTAGTAAATCCAAAGCAGAATTCTTTAAAGCTATTGAGATGTGAGGAGAAGAAAAGAAAACTTTTTTTTAAATTTGTGTATTTTAATTTTATTGTGTTATTTTTTATTTGGAAACTCACAAGTTTTATTTAGAAATTCTTTGTGATTGAAAATGAAATAAGCTTTATTAAAAATACTTTGCTTTTTTTTAAATTATAATTTCATGATTAGGTGTGTAAAATAAAATCTGAATTAAAAATATTTATTAATACCTTTAGCATACTACCTCAGAATTGTTTTAAGTAAGACATATGTAGCGTTTTGTTTCAAAAATTTGTATGCTATTTGCATGAGTACCACTCTTCAGTACTGAGAACTGAAATCAGTCTGGAGAAAAGATCCAATGTATTAAATTCAGTCTTCCAGTTAGATTACCTTTCCAATTAGTTTTTTAAGTTCAATTTTTCCTTGCTTCTGAAAATTTAACTATTTTTTTATGTTAAAATAAATAAATAAAATATATTCTTGGAAAACATTGCTTTTTTCATAATTTATGAAAAATAATCAATTAGTGATCTCACACCACAATGAAAGAGTGAGATCAGCTGAACTTCAACACCTATTTGGGAAAACACTATTTGTATTGTTGATTGTGCTTGAGTTCTTATTTTTTTTCTCAGTATTTTGAGATGCTGTGCAAAGTTAAATTGGAATTTTTTTTTAAAATTATCCAGGACAAAACATTGATGAGTGAAAAACCAATAGAGGTATGAATGGCTTCAAGGAAAAGTCATAATTCAGCAATTGGTGTAAAGAGATATGCAAAGTTATTTTTCATTTGTTTTCTGTAAAAAAAATAAGTTAATGAAATAAAATCAAGATCAATTTAGAAAATGAATCTCTATGTTTGATTTTAAAATTATGTGAATACGAATCTCATTATTTTATTTCAAAATTGTGTGAATACTGATTTCGACATCTGATTTTAAAATAGCGTGAATACAATGAAAATCAATTTAGAAAAAATAATCAAGTCATTGTCATAATGTGTGAAACATTATCATGGAAAGTGAGCTACAATTAATTAACAGAAAAATCTATTAAATAACGCTTGGCCGTGTTAATTGGTCCAAAAATAAGTTCAGTCTTGAATTATTATTTTTAGACTGGCACCGTTGGCTATTTACAATCATGAATACAATATGTGATTTGTAGTATAATACAATGCATAATTTTATTACAATAATTAAAAAGTTCTTTGTGTAATTGTAAAATAGCTCTTGTGTACTCCTTTATCTAAAACATTGAGCGAAACTTCAGTTCCTTGATTTTCTTGAGTCATTCATTACATTTATTTTTCCAATTTTTGCTTTTATATAATATATTTAAAAAAAAAAAGATTTATAAACTGTACCATTTAGTACTTAATATTTCTTTTAAGTTTCTTCCTCTTTATTTGAAGAAACATATCTTTCGAAGCAGTTTTTTCCACTGCCATCCCCTGCTATCGATAGACATAGTAATGGTGGTGCCTAATTTTAAAAAAAATATAAGTTAATTGCAACTATAAAATGAACCTAAAAATTTTTAGCTTTTATGAAATGCTATAATCACAAATAACTGAATTTTCATTTTCTTGTCAATGGGTACTTATTTACAATTTCAAATAATAAAATAATGTAGTAATCAACTCAAAAGCTTTTTAAAATATTTCATCTGAAAATCATGAAAATAATCATAAACAATTTTAATTCAAATGTATTTGTTTTAAAAATTAAAATTAGTAAGTTTTTAAATATATTATAATCATACACGCTATAATATATAATAGCAAAGGTTTTTTTTTTTGTCTCCCCACATTTTGATAGTTTGAGTATTTACTAATATATCATCAGGATGAAAAATTAGTTATTGTTATTTATTTTTCTGTTAGGTAATATCAATTTTTTAAAGGGGAAAAAAACATTATTTACATCTACAATTACTAAAAAATATATTGGCATTAGAAATTTGCAAAAAAAAATTAACAACATAATTTAAATATTTTAGTATTTTTCTAATAGATATTTTATTAAAGATTTTTAGATAATTCGATGTCAAGAAAATATTATAAATAAACTAAAAATAATGTTAATTCATCAATAATAATAACAAACTGTGTAAAAATAATTAATTTTTTGAAAAATTAATTTTATTTGTTGAAAATATTGTTCACTATTTATTTCAACAAATTTTGTTGAACAATAGCTTTAGTCATTTTGACCAGTTACCATTAACGCGATTTTAAAATGAAACATCGCGATTTGTATTTACGTGAATTAAAAATCAAATATGGACATTCGTATTCACGCGATTTTTAAAAGAAATGTAGAGATTCGTAAGGTAGATATGCGGTATTTAAAAATCACGCATTGAGATTCATATTCACACAAATTAAATAAATAAATAAAATCTTGCATCGATATTTTTATTAAAACACCCATCACATTCTGTGTGTAAATCTTCCTACCTTCTCTTTTTTTGTTGCTCAAATTTCAGATATTTTTTCAATTATTTTAAAAAAGTAAAAACCTAAACAAATAAACTTTAATTTCTCTATTTATCTTTTTTTATTTTTTTTAAATCCGTAGTTTTTAAACAAATTTGTTAAAATGAGGTGGCGATGAAATTATAGAAACTAGTTACAAGAGATAATGTGTGCTTAGAAGTCTGGCTTTGGATTAAAGATTTCTAAGTTTTGAAAAAATTTAAATTTCAGAGTTTTAATATTAGTGATCTTGGTGTTTGAAGATGATCAGAGACTAATAAAAGTTGTAAAATTATTGGAGCTAAGAAAAATTCTAAGGGGTCGGTCATCGCATTTGCTGTTGATTTAAAACTACCTTCACATAGACAATTACGTGACAATTTTTTAATGATATAGGTCGTGTGTGTCTTGTTGCTGTAGCGGAGTTAAATATTCAATTAAAGGATCAAATTCAATAAAGATTTTAAAGGGGTCTTTTAAATTGTGATTCCTATAATTTAATGAAACAAAGTGTGAAATCAACACTAAAGCAGTAGATAAGCAGTTATTTACCTGTAAAACAAATATTAAATGCGTGATTAACACTGGTTTTGAGTTTTAGCTTTTAAGCACCGTCCATCAATTGATTGAATTTGCCGACAATGAAAAAGCTGAAAATTTTGACTTATTTTTTTCCTGATCACTCCTCCTGCTTATAATAAGTTAAACATAAGTAGCAGAATATTAGGTTGAAAAAATTCGTCGCCAAAAAAGTTTTTCTAGGTACCTGGACGATCTAGTGCACAGTTTTAGTAGGGGCCAAATAAGTCTTAGAGAGTTTTTGATTGAAAAAGGTTCGAAGTGGCAACAAACAGTTTACATAAAAACTAAGACTATTTTTTTGTTGTTAAATTACTAATTTTAAATTTTAAAAAAAACTGAAAACGTTTTATATCTTTCGACAGCTGTTGATAATCTTTTTTCTTTTAAAAAGACTAATGAAAATGCATATATTCAGATCAGATTAAATTGTACATTTATTAGTAGCTTTTTCCTGAGACTTTTAAACACTTCAGAAATTCTAACGTTAACTACTGCCTGAGAAGTTTTTTTTGGACAAAGCCTAAAAAAATTTGATGCTGATCTTTGATGCATTGTGTTTTGAAACTAAGTTTTTTAAAATCTCATTTTAAAAAATATTTTATCCATTGAAGAAAAGTAAAAATTCTCTATAAGTAGCGTATACAACATACAAAAAACGTTAAAAAAATCGTCCCTTTTAAAAAAAAAAAGATTTAAGTCTTGTCAATATGAGAATCCTGGAAGAAAACCTATTTTTTCCCCAAAAAAAACTAGATTAAAAATTAGAAACTAAAAAGATGACAATTGAAATAGTTTAACAATAAATGTTTTAAGAATAGCTTGAATTTAAACATTAAATTTCCAGAAAGAACTTTTTTTTATTTTAAAAATCTGGTCAGCTTGAGTATTTGTATTTAACAAAATTAAATTTAAATAGTATTAAAAATTATTTAATTATAATTTTCACTAATACTGAGTCAGATGAAAATAATAATTTTTTGCGAACACGAATCTCTCTTCTTATCGACTCTTTCAACTAGTTTCAACCCGTTCGTCACTACTTTAATTATGACAGAATTCAATTGTTTGTGTTTTTAAGTTTTAACTCTATATTAATACCAACATATATTTCTTTAAATGAAGCAGTTTTTTTTTATTATGTATAACTAATTATTGTCCTGCCTTGTTTTAACTTATACTGTGCTTTCTCTGTGTATATAAAATCGAAGCTGATCAGAAATATTTCTATCAAAATCACTTTGAAAAAGTTTTGCTTTTTTTGCGCTACTCATTGTACTATATTTAATAATACAAAAATAGTTTTCTCTATTTAATTTTTTTACTTACTCTATTTAATTTACTTAATTTTTTTTTTTGGATTAAAGACTCCTTAATAACACTAAAAAGAAAGGAAGGCTTGATTAACTAAATTTTTCTGCTGTGAAATTTGGACCGGGATAGTCTGTTTGGTAGGGCACTGGACCAAGAGGTCGTTGGTTCGGTGCCCGCCGGCAGAAGACTCCCCGTGTAATAAATGGTGACTGGTGCACATAACTATTCATACCTCTGGGGGGCATTGATCCAGCAGTTTCCTTGTCTTCTAGAGTTGTTCAAAATTACAAGGCTACAGAGTTGAATATTAGTAGTCGTAAACCCAAAGATTGGGTCTGCTGTTCAACGACTGTTTATAAAATCAAATATAGCGATATTTTAAAGTTTGAATTAGTGGGTAAAACTTATTTACTATGTATTTTGAGTAGATAAAATCAAACCTTGTAGGATGAATATTGATTCTTTCAAAATTTAGATTTCATCTAATTGTGCAATTTATTTTCAAATGGTTTTAAACCAATTAACAATTCAGCAGGGTTGGCATGATTTTTACCTCCGTCTATACAGAAAAATTTTCCCTTGGTATTAACTGTTTTGAAAAAAAAAACATTTTATAAATTTTCAAAAAAACAATTTTATTGTTTCTGCTATTTCTGTGAACATTTTAAAGCGTACATAAAGGCAGTATTGAAACTAGAATTTTGAGCTTTTAAAATAGTCTTGTATTGTATTGTAACATTACAGTACAATGTATGATCATTTTAAGGACTAACGTTCTAAAATATTTTGTCTTGATTTGCCCTTTTTAACCGTTTTCTTTTCTTTTTTTCTTGAGTTTCTCTGTTATAGAGTTATATTATAACCAGGGGTCTGTCCAGACATTTTGTGAAAGGTCCGTTTTTGTAAAATCGTGAAAAAATTTACTCGTAATTTGTGAATATAAAATAATTGTTAAGTCACATTCTTTCAACCAGGGTCCGCTTTTGTGAATTTGTGCAAATGGGTCCGTTATTGCAAAAAAACTTTTTCAAGGAGTTTCTAAATTGTAAAGATTTACAAGATTATGCTCAACACTGTAAAATTATAATTAAAGAAATTAAATTTTCAAAAATAAACAGCAAGTGCAGCTACTAAATTAGCGATGCACCATATAAAAATTTGGTATTTAGCCTATATACTGCTGAACGCAGAATATTCATTTCGGAGGAATAAAGGAAGAAGCGTCTGCTGAAGACAAAATTTAGTTCGTTTAAATCTGTCTTTCTTCCCCCCCCCCCTTCCTGGGAAGGGTTTATTCGATTAACGAAACTGATGAAAAGATAAAAAAAAATTGTGAAGGGTCCGATTAAAAGATCAATTATTTTGTGAAGGGTCCGTTTTTAAGTTAAAATATTTTGTGAAGAGTCCTTTTTTATAAAAAGATATTTTGTGAAGGGTCCGTTAACGGGTCCAAATTTCTTCTAAACAGACCCCTGATAATTCTTTTATAATACTCAATATAACAAGTACGACATGTTCTGAGATTCCGTTTAAAATGCTAACATTAAATTTACAAAAAAATTAGGTTTGTAACTAGTTAAAAATTACAAGCCACCCTCTATTACAATAATTTTTTTTTCATGTTTAACTGAGTAGTATTACTTGAAATAGAGAAAAATAAAAGATATTTAAAAAAAAAAAAAGTTCTGGTATCAATATAGAAAAGTGAAAAACAAGCACCATTTTACTTTGTTTTCTTCTTACAATCTTAGCCCGAAATGTTTATGATGCTAACAGTTGTAGGCGGCCACTAAGTAAGTAGTCTTAATCCCTAAAAGAAAAATACGTCTGCTATTTTTGGAAATTCCGCTGCACACTTCAAGCTAACTATCATGCCTCCTATCAGGGGTCTGTTTAGAAGAAATTTGGGTCCGTTAACGGACCCTTCACAAAATATCTTTTCATAAAAACGGACCCTTCACAAAATATTTTAACTTAAAAACGGACCCTTCACAAAATGATTTTTCTTTTAATCGGGCCCTTCACAAATTTTTTTTATCTACATTATTGTTTTTTTAGTCGAATAAACCCTTTCCAGGGTAGAAAACAAGAAAGATGGATGTAAACGAATTAAGTTTGTCTTCGGCAGACGATTCTTCCATTATTCGTCCGAAATGAATATTCAGCAGTATAGGCTAAATACCAAATATTTGTAGGTTGCGTCTCTAATTTAAAAGCAGCAATTGCTGTTTATTTTTTAAAATTTAATTTTTTTTTAATTATAATTTTTCAGTGCCGAGCATAATCTTGTATCTATTTACAATTTAAAATATCCTTGAAAAAGTTTTTTGCAATAACCGGACCCTATTTGCCTAAATTCATAAAAGCGGCCCCTGGTTGAAAGAATGTGAGTAATTTTTTAACAATTTCACGAAAACCGGACCCTTCACAAAATGTCTGGACAGACCCCTGCCTATTTTCCACCATTTAGCTAACTACTATTGAGATCAGTATTCAGCGTTATCAGTGAAGTCAAAACTCATTGCACTTAATTTTATTTTTTCCTCGCATCTTGCAAATGTTCTTTATGTTTTGGTAATTTGTTGTTAGTTATTATTAACTTGTTTGAGTTTTAATGCTAGTTTTAAGTATAGTGTGAGGAAGTGAATACAGTATTAAGGAAAAACAAGAATATTCTGCACTAAAATTGTCTTAGATTTTTGTCTAGTCTTTAATTTCTAGTGTATACATCATTGATATTCATTTTTGTTGTACCATTGATTTTGAAATCTTCATACATAAAAATATATTTTTTTAACTCATTTGAACAAATGATTATTTTGGAAAATTTTGATCTTAAAAGCGCGAAGAAATAAGTTTTAAAAAAATTTCCTTATCTAATTTTATAAAAATAAATGACAAAAGATAGGTAAGATAAATCCTCAATTTGTGAAGGTACCGCTAAACGGTAGTAAATTTGACCTAGACAGACCCCTGAATACATTATCTAATAAATTACTATTAACTGATTACTAATCTTAGGTATAATATGGAAATAATATATATTGCTATCAGTTATAAATAACAAACCATTATATCTGTAAATAAATAAGCCTGGGTTTATAGTTTTTTTAATATGTCCTGTTAAAACCTGTTTTTTTCCTGGTATAAACTCAGTTCTGCAATTCAGTAATCACAAAGTTTTTTAAATGGTGAACTGAAGACTCGCTCACAAATTATTATGTTTTTAAATCTTAAATTGCATTTAAAATTAGTAAATTCTACTAATTAAATATATTAAACCAAATTTCAATCGTAAACAACAAATTAAATCTTCTAATTAGATTTTAAGAAATGATTGAGTGGAAATGACATTTTGAAAAAACTAAGATAAAAGTCATAAAACTTAAAAAGAAATTTTTTAAATATTTGTATTTATAAAAAAAAAAATTTTAATTATATTTTAATATAATTTTTGTAAGTAGTGATTTGTAAATATGCTTTTAATATTTAATTAATGGTTATCAACTGGTATTGAAAATCTAATACATTCATCAGTTTTCTAAGTTTTTAATGCTTCAACTGGTTATGAAAAAAAATTAGTTTTATAATTATACAATTTAGGAGATAGCTTACGTCATATCACTTTCCAATGGTTTGCTACTTGCTCATATACAAGTATATAAATATAATATATATTATCTAATATTCTTACTAAAATATATATTCAGCTATAACATGGAAATTATATGTATCCCTGTCAGTTATAAGTAACAAAACACTATATCTATAAATAAATAATAATATTAATAATATAACTGTAATAATAGTATTTACCAGGTTTTTACAATGTCCTGGTAAAAACCAAACTCTGGTTAAATCCTTTTTAATAGTCAACTTAGCAATATTTTGTGAAAATAAATATTTTTAAATATTCATTCATCATTGATTTTTTTTTTTTTTTTCCAAAAATATATACTCTTAAAGGGGTCTGTCTATGTTTTTCTGAGAGGTAGCTATTTTGTGAAAATTTAGACATAATTTGTGAAAATTAAAAATTATATTAAAAAATCCGCCCAAAAATATGGATTTATCATTTCTTACGAGACACAAAAATAAATTTTTAAAAAAAAGTATTTTGTGAAGGTACCATTAAACGGTAGTAAATTTGATTTGGACATAAACATCAAAAAACAGGTTTAATGAAATAACTATGAACATTAGGAAAAAGTAATGATGTCACGTAATGCAAAAGGTCATTTTAAAATAAATTCCAACAATTGAAAAAAAATTTAATGCTCATATAATAAAAAAAAAGTTACATATTTTATTGAGTATTATAAATGCAAATTAAATACTTAAAATTTTATAGTTTTAATTTAAATGATAACAGCCATTATAGTGCAAAATAAGATTCGACATGTGCTTCAACTTTTTGACATTTATATTGAATAAATTATTAAGAGGTTTTGTGACTAATAAGTAACTGAATGTAAAAAATTCTTTATGGATTTTATTACATTTATATTTACATTTCATTATAATAATATTGTACTAAAATATAAGGATTTTAAATACTGAGTGAAAGTTCTAATTATCATAAGATACGATAGAATAAAATTTGAAAAACATGAACTGTTCTTTGTTGTGTATTTTTATAAAGTTATCAAAAAATGTGTTGCAAGAATTTCTTAAAAAATAGCTAAACAAAGCAGATGAAAAGTCAGTGGTTTATTTGAGTTTTATTATTGTTATTCAAGGTAATTCCAGACATCATGATCATTTTATGTGAAATGTATGTGATACCTGGAAAATTGGCCGAGGCTATATTAACTATTTTTATAAGTTACTCGCAATTTTTTACTTTTTCGTGCAGACCCATAAAGAAATTGTTTTTTTTTTTTTTTTTTTTAAATTATGAATTTTGTTTCATACTCTAATATAGTCCTATATAATATAATGTTAGGATTCATTATGTCTTTTAAAAAAATCTTCCCCCTCCCCCCTAGAAACACGTTTTTAAAGCACAACTGTTTTTTAAAAAGAAAAACGTTCGATTTCGAATTTTAGAAAGACATGGTTGCCACTCCACAGGAAAAACCTGCAGAATTCAGGAAATTTAAAAATCACCTAAAATACAAAGAATTTTGTTTCTTATTTTCGTCTTTAAAAAAATGGTGACCACTCAAAGGGGTGACATATTTAAGGATGATACTTCATCTATACTAAACTATTTAATTTTCTCTAGCATTATTTATTTGAAATATGTTCAGCTGTACCTTTTTTATCTAAGTTTCTCCGGTAATTAAGTTTAGTATAGTTAGTGCAATATAGCGCGCACAAAAGTGCAGTGGTAGTGTGTTTCCTCCTAATATATTGTGTATGATATCTACAGGGAATTTTTTTTTTTTTTTCGGATTAGAGTGGCAACACTGAAATACTAATTCGGTAACGTACTACCGATCCACATGCCCTTCACTTTTATGACGCTGAACTTGAAAAAATAATAAATTAAACATAAAGGAACGTGTGATAAAGTCATAAATAGAATCGTTTAAAATTTTATTTATTATAATGTCTAATGTTGAACTACTGCAAAAAAATTATCTTAAACGGAATAATTAAAATTTTAAAACTATTTTTTGGATCGAGGCCAAAATTTCTACTCGTAATCGGATTTTATTGCGATAGATTTAGTAAAACTCGAAAATAGCTTAGCGTCAAAATATCGTTGATATTATAAATATGATGTATTAGAATTTTTCAAACCATGTAGAATTCCATATGAATAAACCCCGAAGCAGTTGAAAGACCGCATTTTTACGATGAAATCTGCGCAAATTGAGCGCGTCAAAGAGTGATTACTCAAATACGCCATTTAATATATCTGGCGATTTTTTTTTAATATTAAAAATAAAAAATATATATAATAAGAAAGCAAATAATGTGCCATAAAAGTTAAAAGGGGATAGAGCGTTCGTCTTCTAATGAGGCGAACCGGGTTCGAATCCCAATCGATACGAATTCCGCATCCGGCTTGCACTGACCACAGTGCTGACGTGAAATATCCTCAGTGGTAGACGAGAGTCTCCTTGCCTTTAGGCTAACTATTAGAGATTTTCGTGGTCTTCCTCTCCATGTTACGCAAATGCAGGTTAGTTTCATCAAAAGTCCTCCATGAAGGCAAATTTCTCCCAATACTCGATCTAGAGTTTCCCTTGTCTTTTGGATCGTGTTCAAAATGACAAGGCTACAGAGTTGAACATTAGTAGTATTAAACCTATAAAATTGGGTCGACTGTTCAACGACGGCTATAAAATAAAATTGCTAGTATATTTATCAAACATCTCATTATTCAAGATGGAACATAATTAAAATACCCTTATAATTTTTTTGCTGGAGTCAGCCAAAGATTCTCAGATCTTCATCCATTAACAGGGGTCTGTTTAGAAGAAATTTGGGTCCGTTAACGGACCCTTCTCAAATTATCTTTTCATAAAAACGGACCCTTCACAAAATATTTTAACTTAAAAACGGACCCTTCACAAAATAATTTATCTTTTAATCGGACCCTTCACAAATTTGTTTATCTTCATTATTGTTTTGTTAATCGAATAAACCCTTCCCAGGACAGAAAACAAGAAAGATGGATGTAAACGAATTAAGTTTTGTCTTCCGCAGAAGCTTCTTCCTTTATTCGTCCGAAATGAATATTCTGCGTTCAGCAGTATAGGCTAAATACCAAATATTTGTACGTTGCATCGCTAATTTAGTAGCTGCAATTGCTGATTATTTTTTAAATTTTAATTTTTTTAATTATAATTTTACAGTGTTGAGCATAATCTTGTATGTCTTTACAATTAAAAAACTCCTTGGAAAAGTTTTTTTTCCAATAACGGACCCTATTTGCACAAATTCACAAAAGCGGACCCAGGTTGAAAGAATGTGACTTAACGCTTATTTTATATTCACAAATTACGAGTAATTTTTTCACAATTTTACAAAAACGGACCTTTCACAAAATGTCTGGACAGACCTCTGATTAAGCATAATAGTTCGTGCGAATAAGTCTGGTTGAAATAGTTTGAACATCTTAAGTTATATAAGGAAGCTATCCTTCTGGTTCACCGACACAAACTCGCAGTTTCTCGTTGTTTTTCTCCTAAGGAGTCACCGCTTTGCTGTTTTCCACGTTGATTTGGCAGCACTGATTCTGTGGCATTGGTATTTTAGAAACAAATTAAAAGAATGAAGTAGAAGTCATACCCAGACTCGCCGCTTTGCGACTCCCTACTTATATTATCGCCTCACAAACTTTCCGCTTCGTGATTCCACATTGACCATTTGAATTGGTGCATTTATATAAAAGAAAAGTTGTTGTTGTTTTACTTTAAAAGTATTTAAATTTCTACCTGAGTGTTCTTTGCTTTAACATTAAGCGCTGTTTACAGTAAGGGTATATGTATGATTCTTGCAACTCTTTGAAACACATTTTCAACCTGAAATATAAAAATATTTTTCTATTCACTCAGAATAAATCGTGCTGTAAGTAACATCTGCTGTGAAAAAGGAAATGTCATCCCATTCGGTATCGTGAGCCTCGTATTTGCCTAAACTCCCTGAGGGAGGAGGGGAAAAAAAGACAAAAAAGAACACTCAAAATTTTCAATTAATGCGCTATTGCCAATTTATTCTTTTATTTACCAATTTATGTGTTATAACTTCTTTATTCTGTGTGTTATTATATTTTGATTTGAGAATTATGGTACACTTAGTAGTCTCATTTATTAAATAACTAGCTGAATTTCCGTTCTTTTTACGGGTTGAATTAAAAAAAATGTTAATTACACTGAAAAGAAAATTCTTTGTTACATTTATACAAGTACTTGATTTTGTCTACATCGGGTGTGGGGATTTCAAATATAAGCTAAGTTTTGCTCCTAAAAGCTAGATTTTTTTTTTAAATGACTTTTTACGCTATTTTATGTTGAAATGTACAAGTTTAAGAACGTTATATGTAACACTGTAAATGTTTCGACAAACTTCAAAGGCAGTTATGACACAACCATCAGAATTAAAATAGCAGGGAACTCGTGCCCTGAAATGTTGTCCTATGCGGACGTTTTCCTATTATGACCTGTTCAGAAACACCAAAAAACAGTTTAGAACAGTATGTTGCTTGATGTTTTCTCGATGAAATCAAAATTGTATAGGCTCTTTTATATTTTTAATGTAGACAACTCAATATGCTGACCTAAAATCTACTGTAAGCTCCATAGTTAAGTTATTTTTAAAAAGACATTAGAATATTAGAGGAAGAACTTCAAGCCATCTAGTAAATAGTTACGCTCTCGTTCACTTGTATAAAAAAAAAGTAATATTAAACTTTAAAAAACAAAATAACTGGAAACACAAATCTCTCAGAGTCATTCAATATTAATTATATTAAAATTCCTCCTTTTTTATCCTTGCTATTTTCCTTTGATAATTGCTTACAAATTAATTTATTATAATTTTTGAAATTATGCATTTGTGAAATTCAATAATAATTGCAAGTTATAACATCAAAACCAAATATATCTATTTCAATACCAATGACTTTGAACATAAATAATTCAATTGTATTTTTGATTTCATTGAATCTATTAAAAATTCCTTGAAGATGGTAGGTACTTAATTTGCCTTTCACTAGAGTTGCACAATGGGCTATTGGAGATGATCTGGGGATGATCCGATGACATACCATCCCAACCTCAACAGGGGGGGGGGCATCTCATTCGTGAGGCTAGAAATTGAAGATCAAAAATTTGAAATAAAATGAAAAAAATAAAATAGTTATATAAATATGAAGTGAATTGTTATCTTTTGCTCCAAACAGCTTTTTTTTATTTTAATATAATTATTAACTATATTTATATATATATATTAGCATATATTCCAAAATATCTTGATATTTTAATTTGATTTAAAAAATATACTGTAAAAAAGACAGTGTATTTTGATATCGTAACTAGCTCTTGTAATTTTTGACTAATTTGACTTTTTAAATTTTTATCATGGATTTCTCTTAATTGAAATGTTTTTAACCTATATATTTTTTCATTATGTTTTTTATTACGATTATTATATTTTTGAACTATCTGAGCTGCATCATACATAAATTCTAACCGAAAATTTTTTTTAGTTTGTTTAGAAAATGTAATATTTCAAACTAAATTTTAAGAACGTTCTAATTTGAGTGACCTTAAATTTAAATGTTATTAGGAGTGGGAATCCAGTGGCTAAATGAAATTAGTATTAATAGTTAATGTAAAAACTTTATTTGGAATAAGTTTAGAAATCAAGATTGGAGGATCTTACTATAAAAAACAAAGTAAAAAGTTACTAATAAACATCTGCTTTTTACTGAAAATGCTTGATAAGACGATAATTTTACGATTCTAAAATAAGTTTTCCATCATACCGAGGACAAACTAAGAAAAAATTAAAACTTTTTAATCTTCTGATTACCTATCGGTATAAAAAAAAAATTTTTTTTTGAGTTATCAGTACTAAAAAATTTAAGGTTTTACCATGTTTTATGGTATGGCGTGGAAGACAAAAAATCTAATATCGTAAAATTATATATTTGATATGGAATTAAAGAATTATTTTGACAAATTAAAATTCAAACAAAATTTCTGCATTAATCAGGGATGAGATTCTTTCGCGGATTACCGCTTTTTCTCAGATTTTTTCCGCTAATTTCCGCTGAAAATTTTTTTTGCACAAGTTAAAATATTTTATGAGGAATTTAATTTTCCGTGGAGCGAAATTATTGAAGTCCTCATTCCTCCCTCTGAAGTTTCTCTAAGAATAATTTCCTTGGGATAAAACTGGTTGACCTTTATACGGGGATGAGATTTTTTTCGCTTTTGTCTCTCGAATTTCAGCCTTTTTATCAAAAACTCAAATTCTCTAAAAGTTTCGTTCTTTTTTTTTTTTTTTTTTTTTTTTTTTTTTTTTTTTTCTTAAATTCAGTCGTTGAAGTCAAATAATTATATTTATTTACGATTTTCAAAGAAAAACAGAAAATTCAAACTACGTCCTAGCTGCTAACCCACCCTTCCGCATGTTTACTTATATTAGCTATTTTCTCCGATTTCACGCACAGAAAATAAGATTTTCCGTATTTTTTATCCGTCGGCGGGATAGCTCGTATTTTCGTAATTTAGACGTCGCTGCTTCTTGTATTCTGGAGTGAAAGCAAACAAAAAAAAAGCGAAAAAAAATAGAGGTGGATTTGCGGTGAAAATATTTATTTGCTCATTCAATTAATCTTGTAAATTTTTATTCAATTCAAACAATTCAAAACAAGCCTTTTAGAAATCCCAAGTCCAGACTCTGCAAATATCTCGATTTTTATTCGCGCGATTTTAATATCAATAATCGATTTTCGTATTTGCCTGATTTAAAAGTTGCACATTGCAATTCTTATTTACGCTTTTTAACTATCGTACATTATGACTCGTATTTACGAGATTTAAAAATCTAATATCGTGTTTTGTATTTTTGCATTTTTAAAATCGCGATTTTATTCAGGCCATTTAAATATTGTGCATTGCGATTCTTATTTACGAAATTTAAAAAACCAATATCGCGATTTGTATTTACGAGCTTTTAAAACCCTATGTAGCTACGCGAGCTTAAAATCCAATGTCGTGATTCGTTTTTGCGGTTGTAATATCGCGCGATTTTAAAATTATGCATCTTGATCTAAAAATTACGCATCATGATTTGTATTTTCGCATTTTTTAAATTCGATGTAGAGTTTCATATTCACGTGATTTAAAAGCCTCATATCGGGATTTATAATCACATGGTTTACAAGTTTAAAAATCGCACTTTTTTTGCCAAAATTTTGTTTATTTATAAATATATATTCTTGGATTTCCTCTTTTTTTCTTTCTGACTACTCCCATCCCTGATTAATAAATCAAGCCTACGTTTATATATCTATGATTCATAATATAAAACTAGCAAAACATATCTGACACTTTAAAAAAATTGGAAAAAAGTAGCTGAAGCAGGGTTGGTATATGTATTTTATATGCACGTGGATGTTTGCTTTTAATCATCTTGATTTAATATTTTAAAATATCATTTATTTAAAAAATATTTTATGATGAAAATGTTTAAATTTTTTTTATTGATTTTTCATTGTTTTGTAAATAATAGTTTTTTTATTCAATTAGACAGTTCAGGAATCTGTTTAGAAGAAATTTTGGTCCGTTAACAGACCCTTTACAATATATCTTTTCATAAAAACGGATCCTTCACAAAATAATTTATCTTTTAATCGGACCCTTCACAATCTTCATCATAGTTTTGTTAATCGTATAAACCCTTCCGAGGAGGGGGGGGGAGAGAAGACAGATGTAAACGAACTAAATTTTGTCTTCCTTTCATCGCTTCTTCCTTTATTCGTCCGAAATGAATATTCTCCGTTCAGCAGATTGCAATTGCTGTTTATTTTTTAAATTTAATTTCTTTTATTATAAATGTACAGTGTTGAGCATAATCTTGTATGTCTTTACAATTTAAAAACTCCTTGAAAAGGTTTTTTTGCAATAACAGGACCCATATTTGCTCAAATTCACAACTTTTATTTTACAAATTACAACGTTATTGACTTAACGTTTATTTTATAATCACAAATTACGAGTAATTTTTTCACAATTTTACAAAAATGGACCTTTCACAAAATGTCTGGACAGACCCCTGTAGTTTCAGGATTTGTTGATAACTATCAATCGATACTTATCATGATTATATAACGCAATTCTACGTAAACTACATTAGCTTTGTGAAGACAATTAAATTTTTCAGTAAAGAAATGTCTCTAACTAAGCGAGAACTTTTTACATGATTTGCTAAGAGGTTTAAATTTCAAACGTTACACGAACCAAAATTGATTAATTTGTTTTTACTAGTTCTAAAGCTGCAGAAAATTTATTTTATTTATAAATTTTTTTTTTCTTCAAATAATGAATGCTTAAAAGCATATTTTGAGTTTTTAAGTATTTGTAACTAAAAATCATTTTAAGAGTAATCTATTCCAGACTAAGATTGCCATATTTAGTAGATAAGTTTAAAAACTATAATTGAATGCAACACAAAAAACGCAAAGCCCCCTTAAGGAAAAAAAAACCTATGTTTGAAGAGGAGTTATTGATTGTTTACTAGAACATTGGACTATTAAGTTTAAAATTGTTATAACATTTGAGATAATTTTTTTTTTTTTTTTTTTTTTTTTTTTTTTTTTTGCATTCATGTGAGTACAGAAGACATATATTAAATAAAAAGTTAGAAACTAAAAAGAGGCAAAACGAAATTTTAAAGATATGTATGATAGGAAAAACAGTAGGGGAGAGTGGGGTCAATTGTAACAGGGTACGATTGTAACAGAGCAAAAATTTCGAGTGTCGGGTTCTAGATTTGGTTCCTCGGTGGCGCACAAGGTGTATTTAATAAATCTACATGTACACCCCTGATGGCAATCATTTTTATGTATTTTTGAAAGAGTTAGATCACAATAGATATTTTCACGCCACGCAAGTACTTTTTTTTATATTAGAATATTATATTGTAACAAAGTAATTTTGTTTAAACAAATAAAAATTAGTAACCGAATATGTAAGTGGACACCTTAATTAACATTTCAATAAAAAAAAATTAGTTTTGCTAATTAACTAGCATTGTTTTTAACAAATGAAGCTGAAGTGGCGTCTTGGGGACAATTGTAACAATAAGTAAAGGGACGATTGTAACAGCTGAAAATAAATAATCTTACGTTTACAAACCATTACTTAAGTCTTTAAGAACCACCAATAGTTTCCTATATCATTTATATTATGTTGCATGTGCATTATTTTATTTGTCACCTTTCACAGTATAAATTAAAATTTTTAACCCCTTAAAGTTAAAAGCTTAACCCTTTAGGTCTCTGCTCATTATTATTTTTACTCCTAAAATATCACTACTATTTTGATCAATAAAGAAATATATCACAACTATGATACTATGTATAATTAACTATGTTTTAGTTGAATTTATGAACTGTTACAATTGACCCCGTAAGTGGGGACAATAGTAACAAGTGCTCGACTGTCAAAAATTGTTAATAACTAATATAATAACATTTAAAATTAGGTATTTATTTTTTTTTCTAGTGGAGGATAGTCTACTTTACTCGTCTGTCAATTAATACTAATAATATATTTGATTTTTTGTTAGTTAAAAATAGTTAAGTAAAAAATGTTACAATTGACCCCACTCTCCCCTACTTACTCAGGGACTATATTTAATAGCTGAGAATAGTCATTTTATTTTTTGATCTTGGATAAAAAAAATTTGTAAATGCATAAGGAAATTCAATTTAAATTATAGATGCTTCTTTAAATAAATATTTTTTATATTCTAATATTTAAAACTTGCCTGAAAATATTTATCTACAGTCAGGTTATCCAGACATTTTGTGAAGGGTCCAGTTTTCTTGAAATTGTGAAAAAATTACTCACATTCTTTCAACCAGGGTCCGCTTTTATGAATTTGTGCAAATAGGGTTCAGCAGGGGTCTGTCCAGACATTTTGTAAAAGGTCCGTTTTTGGTAAAATTGTGAAAAAATTACTCGTAATTTGTGAATAACGTTAAGTCACATTCTTTCAACCAGGGTCCGCTTTTGTGAATTTGAGAAAATAGGGTCCGTTATTGCAAAAAAAACTTTTTCAAGGAGTTTTTAAATTGTAAAGACATACAAGATTATGCTCAGCACTGTAAAGTTATAAAAAAAAAAAATTAAATTTTTAAAAATAAACAGCAAATGCAACTACTAAATTAGCGATTCAACATACAAATATTTGGTATTTAGCCTATACTGCTGAATGTCGAAGACAAAATTTAGTTCGTTTATATCTGCCTTTATTCCCTCACCCCTACCAGGGAAGGGTTTATTCGATTAACAAAACAATAATGAAGATAAACAAATTTGTGAAGGGTCCGATTAAAAGATAAATTATTTTGTGAAGGGTCCGTTTTCAAGTTAAAATATTTTGTGAAGGGTCCGTTTTAAAGTTAAAATGTCTTGTGAAGGGTCCGTTTTTATGAAAAGATATTTTGTGAAGGGTCCGTTAACGGACCCAAATTTCTTCTAAACAGACCCCTGGGGTCCGGTTATTGCGAAAAACATTTCCAAGAAGTTTTTAAATTGTAAATAGATACAAGATTATGCTCGGCACTGAAAAATTGTAATAAAAAAATTAAATTTTCTAAAATAAACAGCAATTGCTGCTTCTAAATTAGAGATGCAACATACAAATATTTGGTATTTAGTCTATACTGCTGAACGCAGAATATTCATTTCGGACGAATAATGGAAGAATCGTCTGCCGAAGACAAAACTTAATTCGTTTACATCCATCTTTCTTGTTTTCTGCCCTGGGAAGGGTTTATTCAATTAAAAAAACAATAATGAAGGTAAACAAATTTGTGATGGGCCCGATTAAAAGAAAAATCATTTTGTCAAGGGTCCGTTTTTAAGTTAAGATATTTTGTAAAGGGTCCGTTAACGGACCCAAATTTCTTCTAAACAGACCCCTGGGTTAACTTTTTCTCTAAAATATTTGTTATGTATCAAAATATTAGGTATTTTTGGTGCTTTTTTATATTTTAGAAAATGCCTTATTTAGGATCCCTGGCACTACATTAGTACTTGAAGTATAATAATCTCCAGTACTTTTGAAATAGCATTTTAAAATTCATAATTCAGAATGCACTAAGTGAAGTTAAAAGTAAAAAATAAATGCAAATTTTTTTTTTAATTGATATAGCTGTATAAATTTGTTAGATTAACTATGGGTTTTCCCACAAATATATATGAACGTGATGAAAATTGTACCATTTATTAATTTTAATAATTATCTTCTAAGCAATTTATTTCAATATTATCATTGGCATTAAGTTTATATCTTAAGAAAATTATTTTCCTAGTATGGCAAGGAAATTAAATTTTATGTGCTTATATAGCTTTTTTTTTTTAAAGTTTTTTTTAGTAGTAGTTAATGATACATTTTATTCCTTTTTCATAAGATATGAATCTTGTATTGTATTTGCATGAATTAGTTCAATGAATCTATTGTCATCCTTTCTTTTTAAAAATATTTCTTATTGTTAAGTTTAAAACATTTTAATTGTAAACAAAAAATTTATGGTGATTTTTTTTTTTTTTTTTTTTTTTTTTTTTTTTTAATATCAAAGCCAGGCATAGCATTGAAAAAAACTCAATTATTTTGATTTTTTTTAATCATGATTTTATGAACCTTGTTTGTTTATGTATTAAGAATGTTTGGTCTCAATGTGATAAATGTTTCATGCATTATTACATTTGCTATAATATTAAATGTAAAAGTAAAAAGCCTAATCTGTTCGCATATTCTCTTTATTTTTTAAGAATATTTGTTATCATTTGAGTTACTTGTTTGTCTTAAAATCCAGATGAGAAAATTAAAGAAAAGAAAAAAAATAAATTTTTTTCTTTCTAATATCAAAAATATCACGTCTTTGCTCATTTATTTTAAAAGGAAATTTTAAATTATTAGTTCTTATAAGAATATACCAAGGCTCTAATTTTTATATGACATGCGTGAAATACTTGTTAAAAATGTCAAAAGAAAAATTATATCATTCTGCATAGGAAGTTTTTTACAGTGTATTTAAAACTATTAATTAATATATGATATGTTTAGGTCACAATAATAATAATGGAAAGACCACAATATTATAACACAAAAAAATCCTTTTATGTTGCTTTATATGAACACTCATCTTATTAAAAGTTTTCCATATTATTGATATGGAAAATATAGCGTTTTTTTTTTTCATTCATTATTTGCATGGCGGCCTGAGATACGTGGGCCCCGGCCTTCTCCAGAACATTTCTCCATTTTGTTCTCTTTGTTGTGTTTTATTATAGTGGGCATTTTTTTTCTTTCAATTAAGGCTTTAAATCTGCAAAAAAAAAAAATTCTAATTAATAATATTTAATTAATTTATATAAAAGTTGTCTAAAGAGAAGATAGTTTTTTAAAAAAAAATTAAAAGAACATTAATTTTAATATAAATATATAATTTTAAATGAATTAAAATGAAACTTTTTTTTTATTTGACTTAAACATGTGTGAACTCAGACCGACCCTACCTAGCCTTATAGAATTAAAATCTGCATTATTAAGTACTTACTTTTAATAATAACATTTTTTGCCTTGTTCTATTTTAAATTGTGTCTTTTTCTCTCTTTTTAGGCATGTAAAAAATAACTTCTATTCGCTGTTCCAGTTCACTAACTGGAACCCCTGAGTGAATGGGTTAGATATAATTGCATGCGTTGTGGCTGGCAGAAAGCAAAGCTTGAATGAGCAGGATAGGAATGCAAGATTCTGATGGCGAAGGGCAATCCAGAAATGGTACTGCCATTCAGAATCACTCGCCATACGGTTTTGAAAATTTTGATGTCTCTAATGGGCAACTACGAAGAAGGGCCAGGAGAAGCCAGCTACAAAGGAATGAAGATGGCATAGAAAAACCTGAAACAACCAAGACATTCATTTGTCTTCATCAAGGTTGTACTAGGGTTTTTTCTTCCAGGTTTAAATTGGTTAGGCATCTACACATTCACTCAGGGGACAGACCATTTCAATGCAACAATTGTGGTCGTCGTTTCCACAGGAAGGACCACTTGAAGAATCATCTGCAGGTGCATAATCCTAACAAAATTCAACACAGCTGCAACTTCTGCCAAAAATCCTACTGTTCTCTGCTTTCATACCGCAAACACCTTGCACTCCATGCTGCTGAATCTGGTGACTTAGAATGTAAGCTATGTGGGAAAGCTTTGGAGGATCGCGAAGGCATATTACACCACCTAAAAGTGCACACCGGGTCTAGAACTTTGCGAGGGCCATCTGAAAGAAAGTATCCTTGTGACCGTTGTGATAGATCCTTCTTCACAAAAAAAGATGTAAAACGCCATCTAGTTGTGCATACTGGAAAGCGAGATTTCGTTTGTCAGTACTGTCCTCAACGATTTGGTCGCAAGGATCACTTAGTCCGTCATACTAAAAAGAGTCATGTTGGTACTGCTAATTCCAGTCCACCTGGCAACGAAGCAATGCGAAAGTATGAACCACCGGCACACATGCCGCCTCCAGAAAACCATAAAAATAATAATTCTATGATGGGACCTCCTTCTATGCCTGATATATCTGGACTTGTGATATCACCAACCACCGTTTCCCCATTGATAGAACATACTGTTCTGGAGCCTGTGAAACCAGATCCTACGTATGGAGTGCCTTCCTCTAACTTAGTACAGTCGAACTATGGTTTAACTCCCTTAACTGCTGAGAATGGGCAGCATATGGGAAGATTTCCAGATCCTGCACTGCTCCCTGTATCTCAGTATCTTCCTATGTCTCCCTCGTATCCTGGTGTCTCACCAATTATGTCACACCCCTATCTTAACATGTCCTCCTCGGGCAATATTCTCTCTGATCTCCTACCTCCTATGTCGATGGCACCATCTTTCTCAGCTTCTCTGTCTCTGGATGTGAGCAATCCTCCACTTCCTCACTTCAGTCAAGCGTTTCAGTGAGCTCCTCACTTCAGTCAAGCATTTCAGTGAGCTCTCTCACTTGTTCTAAGACAGGGGTTCTCAACTTGGGAGCTGCATCTTTGGAGGAATATGCGAAATTTCAGCATGAATCTTAATTTAAATGTGGCTCATTCTTGCAGTAAAATTTGATCAATTTATTATTAAGTTATTTAGTTAGAGATTAGATTTTAACTTTGAAGCTGAAGTATTTTTCCCGGTAAACTGCTAAATTTTTCAAATTATTCCTGACTTAATCAGAAACCAGAATTCTTCTAGTTATTATTCACATATATATATTGATAGATTGATTGTCAATAAAAAATTTTAAGCCATCCTTAAACATGTGTCACAAGTGTTTAAAATGTATTGAATGCTTTTTTCCATTCACCTTTATAAATTAACTAGTTTTACAATACACATTAAAGTAGTCTTATTTTATCATCTGGATTTAAAAAAAGAAAAACTAAAGAAAATATATGCACGATTTCGTTAAGTCTGTTCAAATTTAGAAGGGGAAAAAATTACATATTGAATGATATTCTCTAAGCTTTAGATAATCATTTACTTTTATTTTGATTCATTGCAAAAAAAGAAGAAATTAAAACATCAAAATAACAGGATCTCATCTCCAAGGATTACAGCAAATAAAAAAGTTGAGAATTCTTGCTCTAAGATCTAACATATGGTATTTTTAATGGTGCTTTACTATGTAAGAAATCTATATTTATTGATATATTCGATATTTTTGGATACTAATGTTTATTTCAATTCAAGGGTTTTACAAGTGCCTATGCTTATAGATAAAGAGTTATTTTGAAAGAATATTTATAATTTTTAAGTATGAATATAGATGTTAGTTGATATGAAATAATTTTTTACAGTATTAAATGCTATCAGATAATATATTGTTTATATACAAGAGTTCTTTATCATTGTTTTGTCTTAAATAATTTTAATGTGCATTGTCCATTTAGTTATTAAAGAAAGTCTTATTAAGCAAGAGTTAATACTGAAAAACGTTTATAGGTATTTATTTTATGTTTTTATCAATATTGCCAAATAGTACCTGATAAACCTGTGATAAATATAAGCTCAATTAGTCATACCTCACTCTATTTTTTCAAAGCTTCATAACAGTCATATATTTGCGAAATAATTAAATGTAATTTCATTGAGAGATTAACAATGTTGAGCTTAGTTTAAAACTCAATACTGTAAGAATGTTGCGAGCATTTGCATTAAAACGTTATCCATCAAGACCAAGTGCCAAGTATTTTTTAAGCTTCTACTACAGCCACTCTAATTAATGGTAGTCATTTATAGTCAGAACCATTTCATTATCATATTTTTTTTAATCAAACGTTTGTTTTTGTCTTACTAGTTACTAGCACTTTCTGTAACATTTAATCTTTTATTAATTAAAAAGAAATAATTCTTTTAATTTAAAAAAAAACTTTAAATTTATTAGAATGAAATAATTAAAATGTAAGAAAAACAACTTATATCAAATTTTTATTGTTTAATAATAGTTCATTATATGACTCAGAGAACCCTAAAATGAAATGCAAATTTCAAGGCGTAAGTTTCATAATTTTTTTAATTTTTAACTTACAATTAAATGAATTTAATGTAGAATTGTTTTTAAAAAAATTTGAAAGACTTAAAACTTTGATATGTATTTACATTAGTGTTTGTAATAAATTTTAAATGAACAACTAACAAATCTTAATAAGTGTACAATACTTTTTTTACCCACCAATGAATTAAGAATCCTAAAAAAAAAATTTTAAATTTTTTTTTATTTAAGACAGCTAGTATTTAGTAGTTAATTTTTTGAAATGCAATTTAACAACTGATGATTACGTACTCAGTGTATTTAATAAGTGTTATTAATATTATGTTAGAACTCTTTCTAATTATTTAGGGTATTATTTTTTATGTTGGTAGTTCCCACTTTTGATTTTTATCGCCACATGTGTTCATTTTGGTTTGAGGAGTGGTTATTATTTTTTTTTTATCTACATTTACTTAATTTTATGTATCTGTCACAATAATGTTCACTTAATTACTGGCTGCTGAAGGGGAGATTATTGAAAGCAATTAAAAGAGATTATTGAATGTAGTTGTGAATTTTAATCACAAGTGATGATGATGATGAGTGATGTGTATATTACGTAATATAAAGTGGCCTTAAAAATGCCTGAGTGTTGCCTTAAAGACTATTTACAAGGCTGAGATGATAAACTTTTTTTCTCTGATGATTCCAGCTGGATGTATTGTATAGATTGTTAAATTGCTTAGATTAGAATTTTGCAGCAGCTAGTATGGCCTATTTCTATGTTGTGCACAAGGGTTTTTCTAAAAGACAGACTAGCTTACTTATAATTGAAGTTTGATTTAAATTTGAGATTTTTATTGATGCAAAGATAGATTTTACGAAAATTATCTGGCATAGTTGCCAACTCCTATTGGTCTATACGAAATATATTATATATTGGTTATACGAAAACCCTTTAATTTCGTCCTATTTCAAAAAGTGTGCGAGTACCAATTTTGGTTAAATATTTAAAAATGCCTTAGAGATAAAAAGAAATTTTTGTAATGTTAAGTTTTCTTAACGGTATGATTGCTAAAATTGCCAATTTTGGTCAAATATTAAGGAATTCCTTAGAAATACGAAGAATCTTTTGTATTGTTAAGTTTAGGGTGTAATTGGTAAAAGTTTCATTTTTAAATGTTATCAATTATTACCTTGAAAAATATGGATTCATGGCTTAAGTATGTAAAAATGATGTTAATTGATGAAATGAAATTTAAACTATAGCATTGTTATTAGTTAAGCTAGTCTGTCTGTTTTCATATTTTTAGTATCTATTAATTCTTAGATGTTTATACGAATTATAGCTATTCTTTAAATTGTTTTGTATATGGATGTTATATATATTTAAAATATTCATGAAATTTTTATATTTGTAAATTTGCAATGCAATTCAAGATGATACAGTTGCACTTTGGTAGGGGGCAATGAGAAACATTTTGTCTTTAAAGAAATAACTTTTAATTGAATAATTTTATATGCTAAGCATTAAAGACATGCATACATTCTCCTTAATTGTGGAGTTTGGTTTTAAATTCAGCCTGATCCATCCCCCCCCCCCTCTTTTTTTATGCTTTTCATCTTTTTGGAGGCATTTCAAAACTGGAAATGAAAGCAACGCATGTTTCTGTATATATGTTTACATATTTATTTATTTTTTAGAATAATTAACAGTTTCTTCCTTTTATTTTTCTATCAAATTAAAGTTGGGGCACATTAAAACATGCTGCATAGATTTAGGTGAACCTAAAATAAAATTCTGACTATTTTAAACTTCAGTTTTCAAGATTAAGTGGGATAAGATTACTTGATTCTGATAATTGGTATGAAAAAATTAATTATCAGAGGAAAAGGCAATAATAATAGTAATTTAATAAAATGCAGTTTATCTTTAATCAGTACACTGGAGGTTTTCAGATTTCAAGAGCCCAGCTTAAATGTTATGATTTTAATTTCTATGAATAGGAATGTGGTTCATTGACATTGAATGTCATGGTTTGGTTATTGCATAGATCTATGAAATAGGGGGGAAAAGTTTTTAAATTAAAATTTGCATAATTTTTAATAATTTCTTCTTTTTTTTTTTCAAATATCTTAGCTCAGAGTTAGGCTCTGGAATATGTCCAACTGCTTTAAAAAATAAATGATAACTTTTTTCTGAAAAATGGATCAGGTTGAACTTTAGAGAATCATTTACCTGTGTGCATATTCTTTGGTAGCAGCATTAAATTCACTTCTTAAAAATGTTTTTTATTTGTAAAGTGACAGTTATATATACTCTTTTTATTCTACTGTTTTCTGTAAATGAAATTCGTCTGGTAGTTTAAATATATGAATTTCTTATTTGTGAAAATATTTTATAATGTTTGTAGATTTGTTATGCATGAAGCCCTTTTTCTATCATTTATCCTATTTCAGTATTCATTCCTATTTATTCGGGGACCACTTCCCTTTTCTCGTTGTAGAAGAATCTTTTTTTTTTTTATGCATCTCGCATTAACTTGTAATTTCTACCTCATTTATTAAGTAGTTTTTATCATTTAGACAGGTATGGTATTCTTTTTTTGTTAATTTCTTGTCTATGTGAAATGTATACATGTGCATGTATTCAATTGATCTAAGAGAATGTTCCTTAACTGAGTATTCAGTGTATTTGTGTTCCTTTTTGTTTCTGTTGGGTGTTATATACTTTCAAATAGATCAAAGCTCTAATCTCGGGTTTCAGATAATCTGTTCTCCTTAGATTAATTCACTCCTTTTAGTTTTTTTTTTCCAACAGACATTCCACTTTCCAAATTGTGTGTATACTTCAGAGTTTTAAAGTAATTGTTATTTGAAAATGGAATTAATTAAAATTGAATTATGTTTTAATTGGAAATAATTGTTTACTAAATACTTTTTAATTAGTATATTTTAACCAAGGAAAATAATTTATTTTTATCTTAACTAAAGAGTTCAGGGTAATTCTAACTAGTACAGGCTTTCTCTCTCTCTCTCTCTCTTTTTTTTTTTTTTTTTTTTTTTTAAGCCTTAATCAGCATGTGTTTTCTCAAATACATTAGACTTTTAGAACGAAAAAAATTTATTTACTAGATTATTCATCAACTTTCAATGTTTATAGTATTAAAATTTTTCTTCATTACTATTTTTTTTTATTTGCCAGTGTTTATATTTTAAACTAATTAATTTAAAAACTTTCTCGTATGGTTATTCTCTTTTTCCTTGGCTCTTTAACTGTGAAGGTTATTTCTAAAACCTTATTTGTTTCAATATTGCTTGGAAACAGTTTATAAAGGTGAGGATATTTTATGAATGTTTGTTTTTCTTAGTAATTAATGTTTTTAAATGTTCTTTATGTCATAAAATACAAAATAGTTCCTCAGCAAGTTATTTTGTGCCTTGGGGCACCAGATGGTCTATGGTTTGTTTTAGTGAAGAATATCATTTGAAGCAGCATGTATCCTTCCTCTGTTATCATATTTGCCTCGAAACTTATATCAATTGAACCAGCTAATGTTAATTAGAAAGAAATGAATGGGTAGTTAAGTTTCTAGACAATTAAAAAAATAGTTATATTGTCTCATTCTTTTGATAACCAGTGGGAAGGTAGTGACAAGAATGTGCCTTAAGTTGTGTGCTTAGAATTGACCTATGTTCCTTTAGATGAAGTGCCAATACCATTTTCATCTCTAACCAGTTGAAAGAATTCATTCAATTTTGAATATTTTTGTGTAGTTGAACATCATGATTTTCTTAAGAGGATGCCAAAAGTATTTCACGTAAAATTTGATCGCACAACGACTTTTTGGGGTTTTCACTTTCATCTCCACAAAAGATTTTGCATTTGTAAAAAATATTAGGGTTGATAGATAAACTGACATTAGACAGGGTGCGTAGCGTTTTTTAAAAGTGCTTATTTTTGATTTGCGTTTTTTAAAAGCCCTTGAAGGAGCTTTTTTTATTCGGGTTAAGAGTTTGAAGAGCATAATTTTCTATCTTAAAAAGAGATTTTTTTTTCTTTGCCCTATTGATTGTCGTTCTAAATTACGAAAAATGCAGGCTTTTCACAATTTTCTCTGCAATATTTATTAAAAACTACTAGTTATTTTATCACAATTATGTAAAGTTTTTGAATTTTATTGATTTTATGTTTATAAATTAAGAATTTTAAACGATAAAAAAATAATTTGTATTGCTGCACAGATCTTAATAATTTTTTTTTTTTTTTGAAAGTGATTAAAAATATTTTTTAAGTGCTTAAGTACTTTAAATGTGCTTATTTTTTGTTGATAAATCTGGCTACGCCCCCTGTTAGGGTATTGTTATTTGTTTTGAGTTTCAAATAGTTTTCAAAAATTCATTTTTAAATTTTTTTTCAAATGCATATTAAATAAAATAAGTTTTTGTTAAAATACTATTAAATCATTGCTTAGATTGTATTGTTAATTCATATGAATATTTGATCCAATGAAATTTGCATTTAACCATATAAAATATTAACATCTTTTTTTTTTTTTTTAATTAAAAAAGCCTCACATTTTATGATGTAAATTATTTTTAACTTAATTCACAATGCATTTCTTTTATACTTACAGTTTAGAAGTTATTTACAATTCAACCTAATAAATGCTTTATAACTTAAAAAATTATCTAGCTCAAACCATTCTTAGTTGCAATAACTTGATTAACTGGTAAAGTTGTCTTTGATTCTTTTTAGAACTAAGTGAAAACCTAAGAGATTGAAAGATGTTGCTATCTAAAATGCATATGTGCATCAAATTTGTGAATACTTCGGGTAACTTACTTGGTAAAAAATTGTAACTGTACATGAATGTGAAATTTAACTGAAAACATGTGTATTGGTTATAAAACTTAGGATGTATTGTATTCCTATTTGTGTTTATTTCCAACAATAATGAGATTAATTTTTCCCCTGTGTGAAAAAAAAAAGAATTTCTTGTTGTCCTTCTGTAGCATTGCAGAAAGCATTGCGATATTTTTTGTATTATAATTATTCGAGTTCAATTTATGTTGACTCATTATTCCCAAGTGCCTCAATTGCTTCAAACACAAGCAGTGCGAATTAACCAACCTGTGTTTTACCCAGGGGTAGCCAACTTTAAGTACTAGGAGCAATACTTAATCTTGAATGTGCAGTTTCAAAAATTCTGTATCTCAGTTTAAAATTAAAATAGAAAATGCTATAAACAATTTATTTTAATATCCATCGGCAGTAAAAATTATAATTCAAAATATCATACAACAAAAAAAAATATTATTACTTGGATAACTAATGATTAGCAGAAAAATTTCTTTTCAAAGGAATTCTTAACATGTGTGCCTATCAGAAATTTCAAAATTTTATCCATTCCAGTTTCTCACAATGCTTTCAAACTACATTAATTTTGCCAAGCTTTAAAATAAATGGATTTGGCTACATACCCTTACACTTTTGCCACTTACGGCTTGCAATATTGGCTATCCCTGATATCTATGTTGACCTCTTGCTGCTCTTAAGTTGCTGTCCTACTAAACAAAGGGAATTTTCGTACACATTTGTCCAATTTTCTCAACCCACATACTAAGTTGTATTCATCAAATACTATGTATGCAAGTATCTATCTTCAGTGTTTCCACAAAGCTGGTAATGCAGCGTTTACCAAGTGGGGTGTGGTTTTGCTAAAATTTTCAAAATAAATTGGTTTTTTTAATATTCTTATGAGCAAGTCGTGCTAAGTGTGTTGGTTATTTTTGCATTCATCTTTCTATGGGAAATTATAGTTGCCAAATAAAAATTTGCGTTTTAAATCAATTTTTACTTGATCTTTAAACTCAAAGTAAAATTTTGAACAAAATCAAATGTAACATCTAGGTTTTACATTTAATTTTGTTCGAAAGGTAATCTTGGCTGTAAAGTTTGTTTTTTTTTCTGGGGGGGGGGGGTAATTATGCTTAATCATGCTCTTAAAATTTTAAATTTACTTAATCTTTTTCTCGTAAGGTGTTTAACCATTAGTTTTCTACTTTAAATTTTTTTAAAGCTAAGTTTTAAAATTGCAGGTAAAAGGGAATAACTGTATTTTTAAGAATTTACCACTGGTATGCGCTGCTCTTGTGAATGAGTTATTTTAACTCAAAGTATGCTAACAGCTTGTTTTCTGGTCAACATTGACTCGAAACTTCTGGGATAGATGCAAAATTTTTAATTTTGTAAGCATGATCAAAATGCTTAACTTTTTGGTTGTAGCTCAAAAATGTTTTTTTTTTTTTTTTTTTTTTTTTTTTTTTTTTAAGATTTCTCAAAACCAATTCTAGAATCGAATCTTTAAATTTTATATTTTGTAAAATTGGCATATTTTGTGTTGAGTAAAATTGGTGATAATGCATGAAGATTATTTTTGTAGATAAAATATTTGAATATAAAATTGATGATGAATTAATTAACCGGTGTTTAGGATGGTAAATCAAACCACTATGTTTGGTTTCAGTCCTTGAAATCTTTATTTTAAGAAAATTGTCTTGCGTATATGAAATAGCAAGCTTATCTTTGAATCTTGATTTCCCCTACTTGCAAATAAATAACTTGATGCCTTTACACTGGCTTCCAACTTGCGATTAACAAAGACTCGCAAATTCTCATGCCTTCTGATTTTTCCCTCAAAAAAAATTCAAAATCCATACATAGAAAAAATAACTACTCATTGAGGAATTACATATAAAAAATACCGTTCGTTTATATATATATATATATATATACATACAAGAAAACACTAAGAAAGTTAAGAAAAACAATAAGTATCATTTATTGCGCTTAAGCTGCAAGTAAACAGCACTCATTAGATAAGTTCAAAATGAAGAATAAAAACAAAGAAAAATTATAGACATGAAAAAAAGGGGGTGGGAAATAATAAGTAAAAAAAAAAAAAAAAAACATTTAATTTAAAAAAAAAAATGAAATGTAATATATATAATTAATCAGTTAAAATCAGTGTTAAAAATTTTGCAGAACTTATCTTTACTAACCTTTCAAGTTGTCTGCTAAATTCTTTAAAATACAGTGCAAGAAAATGAAAATTAGTTGTACTGTCATGTTATTTTGATATGTCGACTAATCTGAATTTAAGCTTAATAAATTAATTGAAATCATTTTTAAAAAAGTAAAAGAATTCTGAAATTGAAAAAAAAAAGTTTCTAAAAATCCCAATAAGTATTATAAGGAAATATTGACGATCTCCACAGAGCAACTAAATATAACTAGTGGCGATGAAAAATTGTTTGCCTGTCGTCACCTGCCTACTACTTTTTTTTTTTTTGGTCCAAAATGCAACCTGTTTGCATTTTATTAATATTATTTTAATAAACAAATAATTATTAGGAATTGTATTTTATAATTTACTAAAAGTAACTTTATCTCTCCCTTGTTTTTTTAAATTTTTCTTTCTGGATAATGATCTGATAATATATTTCGAGAAATGCTTGTAAAGAAACGTCTTACATTATTAATATATAGTTTTCTGATTCGTTAAAAATTTTGTATTAAGTGGCCACTATTAAAAATGCAATAACTGGCTAACAGCTGAATTCCCTAACTTTGTCCTATATGTAATTAAATCCAGTTTCTTTTATTTACATTCAGTATTGCTCTAATTTACATAGAATTTCTATTGTTGCATAAAATCTACTAGCATGTTAGCATTTGTGCTATGCTATAACAAATTATGCAAAAAAAATTTATTAATTAGAGCATCTTTTCAGTGTTGGCAAGTTTGTAATTTCTGAAAGGAAATCAAGATTCACTGTTTTTCCCGGTTTTTAATCATATGAATTAGCCATGTATTGTAAGGGCTGTTTGTAAATTTGGAAGAAAAATTATGGATTCTTTTGGTAAAATTCTGCCAAGCTCAAACCCGTGTGAAATTGAATGGCGTCTAGTGCATATTCAACCGGTTTCAGTTAACAGAGTGTATTTGATATTTTTAGCTTTTTGTATGCTTATTGTGTTTTTATATATTTGTGTGTTTTTTGTAATTTTTTCTACTGTTGAAGTTGATAAATAATCACGAAACAAACTATAATTCTACCTCAATTACTGTGTTATATATCTTTTTTTATATGTAGAGCAAAACCATGGTTATTTTAAATAAACTATTTTTTATTCAACCAATTCAGTGGTGTTTGTTTATCCTTTCTTTAAAAACACTTAAAAAATGGAAGTAGGGTGAACTAACCAGTGAAGGATCACTTAAGCTTCGCTTGCCTTTTAAAAAATCATATTAATTTCAAAATTTGTAATTTTAGTTAAATGACAGTGTCAACATATTTGTTACTAATTGCAAATAATGTAAAAAATTTTTTAGAGAATTTACATAATATTGTTTTAAAGTTTTGGAGGTTCAAATAACAAGTACAGTCAAACCCCGCTCTAGTGGACACGGCTTATAGTGAACTCCCGGATATAGTGAACGAAATGCTCGGTCCCGTACCTTGCTATACACGTATAATGTTATTTTTAGTGGATATAGTGAACCAAAAAAGTGAGGAAGTTGGATATAATGAACTTTTTTCTGTCTTCGACTTATTTCCCCCCACCCATTTTCTTTGCAAATAATTTTGAAATTTCTACTTCAAAATAAATACATATACCGATTTTTAAAACCATCTATAGAAACTACTTTAATGTGCTCGAATGACAGGTTCAAAAAGCGGAATAACAGAAATTCAGGAAAAATTATCTGAGAGTCGGGAAGTGTTTCCATATCTGATGTTGAGAATTGCTCATCAGCTGAAGATTACAAATTTTTTTTTTGTACGCAAGACGAAGAGTGATGAAAAATGACGCATTTTTTGCTACTACATAATATTTTTCAGTCATTTATATGAATATAATGTAATAAAAGGGAGGAGTTTGGGAACCATTAGTGAAATTGCCTGCGTAACGGATATAGTGAACTCCCGGTTATAGTGAACCGAAATTTCGATCCCTTGAAGGTTCACTATAGCGGGGTTTGACTAAGAAGACCAAGTGAAGGAACAGCTCGTACCAGTGAATGAACACCCAGTAAGGGAAAACTTAAGTTTGGTCATTTTTTAATGCTCTTTATGAATTAATAAGCCATACAAATATTTAAAAACAAGCCTATTCTTGAAATTATAACATATAAATACTTGGAAAATGCTAACTTTTTTTTGTAATCATGAATCGAAAATTTAAGTGTCAACATATTAACACATACTGTTCATTCACTGGGAAATCAATGCCCAGTAAAGAAACATGCCTGTTCCCTCACTGGTTAGAAGTTGTTTTTCGTATTTTTAACATACTTTTGATGCAGAACATCACTTAAGGAACAAGAAAATTATCTTTTATTTTCATTAACTTAGAAAAAAAAAAACAGTAAAGCAACACTTGTTCCATCACTGGTTTTTCATCGCTTGGTGATCCAGTGAATAAACACCCCCTTATCTCAGTACTTTATGATGCTTAAAAAAAAACAACATAAATTCAATAACTATATTTTGAATTCCCTTTTTCACAGTGAGAAAAATAAAACTATTACATGCAATTAATTCCACTTCAAACATATAAATACAAACACTCACCTTATAATTTTTTCAAAAAATCAAGGTGTTGCAGAGATAATAACAAATTCAAAAAATTTTCAGCGAAGTGTATTTGGCCAGGTAATCCAAAACATTGCTAGATGACTTCCTATCGTTTGGCAGTAAGCTATTGTTACCAATCAATCTAAAGAAAAACTTTCAAATTCTTATTTTTAATCAATATATATGAAATGTTCCTTCACTGGTTGGTTTACCCTACAAAGCTTTTTTTTTTTTTTTTTTAAAAAAAATAGTACTTTAACACATTTATTGAATTACTCTAGAGTTTTTATTTACTCTCTGAAAATGCAGAGTATTCATAAAATGTCATATTTAGAGCCTCATAGCAAGAAAAAATTAGTTCGAAATTGCATAAAATATTGGCATGCTTCTTCTGTACATCGTGCCTCTGGGAATATCAAAATTTATATGGGGCTATTTTTTATTTCAGAAATTTAAACATGGTTAGGCCACCAACAATTTTGTTTCCTTACTATACAGATTATGTATAAAATGACTAGCATTTTATGTCTTTTGGAACATAGAGGACAACTGACGAAAAAATTAAATACACCTCTCTGAATGCATGATTAAAATATTTTTTTCGCAGAACGCAAAGTTGTCAGGGGGGGGGGACCTGTGGGGCAGCCACTTATCTGAGAAACAGTCTGGAAAGTTGCTATAGTGACCTAAATTCAGTTTATGGGTGAGGGGATGGAAGAAAAAACGTTCTCTATCCCTCGGAGATAAAACGAGTAGTCTTGTAGATAGTTTCTCTTCTGTGATACAAATTTTATTATTTAATTGGATCTCTACCTTAATTATAGTTATTGAAAATGTATTCGCTCGGACTAATGTTTTCTGTTGTTTTTCTTTCTACTTAATTAAATTATGGAAACGAAATAATGATTATTTTGTATCACATTCCTATTATTTAAATTCAGAGCTTCACAAATTGGTCTAAAATTTCTATTGTGTAAATTCGATTCGATTTTCTTGGAACAGGAGCTTAAGATTTATCTTAGAATTATCAAATAAAAACTATAGAAATAAATGTCATATTATTGCAGATTTTTAAACCTACCTGTCTTCAGAAACGTAGTCAAAATTAGTAAAAACCCTACTACTCAAATAATATTTCATTTTTGAAATTTGTACCAAAAGACAATTTTGCACGATTCGACTGCCAGTTATTGTTTTTGGTTTGGATCAATATATAATTGGGTACAAATGTTTCCTATTGTGAATTTAATAAATTAAGCTCTTAATTCAAGGCTTGGGAAAATAAGCTGTAATAAATTAATTTTAATTTAGTTTACTTATTATAAAAAACCACTTCAATTATTCATTAACACTTTCGAGCTATTCATTTTTATTTTATACATAACCTAATCGGTTGATTCTTTTAAAATATTGTTAACAATAAAACCTAAGTTTGTTCCTCTTTTTTAGATTTTTTTCTTTTTAATTTCCTTGCTCTATCTTACATTGGGAAAAATGTGCTATTTGCGTAAAAATTTCATAATCAGACTAAAAGTAAAACTTTTTTTTTATCTTATATTTTTTAGTAGATTGGAAGTGGCCTCTCCCCAAAAATGTTGCCTAGACCTGATTTAAAGGAGCAGTTATTCCAGTAGTCAATTGGCAACCAAGGACACTAAAACATTTTAGTTTATTAACTTTTTAAAAGTTTAATATTAATCCTTTCACCTATTATTGTTGTTGTAAATATAAGGTGTCTGTTGAAATTTCTGAAAATTTATAACCCTGACTGATTTTCCCGATTTAAAAATAAAAAAACAGGCTTGTAATTCCTTTCCTTAGGTGTCCATTGTACTGTCTTTGAGACCATTTTTAATTAATGGTTGTATAACATATACGTTTTAACGTATAAATATTAAATTATTTTGCTTATCGTGATAAACCACTGTACATAAGATATATTAGTTCGCAAAACATTTCATGTTGTTGTTGTAGTTCATTTGTCGCACTAGAGCTGCACAATAGGCTATTGGCGAAGCAAAACGCTTCATGAAGACTAAATTTAATAATGAAATTTTAAGTCGTTAAAATTTAAATAATTTTTGTAACTAAGAAAAAACTTAGGATGCTCTGCTTGAAAATGAGGAGTTTTTTACTGTAAAATGACTTTTCCATGCCTTACATAAATTAAAATTCAAAATATAGATTTTGACTTTTCGTACTATTGTGGCTTAGTTCTTCCCCTACTCATGTTAGATGCCCTTTTCAGAGCATCTAACATCACCTCTAATCGAATAGAAAATCAAAGAATTTGTCCCACTGAGTTCCCCACACCTTTCTACCCCTACGAAGCACCTCAATATTTTTAAAAATCATAATATGTAGAAACAAGGAATGATCTCAAGTACTTCAAATTTGAATTTATTCTGTGGATTTAAAGAATCATTTTATGGGCAATTCCACCATTTCGAGTGGCATAAAAAAAAGCATGTTTCTCAGAAAGCATATATCTCAGTTAACAAAAAAAAGTAAGGAATTAAAAAATAAGCAAAATGTCTGTCTTTTGTAAACCAAAGGTGGCCATACCCAATGCTGATGAGGATATCGTCGGAAATATTGAAAATTCCCTTTCCCCTATTTCTAAAAATAAAAATACATCTAAAATTTTTATTTAAACAACAGCAATTTTCTAGCTATATCTGATCTATCTCAATCATGGTTAGAAGTATTTTGTAAACATAATTTCCAAAAGACAAAACTAACATAGTGAAGAAAAATTATGCAAAAAAAAAAAAAAAGAAATCTCTATAAGATCACAATGCAAAGCTGAATTACTAAGTGATGTGTTGTTAAAATAATACCTATGAATTTAACGACTAATTCGGTTTTAGCCGTTATGTCCAACATTTATTTCAATGTGTAATTATATATGTTTTTAAAAATTAATTCATATACAAGGATAAATTCGAAGTGGATAGAAATATTTAAAATTTCTTATTTTATTTTAATGTATATATATCCCCTATGATACTATGTATCAATTAACAGTAGGGGAGAGTGGGGTCAATTGTAACAGGGTACGATTGTAACAGAGCAAAAATTTCGAGTGTCGGGTTCTAGATTTGGTTCCTAGGTGGCGCACAAGGTGTATTTAATAAATCTACATGTACACCCCTGATGGCAACCATTTTTATGTACTTTTGAAAGAGTTACATCACAAAAGATATTTTCACGCCACGCAAGTACTTTTTTTGGTATTAGAATATTATATTGTAACAAAGTAGTTTTGTTTAAACAAATAAAAATTAGTAACCGAATATGTAAGTGGACACCTTAATTAACATTTCAATAAAAAAAAAAGATTAGTTTTGCCAATTAACTAGCATTGTTTTTAACAAATGAAGCTGAAATGGCGTCTTGGGGACAATTGTAACAATAAGTAAAGGGACGATTGTAACAGCTGAAAATAAATAATCTTATGTTTACAAACCATTACTTAACCCTTTAAGAACCACCAATAGTTTCCTATATCATTTATATTATGTTGCATGTGCATTATTTTATTTGTCACTTTTCACAGCATAAATTAAAATTTTTAACCCCTTAAAGTTAAAAGTTTAACCCTTTAGGTCTCTGCTCATTATTATTTTTATTCCTAAAATATCACTACTATTTTGATCAATAAAAAAATATATCACAACTATGATAATATGTATAATTAACTATATTTTAGTTGAATTTATGAACTGTTACAATTGACCCCGTAAGTGGGGACAATTGTAACAAGTGCACGACTGTCAAAAATTGTTAATAACTAATATAATAACATTTAAAATCAGGTATTTGTTTTTTTTTTCTTGTAGAGGATAGTCTACTTTACTCGTCTGTCAATTAATACTAATAATATATTGGATATTTTGTTAGTTAAAAATAGTTAAGTAAAAAATGTTACAATTGACCCCACTCTCCCCTACTCTCTCCTGTGTGTTAATCTTATGATTAGTTAAAAAAATGATGAAGTACTTCATCATTCCAAATTCTGTTACATGCTTCTTTTTTTTTTAATTTTCTGGGTTTAAATTGTGTGTTTCTTTTTCCAGTTTTTGGAGCATGGCGCATATGATACATTTATAATCAGTAATATTTTATTCAATATGACAGCAGCAGCAGGTGAATGCTTCTCCCATTCAAAAATCAGAGAAGGCATCCTCATTTGAAAGTTCAGGAATAAATTTCAAGATTAACCGGTTTCGTAATCATCATCATGAGGGAACAAGGGACTCTCCCCTCGAGGTCACTCGGTTCTGCCTACCCACACGCCGCGGCCTTCCTTTTTTTTTTTCAAATTAAGAAAAAAAAAGAAAAACTGTCCCGGATTTTATTCCTGGTTGGTCACTCAACCATTACCACACTTCACTTTCGTTATAGTAATTTTTACCTTTTGTTTAGATTCTCATGAAAAGCTAGAGGCCCATGTTAGGAGAGAGTCACAACAAAATGTTATACTTTCTTACACCAAGTAGGTGCAAGAGAGGCCCAACCATCTCTTATGCAATTTCCTTGTGTCTATCTTCCATATGGAATCATCGTTTCGCTTAAAAATTATGTATAAATATTATGTACCTGTATTATATATATAATATATATATATATATATATATATATATATATATATATATATATATATATATATATATATATATATATATATATATATATATATATATATATATATATATATATATATATATAATACAGGTATATATATAAATATATATATATATATATATATATATATATATATATATATATATATATATATATTCAGCTAAAAAACTATTATCATTTTTTTAAAAAATATGTATTTCAATTTTAGATGCATAGAGTTTTTAAAAAAAAAGAATGACTGCAATTATAAAAATCATATAAAGCAAATTATGAAACACGCAGAAGCATAAATTAGACATTAAATCATTAATTAAAATAGATGTGCGAAGTTTGGTACCTATTTCAATGAGTTATAATTACAAATTCATTACCTTTCTCTTTTCTTAAAATTGACGAAACTCAGTTTTTCTTGAGTTATCTTGATAAGCACCAAGTTACAGTTTCATTAGCGATTATAACTCAAACTTTTATCTTGGCGCACTTATACATCTTGGCGCACTTATACATCATTTATCGCTGTTTGCTTCTGAAACAAATTTCAATAAAATTTACCATCGAACACTGACTGGTGGTTCCTCTAGGTAAAAGTTTATGGTAGAAAAAAAAAAAAGAATGCAAAAAAAATTATAAAATGGTAGTTGCCACGTAAATTTTTAAATAAATTATTGCATCGTTTGCTCAAAAAATTGTGTTCTTTTCAAAATGGAATTTCTTTGTAAATGAATTTCAATCAGATATATCAAGACAGTTTAAGGGGTAGCAAATTGTTACGACCAATGACGAAATCGTTTACTCAAAATAATTGTGTTCTTTTCAAAATATAAATTTTCCTTTAATTAAGATATTTCAAGATTTTTTATAGTTAGTAAATTGTTTTGGAATCGTTTGCGCAAAAGAAGAAGAAAAAAAAAAATTTTTTTTTTAGTTGCATTACTTTTTATAAATAGCAAATAATCATGAAATCAGTTGCTCTAAAAAATTATGTTCTTATATTAAAATATAAGTTTTTTTTGTAATAAAAACACATTAAGACACTTCGTGGGTAGCAAATTATTTTGGATTCATTCGCTCAAAAAGAAAGAAAAAAAAAATAGTGTTCTTTTCAAAATATAACTTATTCTTTTAAACGAGATTTAAATCGGGTATATGATGAGTTGCAAATTATTCTGCAGTTGCAAAGTATTCTGCAGCAATAGTCTATGTACTTGTTCATAATATGCATTCAACAATTTAAATACGCAAAAACGTGGTCTTCGTGTCATACTATTTTAATTATCTTTATATTAAAAAGCAGGCTCCACACTAAATATAATTTTCTGCGGAACCTTATTTCGTTTGTCAAAAACAGTATTTGGAATTTTTACTGATTTTTCCATTTTTAAAAGCTAGTAACTCTTTGGACATTTGAAGGGAAGTAATGAGGGGGCCCTCCATCACTTCCTGAAGTTACTTTCACTTCCTGAATCATGTTTTTAGAGTCTACAGACATTTCAACCAAAAAACTACCCTGAAAATGAAATCTAAAAAATCCTTCCATGGAAGATCTTCATAAGGGGTTCTTGGAAGGGGCAGACTTTCGATTTCTTTACCAGCTTATATCTTCTGACCTTCTACGAGACATTTCTTCTTCTCAACTTCTTGTCCTTGACCGCATTTCTCACAGAGTCTACCCCCCTGTATGGTGCTCAGGGGGTCGTACACGTGCCGACTCTGGGTCGACACCGGAACTAGTCTTTCTTGCAGCAGCTGCCTTCTATCTTCCATTCTCAGGACCTTGGGAGTTGAAAACGCCCTCTTGGCATCACTTTTCCCCCACCTTCATTTTTTGGTGATGGGGGGGGGGATATCTTACGTAATCTATTGCATCCTGCATCATCATCATCTCTCTCTGTCAAGCGGGGTTTTTTTTAGGGGGTGGGGATAAAAGGGAAATTTTACACTGCATTCATGAGTCCCTGTTGCGGATTCCTAAGCATAAAAAATTAGATTTTCTGCCATTTTCCCCTTTGGAATGGAATACGGAAGCCTTTCGAAAGTAAGTGCAAGGTTGAGACAAATTCGGATCAGGGTCAAAAGGGGGAGGTTGAAATTTAAAAAACGAAAAAAAAAAATTTTGAGTTTAGATATTTTTTATACCGCAAGATGGTTTTTTACAATCCGACAATCTCTCGAGATGAATCTTGGGAAAAAGAGGTAATTCGTGGATATGATTGTACAAAATGCGGTGAGACTAAAAATATTTAAACTATCAACAACTCAGTAAACAGATTTTTAGGTTCTTATCCGTTCCAAAAAAAGAAAAAAAAAAACGCCAAATGTCGTCATACTATTATTGACTGCTGTGATGCTTAATTAATTGTGGTAACGTAATTGGTACTATTACTGTCGTTGTCTTAAAAGGAATATTTACTTCTGTCCGAATTCAACTGTCAGAGGAGTGGAGACGGATTGGAAAATACTTTTTAATCATATTAATTTTCATAAATAAAATCATTTTAGACATTTGCTCTATTTTGCCGAGTACTTCGAAACATCTGAAATGCGAAGCCTCGATTCAATCAGCACCTTAAGTTTTCTACTCATTTTTTTTTTTCAGAAAAAATTATGGTACAGTCCTTGGCCAAATTAGTAGACGCGCTACAAGATTCTGTATTAAATCTTAATTGTCAGGTGATACTATACAGCTTTATTGTTTTTACGACACTGAAACCGGTTTGCTCTTGTTTAAATTCGTGTATCAATTAGTTAAATTAGACGATATATATATATTATATATATATATATATATATATATATATATATATATATATATATATATATATATATATATATATATATACCCTTGTGCAAATTAATTGAAAGATGTTTTGGGGTTATTTCGGTTACAATGGGGTTGAACCTTTGCAGCCTATTGACGGTATGATGCGTTCTGAGCAGTACATTACTATTCTGGGTAAAAAAAGATGTTCCAGAGTTGAAGAAACGATACCCAGATGGAACAGGGATTTTTCAACAGGATTTAGCTCCTTGCCATACGTCCAAAATTGTCAAGAAATTCATGTCTGAGAATCAAATTGAGACATTGGAATGGCCAGGGAACTCTCTGGATATCAACCCAATCGAGAATCTCTGGGCCATATGCAAGAATCGCCTATTAAATATGGACTGTACAACTATGGAGAAGCTAATCACGGCGTTAATTCATGTGTGGTACAAGGACACAAATATTATAAATGACTGTAAAAAATTAGTGGAATCCATGCCGAATCGTGTCCAAATGTTAATAAAGTGTCGTGGAGATCACATTATGTACTAAAAATTTTTGAGTTTGTATAAATTTAAATAAAATAGCATTTTCTCTTAGTTTTCTGAATTTATTGAGTTTGTTTCAATTAATTTGCACAAGGGTGTATATATATATATATATATATATATATATATATATATATATATATATATATATATATATATATATATATATATATATATATATATATATATATATATATACAGAGAGAGAGATAATATTTATTATATCAGGTATCATATTATTATATTGTAATAATTAGACCAAATGATTAGACGCACTGTAGTGTTTTAATAATTAAATGTTTTGCCCAAGTTTATATCCAATACTTTTATATTTAAACATGTAATGGGTTTTTATTCGGGAGGTTTTTTTATATACTTCCTATTTGTATTTAGTTTTAACGTATTGCATTACATTGTTACCAAGTGTTACACGAACGTAAAACAAGTGTAAACAGATTTCAGTAGCGTAAAAAAAATGATGCTGTATAGTAATCACCTGATAATTAAGACTGTAATTATGCTAGGGACTGTAATTATGCAATTAGCAGTTATTGAGAGGCAGTTTAGCATTATACAGTAACTGTTCTCAGATTTTTGAAAATTACATTTAAAAATTCCAGCATCACACAGATCGGTTTTTATCAGTTTAAGCAATGAAAGTAATTTTTTTAAAAAAGAAATAAAAAACAAATGTACTCAGGGCCGGATTAACCTATAACACTAGGCACGTACCTACGAAAAACTTGGGAGAAAAAAATTTGTTGACAAAAATAATTTAGCTTTGAAAACAACAAGTGTATTTTGCACAAAATTATGAAGATACAGATAAAAAGATAATATTTCTCGGTAATAAATTGTTTTGCAGAATCTTATGATCTAATATATTACTTTTTTGCGATTTTTGGATTCAACGAAATCTTGTATTATGCTGTCGAATTCCAAAATACGCAAAATGTCATATTCAATAGACATAAGTGTGAGCGATGCCAAACGATCTTGATTAATTGTTGAACGCAAATAATTTTTTATCTATTTTAATCTGGAGAAAGATCTTTCTCCTTCTGCATTTGATCCAAGAATCGACAAATATATTCCTAATGCAATGTGAACGATAGGAAAAGTATTCACGAGTTTATCTTTAATTCGAGCCATCAACATTTCTTGTGTAGATTTATGTTCATACAAATTTGAAAATAGTAAAAATCCATCTACAAAGTTTTCCTCTAAATCGGATCAGTAAATTTCCACCAAATTTTGCGCTTTTAGTTTAATCTCAGATTCTGACAAATTTTATAGTTATCGATCAAACTAATCATAATGGTATTATCGATATCAACTGCAATATCGGCAGTATGCCGGTATTGCAGATAAAGTTCGATAAACAAATTTGTAAATTAAAATCCATATTAATAAAAATGTTTAAAAAAAATATGCAAGAAAATTTTAGCATATATTTTGAAAAGAGGGGAGGAGTGGGGGAAGGAGGGGAGGGCCCAAAAACGGCTATGCCTAGGGCCTACGAAAGGTATAATCCGGCTCTGTACTGTATTAAGTTACGCATCCAAAATCGTTATTCGCAATATAATTAGCTTAATTTTATGTAGTATATTTTTGAGAGAAAAATCTATTAAAGTACTACTGCTGATGAATAAGTCTTACCAGCGTAACTTAATTGTGTTTAAAACAAAAAAGCATCTAGAAAACGAATATCAAAAATTTAACTTAAAACCCAAGATTACGGGAGGGAAGACGTCTCTTTATAGGTAATTAGTGTGCTAAGGTAATAAATACAAGGTACCTAATATATGTACCATTGTAATAGTTTTTTTTACGGAATCCCGACACGGATAAGTACCGTTTTTTTATTATTCTTATCGCTCTACTTGGGAAAGGTTCTGAACTATAAAAATACGCATCCACATTTGCACATTCCTGATAAATAAAAGAAAGTCCAGAGCCAGCGCGAAGGATTTCAACTTATTAGACAAATATCAACAGTATACGCCAATTTTCTAGTCTTCGCCAAATGCAAATCTTAACAATGTTTTATGATTAATTTTTTCTCCACAGAACTTAACGGGGTTTTCTGTATGTTCGGTAGTTTGTTTCAGACTTATATTATTTGGAACAATTCCAATTCATTAAGCGTGCGCATTTACCGAATATAACTGTAATCTATTAAAAAATACAGATTTGTCTAGAAAAATTCATTTTAACGTAATTTTGATGATCGAGTTAAATATATTTTTTTCTTTTCAGTGGAAAAAATCATTCGCCAAAACACAATTTTGTTCGCCAAATTAACGATTTTATCGCATTTGGCGAATGATTAGCGCTGTCCCTGTATACATATTAAAATATTGAAATGACCGCCATTTTCATGTAACTCCGTTCCCGAACTATATAACGGTCTCTACACGTGTTCTCTTACCCCTCCCCACGCACGCACTCTCATTTTTTCCCTTCTTTTTTTCTGGCTAAATAAACACAACGATCCTCGATCTTTCTTCGGGGCCACAATTTTTATTCCCTCCCCTTCCCATAATAAGCAATGTTACGTCACTTATCCCCCCCTCACAATTTTTTTTCTATTTGTCTTTGTTAGATTTTTTTTTTCTCCTTTTTCTCAGACCTTCTAGAATTTTTTTTTTTTATGTTAGAAACACCTTCCCCTGAAGAAGAAAAAAAATGTTTTAAATGTAGGGGAGGGGGGATGTCCTTAAGTAGGTCAGACGTACCCCCGGCAGAAGAAATACATCTACTCACGAAAAGAGAGCCTAGGGTGTACAGAAATTTTACTTTATTAACCTAAATTAGTATTTCTATTCTATTATGGAATATCCATTTGTATATAATTTTAATGATTTAGCCTCATCGTGCGTACGTAAAAAAATAGAACTTTTTGAATTAATTTACATTTCGTGATAACACTGGATGCCGCGCACCTGCAGGGACTTGATTATTAATGTGAAAAACTAATATAACTGAAAATTTGAAAACGACAACAATGACAATAATTTTCTGCCAATCATTTAGACCAGAGATGGGCAAACTACGGCCCGCGGGCCAACTGTGGCCCGTCGGAAGGTTTCATCCGGCCCGCGGATGGAATTTTAACTTGCCGATCCATGGCAAATATAAAAAATATGCATCTATTTTCTTGTCGACTTTGTTTAAAGCTATTTATGTTCTTTCTTTTTTAACAAAGTACTGATGACTTCTTTACTTTCTCTATTTTTGTTCTACAAGACATAAATTGATGGAAATAGCACAGAGAGCTTCAATTGGTAAAATGTTGAAAGCAGAAGTTCTTTATAGAATAGCTGTAGATTGGCGTTTGTCTTTCTCGAGGAGCAAACTTATGGAATATAATATAGGCGAATTATGCTTCATATGTTGCAGACTGCGCATAAGGACAATCTGATGCAGTTGTTTCTAAATATGCCAATGTTTGAGTTTTACAAATAATTACCAAAAGCTAGTATCCAAAATCTTAATATTTCATGCCCAGAAAATCATTGCTATGTTTGCTTAATCTTATATATATATATATATATATATATATATATATATATATATATATATATATATATATATATATATATATATATATATATATATATATATATGTGAACAAGAGTTTTCAACTATGAACATTTTAAACAATCATTTTAGAAGTAGACTAAAGCATTTAGCCTCGTTCCTTAAAGTAAGCACATCTCACTGTGAATGTCATATAAGGAACTTTTAGAAATGAAATCGAAATTTCATTCATATCACTAAATATTTAAATTAAAACTTAAATATCGCTTTTTTTATATTTAAATTTTGAAGTTTTTACTTGGCTCACCAAGCAATTTTTTTTCTCAATTTTTGGCCCCAGACCAAAAAAGTTTGCCCATCCCTGATTTAGACGATGGAGCTCTGGCCCCCACTTGCTTCGCTCATCAATCCCCCAAAATTACTACAACCAGAAAAGGATGATTAAGGCACAGATTTTTTAGAGAAGGAATGCTATAAAATTCTAATATTTTAATGCATTTTTCAGAAAATAACAAGTGGAAATGTGTATTTCTTCACTAGAAGAATTTTACTTATTTGAAAGAAGAAGAAATGTGTATTTCTTCTGTAGGTGGTTGAAGCTAAATTTATTAAGGCTAAATTTATTTAGCAGGAAATCGCAAAAAATTTCAAAATTTTAGATCAATTTTAGAAAATAACACTAGAAATGCGCATTTATTTACACAGAGGCTTATATATTTTTTTAATTTTACTTAGAACATGATTGACTTAGTAAATTCTGCTTCCGAACGAATATCTATTGCTAAACCATTAAATTTTTTTTTATAGTGAATTTACCGTGAATAACCTAAATCAAGAGAAAATTGATTTTCATCGGTGAATGTCAATAATTTCATAGTCACTTTGGTGAATGTCCGAAATATTTGTTATATCCGATTTGATATTAATTTATTCGTTGATATTATTATAATTTATTCGATATGTAAATATCTGAAGAGTATAGATTAGAGGAGAACCGGTTCGGAGTACCGGTTAAATGCATACTGGGCAGTGGCCCAGTATGCACTGTGGCCCAGTATGCAATAATGCATACTTTTAAGGGCACTTGCCCTTAAAAGACATTGATGCAGGGCATACGAGGCAAAATCATGCCTGGCAGTGGCACTTGAGCTTAAAAAACATTGATGTAGGGCTTGCCGGGCAGTGGCATTTAACTAGACCTAGTATGTATTTCGAACATTTACCAAAGCAACTACGTGATTGTCAACATTCACCGGTGGAAGTCAACAACCACCGATTTCGGTCATTCAGAGTAACAATTACATATCCTCTTCTTCAAAATGTGTGTATTTATGTAACATGTATATTTTTAGGATTACAAACGTAGTTACTGAGTTATGAAAATTAGTAAAATCTTATTTCATTATATTTCAATTCAATCTATTTTAGGATTTGTAAAAGTTATACTATTTGAAAGGGTTCGTACTCATCTGGAAAAAATAAATAACTGGTATCAATTTTGTCTTAAAAAAGCTGCGAATTTCTTAACTTTGACTGTTGACTCAAAATTGCAGATGCGCCATCTTCGGATCTATATATATTTACTTAGAGAAAATAAAATATGCTAGTAGCTGCGAAAATAATAATATTAAAAAAAAAAAAGTATATGAATATTACTGCCAATTTTTAATTTTTTCCAGGTACGTATGAACCCTGTTTGAGGAAGAATTATGAATTACTTTTATTGATAAACCATTAAAAAAGTAGAAAAAACATATATCACACCAACTTGTAAGAAAAACAAAATCAATTGGCCGAAAGGGTTTTATTATGAACAAAAAATTTTGGGCGCACAGTGCAACTCAGGATATATATGAATAAATAAGAATAAATAATAATATAAATCATCAACATATATACAAATGCCTTCCTAGACCATATGCCTTCTTAGACTGTAAGAAAATAAAGAATTAATTTTTATTATTACAGAGTATTTTAAACAATATTTACAAGAATATTTAACTATACTTTTTCTAGTCTGTATATTCTGTTATGTTTGTAAAAAATAAACAAAAAAGCAAAGAATGATTAAGAACGTTTTAACCTGTTCAACACTCCATCATATCTTGACCCAACCCGGTTCACCTCAATGGAAGACGGACGCTCTATCCCCTGAGCCATCACAGCTCAATTTTAGGATATCAGCGATTCCCGAAAAGCAAAATTATGTGATATTTTAATTTGTTAAAACAGATAACAATATGAAGGGGCATTTGAGTAATTTGTCTGCCTGTAGTCACTAATATATTTCCATACTATCAGCCTAGATTTCTGTAAGAAAAGTTTATTTGGTTTAGAAGTTTGCCGTTAGAAGATAATTATAATTTCCATTCTGTTTCATTGTTGTATAAAGTTTCCTAGGTCAGGTTTTAATCACAGTTTTCTTTTGCTCTTAATAAAATGCAGTTACAAAGGAAACTAAAAAAGAATTATCTATTTTATTGTTGAAACTAACTGATTAAACTTGCAACATATTTAAAGTTTACCTCTCTTTGGCATGTCCTCATTTTCAACCTAAAGGTTGAATCTTTTCTGATATCCATAAAATTTGCCCTTGTTCTCGAAAAAGTTCCAATATTTTTCACCTTTTGGTTTGGGCAAATGTGAATAGAAATCGATCTTCTTTTTGATGAATCCTAAGAAAAAAAAAAAAAAAAAACGGTCAAGGGTATTTCGAACGATTCATCTTGGTTATTATTTCAATCATATAAATAAAAATCAAGATATTAGTAATTGTGTAATACGCAAATAAGTGTTATTCTGTGTTAATTAAGTATTATTTTAGGATTTAAGCAAAAATATTACTCTTTCTTTATTTTTTAATATAACTTTTTCAGGGTATTATTTTAGGTACGATACAATACGCAATACTTAGTAAAGTTTAATCAGCACAGCTCTTTCATGCTATAAAGTAATTAAACTCCGAAAATCACATCATAATCTCTAACAAATATGCGAAAAGCATAAACGCATTAAGGAGGAATTTATTTTAATCGAAATCGAGTGATTTTAAATTTGTACTTTAAAATCAAAGTTCTTTTTATCACTAAAAACTTAATGAGGAAGGTTTGAGCAAAGTGATAGCTGATAGATAAATGCTTTTTTAATCATAATTTCGAATCTAGAATTCATTTCTTGGAATGATATGGTATTGCGTAACTTTTTTGTTGCGTGCAATCAATGTAATTTGATATTGTACAAGCAAATAAAACTATACTTGTTTTTCTAAGATGTTCTCACTTTTTACGATTTAAATTATGCTAATAATTTATGTTCAAAAACGTCATGTTCATTAGTTCTGGTTTATCGCTTTTAGCAATTAATTTTTATTTACCTAATAAAGAATAAATAAAATAAAAATTTTAAAACGACATTTTTCAAGGGATCTGAGAAGATTAAAATAATTATATTTCAGTCACACTGACAAAGAAAAACATAAAGTGCATCACTTATGAAATACGTGAGGGGAATTTATTGTGGAGATACATTTATTAAATTATTAGATTTTCATTTTTAATGAGACCAAAATAGATAAATTAAAAAAAAGCATTTTCTCGAAATTTTATTTGTTTCTATTATGTTATTTTTAGTTTTATGTTTGTTAGTCGGTAAATTTCGATTGGTGATAAAAGAAATATAAATTGTAACACTAAGCTAACTTGCTTAGAAATCATTTAGCTAACTTAATATGCTAACTTGCACAGTTTATTGGACGTCATCAGCTAACCTGTATTGTTATAAGGTTACAGTTGACATTTATGCCCTTTTAATATTCGACAGTTGATCAGAATTTTAATAGACGATACATTCTCTTTGTCGATAATATCGAGATACACTTTCCTTGTAGCGGTTAGGAAATAATTTGTATTGTCCCCTAGTGCAGAGCTTCAATACAAATTAGGGTTTTCTAGTTCATAGAAAACAGTTGGATTCTTGTGTGAACATGATATTGTGCTAAATTTTGTTAATGGCGGTTAAAAAAAGAAAAGAAAGAAAACGATTGCAATTTAAATTGTCTTTCAGCACATAGCTGCATCTCAAATTTTATTGCTTTAGTTATGCGGAAAAATTCGGAAATTTGAATTGCAAAAAAAAAAAAAAAAATTTGTAGATATTGTTACGATAAATTTTATTTGATCTGAAAAGTGTAGTGATCTGAATGATCATGTAGTGATCTGAAAACGATTCTCAATTGCGTTATTTTTCTTCACTTATAGGAAATTGAGTGCTTTAGCTAATCGGGAAGGGGTCATACTTTAAGGTGCATGATTTCATCTCCACGGTTGCGAAAGCAAGTAAATAAAAACGCAGTAAAAATATTCCAGAATTATTAAAATATATTATTATAGTTTTAAACTAACTTAAACTGTTTTAAAAACTATTGTTAATGTAGGAATCAGCTGTGAAAATAAAATTCAATGAGCAAAACATTAAGCTAGGAAATAAGTAATGAAGTATTAATAATAATCGAGTAAAATTTAAATTTAAAAATTTTAAAATCCAAAACTCACTGTGGAAAGACAAGTTCAATAACACGCTGTCTTCGTTGCTGTTGTGACATAGAGCAAGATGGTAAATTCCACTGTCACTCAGTTTATGTTTTTTAAATGTGATGGTGACAGTATCATTGGAGACAGCAACTTCAAACTTTTTCACTCTCTTTCCTTTACGGTAAAGTTTCACAGTTGAACCAGGAATGACATCTGGAAAAGAGCAAAAATACTAAATATAGTACATATTTAAACACTATTTCATTTGTTTCAGTTGCTCATTTGTGTTTAATTGTAGAGTAATAAGTTACATTTTTATCATCAAGTACCACATTCATTGCATTGTATTGTATTACATTTTGAATAAAAGTTAAACGATACGTAAAAAAACACATTTTAATTCTATTCTCATGTTTAGTTTAAAATGAATTATTTGTCATAAATTTTTGGTATGATAATTTGGAAAGGAACATATGCTTCGAAGATCTATACGGTCAAAAATGTAAAGAGGATCGGTCAGTTTAGGTACTTTTTTTTTTTTCAGAGTTAATCAATTTCCTGAAAATCTAATTTGAGATTCTTGTGTCCATGTGTGTCACAGAAACCTGATGTAAAGCAGTTATGTGCTCTGCTGTCTAAGTTTCAGAAACAACATTTAATAATCTTTTTCAGCAGTATGTATTATATTTTGTAATTGTATTTATTAATAGTCGAAAAAATTTGAAGTGTAAGATATAAAAAGTTTACATAATTTTACAGAAAGAGCAAAAGGAGAAAGAAATGGCAAAGAATAGCAAAAGTAAAGGGCAAAAATAAAATTTAAGCTCATTCAGTTAAATAGTTTTGAGTTATTAAAATTTAAAAGGACGTATTTTTAAATTCTCATCATGAACTATTCACCAAGATCCTTCACATTTTGTATTTTGCTACTTAAAGTTGCATTATTTAATAATATCATAAAAATAATAAAAAGCTATTACTAATTATTTTTTTACGTATTTGGATAAACAAAATATCATTAGTTTTATCTATTTTATTATTGGAAAACATATATTTAAATTATAATAATTAGATTTATAATTGTATGCACAACTTTTTCGATTCTCTTAAAAAATTCTGGAGATACGGCAAATTGCTCAAAAAATAAAATTAAAGGGTCCAAATTTTCTTAGCTCACACGCTCTCATCAATTTCTTCAAAACTATACCTATCGCCATTTTCGAATTTAGTACCAGATGTATTCTATCTTCCCACCATTAGGTTGTTACCAGCAGTTCTTCAGTATAACCGAAAACTTTACTACAACTTTGATAACTTTTTAAACTTTATTTCCTTTTACGAGGTTTCCAATGCCACTTTCAATCACAACAAGTAAATCATACTTTACGTTTCTATACATTGGTTCCCACACGCTCTCACCAATTTCTTCAAAACTATACCTATCGCCATTTTCAAATTTAGTACCAGTTGTTCTATCTTCCCACCATTAGGTTGTTACCAGCAGTTCTTCAGTATAACCGAAAACTTTACTACAACTTTGATAACTTTTTTCACTTTATTTCCTTTTACGAGGTTTCCAATGCCACTTTCAATCACAACAAGTAAATCATACTTTACGTTTCTATACATTGGTTCCCACACACTCTCACCAATTTCTTCAAAACTATACCTATCGCCATTTTCAAATTTAGTACCAGTTGTTCTATCTTCCCACCATTAGGTTGTTACCAGCAGTTCTTCAGTATAACCGAAAACTTTACTACAACTTTGATAACTTTTTTCACTTTATTTCCTTTTACGAGGTTTCCAATGCCACTTTCAATCACAACAAGTAAATCATACTTTACGTTTCTATACATTGGTTCCCACACACTCTCACCAATTTCTTCAAAACTATACCTATCGCCATTTTCAAATTTAGTACCAGTTGTTCTATCTTCCCACCATTAGGTTGTTACCAGCAGTTCTTCAGTATAACCGAAAACTTTACTACAACTTTGATAACTTTTTTCACTTTATTTCCTTTTACGAGGTTTCCAATGCCACTTTCAATCACAACAAGTAAATCATACTTTACGTTTCTATACATTGGTTCCCACACACTCTCACCAATTTCTTCAAAACTATACCTATCGCCATTTTCAAATTTAGTACCAGTTGTTCTATCTTCCCACCATTAGGTTGTTACCAGCAGTTCTTCAGTATAACCGAAAACTTTACTACAACTTTGATAACTTTTTTCACTTTATTTCCTTTTACGAGGTTTCCAATGCCACTTTCAATCACAACAAGTAAATCATACTTTACGTTTCTATACATTGGTTCCCACACACTCTCACCAATTTCTTCAAAACTATACCTATCGCCATTTTCAAATTTAGTACCAGTTGTTCTATCTTCCCACCATTAGGTTGTTACCAGCAGTTCTTCAGTATAACCGAAAACTTTACTACAACTTTGATAACTTTTTTCACTTTATTTCCTTTTACGAGGTTTCCAATGCCACTTTCAATCACAACAAGTAAATCATACTTTACGTTTCTATACATTGGTTCCCACACACTCTCACCAATTTCTTCAAAACTATACCTATCGCCATTTTCAAATTTAGTACCAGTTGTTCTATCTTCCCACCATTAGGTTGTTACCAGCAGTTCTTCAGTATAACCGAAAACTTTACTACAACTTTGATAACTTTTTTCACTTTATTTCCTTTTACGAGGTTTCCAATGCCACTTTCAATCACAACAAGTAAATCATACTTTACGTTTCTATACATTGGTTCCCACACACTCTCACCAATTTCTTCAAAACTATACCTATCGCCATTTTCAAATTTAGTACCAGTTGTTCTATCTTCCCACCATTAGGTTGTTACCAGCAGTTCTTCAGTATAACCGAAAACTTTACTACAACTTTGATAACTTTTTTCACTTTATTTCCTTTTACGAGGTTTCCAATGCCACTTTCAATCACAACAAGTAAATCATACTTTACGTTTCTATACATTGGTTCCCACACACTCTCACCAATTTCTTCAAAACTATACCTATCGCCATTTTCAAATTTAGTACCAGTTGTTCTATCTTCCCACCATTAGGTTGTTACCAGCAGTTCTTCAGTATAACCGAAAACTTTACTACAACTTTGATAACTTTTTTCACTTTATTTCCTTTTACGAGGTTTCCAATGCCACTTTCAATCACAACAAGTAAATCATACTTTACGTTTCTATACATTGGTTCCCACACACTCTCACCAATTTCTTCAAAACTATACCTATCGCCATTTTCAAATTTAGTACCAGTTGTTCTATCTTCCCACCATTAGGTTGTTACCAGCAGTTCTTCAGTATAACCGAAAACTTTACTACAACTTTGATAACTTTTTTCACTTTATTTCCTTTTACGAGGTTTCCAATGCCACTTTCAATCACAACAAGTAAATCATACTTTACGTTTCTATACATTGGTTCCCACACGCTCTCACCAATTTCTTCAAAACTATACCTATCGCCATTTTCGAATTTAGTACCAGTTGTTCCATCTTCCCACCATTAGGTTGTTACCAGCAGTTCTTCAGTATAACCGAAAACTTTACTACAACTTTGATAACTTTTTATTTTTACTTTATTCTATTTTTCCGTGGTTTCTTACGCAACTTTCAATCACAACAAGTACATCTTATTTTAAGTTTCTATATATTGGTTCCGACACACTCTCACCAATTTCTTCAAAACTATCGCCATTTTGGAATTTAGTACCAGTTATTCTATCTGTCGACCATTAGGTTGTTACTCGCAGCTCGTCTGTTTAATGAGAAGGCGATATAACCGAAAACTTTAGTACCACTCTGATAAATTTTTTCACTTTACTTCCTTTTCCGAGGTTTCCGATGCCACTTTCAATCACAACAAGTAAATTATATTTTACGTTGGTTCATTGCATTGGTTCCGATACGCTCTCACCAATTACTTCAAAACTATACCTATCGCCACAGTGGCGTAGCGAGCTTAACTCGCGCCCGGGGCACAATACCCTTTTAGCGCCCCCCCCCCCATTCGAAAACCATATAATATTATAAGTAAAATATATATGGTTTATATATAGACGACTTGGATTATAGCAAATTAATAAATAAATAAAGTCATAGACTCAAGCTAGGCTTTAAATTTGAGACAAAAAATGTAGTTGAGAGAACAAGACTAGATTTTGAAATGTATATGATCATCTAGAATTAGTTCAAAAGATACCTATTATTTATTTTACATATTTATAAAGAAATATTTTAAAAACACGCAGTTTTTAAACAATAAAAAAGTAAATATTTATTATCTCTAAGGAGATACATATATTTAATAATCTTATGATTATAATACATTAATAAAACTATTACTATGTCTAAATTTTCCGTGCTTTTGATGATGCAAATGTATCAATAATATCATCAAAATTGATCATTTAAAATTTTTCTCTTTCCACACTTAAAAATGCTAGGTCACTTAGGCGATTTGTCAAAATTAATTTTAATTTGCTGAATGAACGTTCGCAGCTAGCAATTGATACTGAGATAGTCAGGAGTATTTGAAATGCCGCTCTCAGATTTGGAAAAACATCTTCTTCATTCGAGATTGATTATAAAAGTAAGAAATTCTAATGGAGTTTTAGGTTTAATTTCTTTTCTACTGCGGAGTAACATTTTGCTGTTACATATTTTGATAAAAAGTTCTATTGCATTGAAATCTGTAATAAAATTCACCCAGATTTTTACAATTTTTTTTCAAGGTCGTTATCAACATTATCCTTGTTTAATAAATTTTCAACGTCTAGTAGAAATCCAAATTGGAAATTAAGGCCACTTAATCGTGTACACATTTCTTGTTGGAGATGATCAAGAGTGCTTTTCATAACGCGAGAAATTTCACTTTTTGCGGAAAGACCACCATAGCCGATTCTCCAGGCACGTATTGTTGTATCCATATCCCATTTTTCACAAAGAGACTCTGCTTTTTCTATCACCTCTTTACAGAGCTTGTCTCAAATTTCGGCTAGTTCAGTCGCAAATGATTCAAGATCATGGAATACTTCTCTAAAATTCATTCTAGGATCTTGTAATCTGAGCTGCACACGATCAATCCTTCTTAAGATTTCATACCAGAAATGAAGTAAAGTTATAAAACTAAAGGTTAGTATATTTTGCAACAGAATTATAGCTTCACTTCTGTTGTCACTTGTAGTGGTAGTGTGCTCTGCTAACTTTTCTATTAGTTCTTTTATATTCTCTAGCCCATAGATGATAACGATAACCGCTTGTATTCTAGCGCTCCATCGCGTTTCAGATGTGTGACCTGCCATCACGGCAGCATTATCGTATCATTGTGATCTGCAGTTTGTTAATGAAATTTCATCGTAATTTAATTTCTCTAAAATTGTATTTTCGATCGAGGCTGCATCTTTAGCATGTATTTCAATAAAACTCAAAAAAGATTCTTTGATGGAAACTTTTTTATTGATAAAATCAGCATCTACATACCTAGCGACTTGGGACATTTGTTCTCGATGAGAGATATCAGGAGTTGAATCAAACAAAAGTCTATAATATTTATTTCTTTTGATATCGTTTGTTAGTTGATTTCGAACTGTAGATGTCAGAAGATGAATGAATTGATTTTGAATCTGTGGGGACAAATATGAGAACAACAAATTTTTCTGTTAACGAATTTTTTCATACTCTATTTTAATAATAGAAGCGTCGAGTAGATGTAGTAAGTAATCTTATTTGATTTATTACTTAACAAGAATGCCTTGAACTTGAAAGGTAGTAACATAGTGAAATGTACAATATAATTTATGCTGACATTAAACTTATATATAATATTTAATAACATTTAATTTTTATTCTAAGCAGAGCGCGATGACAAGGACGTGAATTAAATATTGAAATATATTTAATACGGATATGAATTTAATATGAATATGAATTTAATATAATATTTAATATGCATTAGATATTAAATATTATGAATAATATTTATGAATTAACATTTATTATATTACACTGGCACTAATTTAAAATATATTTTCCAAAAATCAATTATAATAATAAAAAAAATTTCCAGCAATTTTTTGTTTTGCGGACCATTTGGCGCCCCTTTGTGAGTAGCGCCCGGGGCATGATGCCCCCCCTTGCCCACCCCTCGCTACGCCACTGTATCGCCATTTTCGAATTAAGTACCATTTGTTCTATCTTTCTACCATTAGGTTGTTACCAGCAGTTCTTTTGTTCATGAGAAGGCGATATACCCGAAAGCTTTTGTACCACTTTGATAACTTTTTTTTAAACTTTATTCTATTTTTCCGTGGTTCCTAACGCAACTTTCAATCACAACAAGTAAATTTTATTTAAAGTTTCTAAATATTGGTTCCGACACGCTTTCACCAATTTCTTCAAAACTATACCTATCGCTATTTTCGAATTACCAGTTGCATATTCCCACCATTAGGCTGTTACCAGTAGTTCTTCTGTTTATTGAAGATCACAAGATTTCAAGAAGGCGATATACCCGAAAACTTTAGTACCACTTTGATAACTTTTTTTACTTTATTCTATTTTTCCGTGTTTTTTAACGCCACTTTCAATCACAACAAGTAAATTTTATTTTAAGTTTCTAGACATTGGTTCCGACAAGCTATCACCAATTTCTTCAAAACTATAACTGTCGCCATTTTCGAATTTAGTACCAATTGTTCTATTCCGTCGAAAGAAGGCTGAAGGGCTAATTATAAAGTTTGAGTTTATTCGGGCAATAGTTTTTGAGTTGTTAAAATTTAAAAAGGCTGTATTTTTAAAATTTAGAATTCTCAAGAACTATTTGTCCAATTTCGTTCACATTTTGTATTTTGCCGTTTAAAGTTGCATTATTAAATAATGTCATAAAAGTAACAAAACGCAATTAATAATTATTTTTTGCATAGAATTATATTTGGAAAAACTAAATACCATTAGTTTTATCTATTTTTTTAAACTTATTATTGAAAAACTTATATTTAAATTATAATAATTAAATTTCTAATTGTGTGCAAAACTTTTTCGATTCTCTTAAAAAATTCTGGAGATGCTGCAAATTAGTCAAAAAATAAAATTAAAGAATCCAAACTCTCTTGATCTAATTATTAGGGACAGAATGCAGCTGCACCTTTATTTTGAGGGTCAAGCATATGAATCCTTCAAACAAAAGGTATGTGCATCCTGAGAAAATAAGACTGCTGTAGAATTTCTTAAGTAGAAATAACTTTTGCATTAATTAAATTGAATATTTTAGGTTTACCACCGTGAACCATTAAGATTGAGTTTTAGAACTTGAAATCATTAGATTAAAAGTTATTCTGGATGCTCCGATTTTTTTTCCTGCTCTGCATGTTAAGACGAGTAGAAGTTATTTTTAAATCCATGTTTGTTATGAAAATATTTATAAAAAAAATAATGACGACTCACTGCTCAGGTTTATTTCAGCTTTCAGTGGTGCATTAGTGCAACCAGCTATATTTGGTGGATGTATCAAACTACTGTCACCACTGTAAAACTTTCTAATTCCTGATTCTTCCCAGTCATTCCTGTACCACTCCGGTTCTTGCGACTCTACAAATGTGGAGACAATACGCGGAGGATCTTTTACATCAAAATCACCCAATGACCTTTGGTCACCATGGCCAGATGTTATGCCAAGCTCGGGTAATTGAGACCCGTGGGACTCTTCAATCATACTTGCTGCTGGAAGCAGCTCAGGCATAGTTTTTTTCTTTCTGAGAAAGAATGTAAACCATCCTGATATGCAAATTGCATTCATAAGGCGATTCATTTTCAAAGCTTCACCTCTCAATGCTTATTCAAAGATAAGAATGAATGTTTTAAAAATTTCTTTTTACTTCTTTGATAGTATTGTTGACAATTATATTTTCCGTTAACAATACCTTTTTAATACCTACATTATTGAAACATTCATCACATACGTTTTAAACAATAATCTTGAAAAATCATTAAAGATTTTTTGATTGTTGCAATACTTATATTTAAATTATATGTTAACCTACATTTGTCATTGTTGAAATTTTATATTTATATAATATACTGATCAATCCATATATATATATGGAAGGTGGGTGTATGACATACCAAAACCTTTTTGTTTGCGAAAGGAAAGAGAAAACGTTTAAAGACGATTATGAGAAACGTCTTAAAGTTTTGACCTGAAATCAAATAGGTTTTGGCTCCTTGTGTACCCATCTTACTGAATTATGATTTGCTAGTTTTCAAAAACGTTTTATTTTCTTGCTCAAAAATCAGTTAGCGACACTCATTGTGTAAACACATTTATCTTCATATTTTGAAGGATTCTAAAAAAATATAGATTAAAGGTGGTATTTAGTTACCACCTTATTTAAGAAAGTTTCAGAGCACTTGAGGACACAAAGGAGTTTGAAAAAGGAGAGTATGGCATAACACAGGAGTGAAATGCAATATTAATGGAAAGGTTCTTAAGATTTTGTATCAACTGTAGAGAGTTAATTTTCAAGGCTAATTTTTCTCATTTTGTTTCCATTTTCTTGATTTACAAAGCCACTATCAATCACAACAAGTGAATCTTATTTTAGGTTTCTAGAAATTAGTTCTGACACGCTGTCACCAATTTTGAATTTAGTACCAGTTATTATATCTCCAGCCTGGTGGGCTGTTACCAGCAGTTCTTCACTTCATAAGAAGGCAATATAACTGACAGCTTTAGTATCACTTTGACAATATTTTTTTTCTCCACTTTACCGAGGTTTCCAACTTCACTTTCAATCATAACAAAGATATGTTAAGATCAGGGCTCGAAAAACAGCCCGTCCTCGACGTCCAAAAATTCTTCGCGGACAACGAATTTCTCGAATCCGACGTCCGCGCGGACGGCCATTTTCCCGTTAATGTTTGTAATAAATTTTCAATTTTTGTTATCTTACAAGAGTCTTGTAAGTTACAAGGCAGCAAAATGACCCACAATACAGCAACATACTGCGCATATATTCTCTGTCTGGGTTGTCAGCGGTTGAAAGGGGATTTGCAGCAATAAACTTACAAAAAAACACAATACGTACTGGTCTTAAACAAGAAGCTTTAAAAGCAATTATGAACATCTACCTAAATGGAAAACCCCTTTCAGATTTCTGTTCAGAAACCTCTGTAAATCATTGGCTTGATTGTGGAACTGGCAAACGTCATATTTGATTCATTTAGAAAACGCAGTACCCTTGGATAACTTGACATTCAAAACTTGATCCTTGTCATTTAAATTATTTCATAAAAGAAATACTAGGTTACTATTAGTAACCTAGTATTTCTTTTATTACTGTATAATGTAATCCTAGTAACGACTAATTCATTGTGCAATTTATATAAATGTTTGTAATAAATAGGAGAAAATTATATTTTTATTTATTTAAAGCGACGGGTTAGTTTCAATGGAGGACGGGTGCATTGTTGGACAAGCCGTCCTCGGGGACGGGTAAATTTTCTGAGTTTTTTCGAGCCCTGGATAAATATTAAATAACCATCTGAAATATTAATTCTTTCTGATTTAAACTATAAAGCTAAATTAACGGGTTGATTAAATAAATAAAAAGAAATATTCAACCAATTATTTCAGTCTCGCGTAATGTTATTAATGCATTCAAGGAAACATATTTTCCAAGCAAATAATAAAGGGTATAGAATCAAGAATATTCTTCAAAATGTTTAAGAATTTTTTGTCCCGTAATCCCTTTAATTTAATACTTCCTATAATACCCCATTTCAGCAAGGGCAATAAGTTTTGATGATCACCAATATATTTTGAAGCAGTGGACTTAATTACTATTATTCAATATTCTAATGAATTCACGCCTCTCTTTTATAATTTAAACTGTTAAAGAGTAATTTAGAAGTCCGTTTGGTACTGCTATTTTTTACTTCAAGAGGGAATAACTCAAAAACTGAAAAAAAAATGTCATTTTTACTAGTTCTTTTCTATCAAGCTTATTGTACCAAAATATGGAATTGATTTTCGTAAAAATATAAATGTTACAGAGTAATATGTCGTACGTTACGCAGGACGCGCTGTCACATGTATGAACCAGTGAAGTAATTATTCAAATATTTTAGTTTCAATTCTAACAAAATATGTTGGTGAAATGCTATCATTCTAACAATTTTATTGAAATAATTTGCTTAAGTTATGTAGCAAATCCTACATTCAACGAAAACTGTAATCATATAGTCTAAAATAATCGAATTTGATGATTTTTTTCCTTCCAATTTACTATTACAGCAAATTATGAGTAATTTAAAAAATGCGTTCTAAACGTTGTATTATAGAAAAACTAATTTTTAAAAAAAATTTGGTTTGTAACATATGTGTAAGTGTGTGATAAAATGAAGATTAAAATTTGTACAGTGTGCAATAAAAAGGACCATCCTCAATAACTTCTGATCTAACGATCGGATTTTCAAGATTCCATCTTAATGGTTTAAGAGGGTGACTTCAAATATGTTAAATAATTAGTGCAGACGATTTTTAAAGCTACGAAAACAGACACAAAAACGTTCTTTTTCTGAATAAACATACCTTTTTTTTTTATGATGGATTCCGATTTCTGACCCCTGAAATCACCATAATGTGTGAAATATGGCCCTTAGAGTTTGGCCCCCTTCATGTTAACCTTACTTTTTGCTTACTTTACCATATCTTGAGAATTTTTTAAGCGTACTGAAAAATATTTAGATAATTCTATGCAAAATAATTCCGCTTCAAAATATCAAATATTTATAATTTTTCCTGATAATAATATTTAATAATCCCGAAAATCCCTTTCATTAAATATTTTTAATTTGTTACAATTTTACTTAATAATGGTCGAAAAGTTTTGGAATTGTAAGGTATACAATTTTTTAGATCACTTTAAAGAATGTAATTTTTCATGGCAAAATACAAAATTTGAGCAGAATCGGTCGAATAGTTCCTGAGAAATAAATTTTAAAAATACGACTTTTTTAAAATCCCCTATAGTTTGGGGGTCAGTAATCCAAATCCATCATAAAATAAAGATATTTTAATGCAGATAAAGTACGTTTTTGAGTCTAATTTCGCAACTTAAAATATCGTCTTCACTAATTAATTCAAATGATTGAGATTACCCTTTCGAACCATTAAGACTGAGCCCTAGAACATGAAGATTCGATCAAAGTTATTCAGGATGGTCCGTTTATTTATTTATTTCGCCCACTGTACAATATAATGAAAAAAATGTATTAAGTTTATCACAGTCATTCTAAAATTCATTAAAAAATCTTTCTTCTTTAAAGACTTCTCTGTTGTTCCCTTTTAAGTGGTTGTATGTAGGGCTTTGTCCAAAATTTCCATTATTTCTTTTTAATGGATTTTTGACTGTGGACAATATGGCTTCTTCGATCGGAGGAAGAACCGGCCACAACTGTCGTCCATTCTATGAGATCTCAGCTTCTAATAAATTGGGCAACGTTAGGTATAATTTTGTTATTTAAAATATATTTTTTTGTATAATTTTATCACTTTATAAATACGATTTGTTTTCTTTGTTTGCCTATTTAAAAACATTTATCAATGTAGTTGGATCTGTTCTCGTTGGTGAAAATTTTGAATAGCAATAAAAAAATTATATATATGAAAAACAACAACACACAATTAGTAACCTTTTGGAGAGTTTCACGGTACATAGATATCCTAAATTGCATCCAATGGGGTTTTGTTTCATAATTAAAATTTGAAGAAATACATTATACAATTATCCTACAATGAGTACTAAGAAATTAAAATTTGCAATTTTTTCGTACAATAATAATGAATTGAAATTTTTTATAAAAAAAATCCTATTATCGCATTTATGAGTTTATTTCCCACTATGCTACAGATTTCTAAGTAAAAATCGCATTTCCGCCATTATTTAAAGTTTGGGTTCCTTGAAGATATGCTAAACGCATAGTGGAAAACGATACCAACGATTTAAGTTGCAGGCTTACATTTTTAAAAGTTATATTTAAAAATACATTTATAGCCAGTCTCAAAAGTATCGTCACGTGAGGACCATGGAGTAGGAGTTACAGCAGTCTTCTTGTATCCCCTTATCCATCAGGGGTGTTGAATAATTTTCCATATGAACACGAACTGAAACAATTATTGACTTGACCCTCAAAATTTTCTGAGAAAAAGATATCTCAACAGGAAATTGGTGGTAAAGGGCAAGTAAAAGAACATATTCTCGTTTTTCTCATTTACAAAAATAAAATAACCCTAGATTTTTAAAGAATATATATATTTTATTGCAAGGCAGTTGATTTATACCCTCGATTTTTAAGTTCATCCCGATAGGGGGCAACAGGTGCGGGACAAAGGGACAATTGCCCCCCTTCTGGCTACTACCTTAGTTCTAATGTTAGGATGACAAATTTTTATTTTTCATACTTTTTGCGGTGTAATATTCATTTAAAACTAGTTTCATCTTAAAGTATAAGTGACAGATTTTCTTAAAACATCCTATCATGCCTATAAATATCCATAAATGTTTAAAAATTCTTTTTTTGTCCAAAGTACTCTAAGTCAAACGCCTATATCTTGTAAACGTAAAATTAGAAATTTTGGACTTTTTTTAAAAATAATTTTTTGCCGTGTATGATTTATTTAAAACAGGTTTCATAAAATACCCATTTATGTCTAGAAATATTAATAGATAATTTCAAAAATTTTCAACCTTACATTAGCATCTATTTTGTTAATGCAAGGATGGGCATTTTTTGACTTTCTCTTTTCATAATTTTTTTACTCTGTGAGATTCATTTACTGCTAGTTTCATATTATGTAGCTGTAATTTTCTTTAAATATCCATTTATGACTAGAAACAATAATGGAATTCTTTAAAATTTCTTATTTTGCCCAGAGTACACGAAGCCAAAAGCATATACTCTGCTAACGTAAGGATGAACATTTTGGGATATTTTTATAGTTCTTTACTGTATGGAATTAATTTCAATTTCAATATATGGGTGTCATATTTACATAAATATCCATTTATGTCTAGAAATATTTATAACATTTTTTTTTAAATTCTTATTTTTTCTAAAATATGCCATATAAGGCTGGGCATTTTGAGATTTGTTCACATTTTTGCTGACTTAGGGAGTAATAACGTAAAGTTAAACATTTTGTTCATAATTTTTGCAACATGGGATTTATTTGTTACTTACTTCTTGATTAAAATATGGGAGTCATATTTTTGAAAATATCCAAATTTAGATATTTTTATATCAGTTTTTAAATATTATTAAGCCTAAAAAGCATGAGCATATGTAGCACAAATGAAAGAGTAATCATATTGTGATTTTTTTTAATATCTTTTGGTCAAGGGTCATTTGTTTGAAACTTGATTCATATTAAAATATTGGCATCATATTTTCTGAAAATAAGTCAAGAAATTTTCATATTTTTTATCTTTAAGTGCCTAAAATGGCTATAAAAGCCAGGATAGCCTAGTTTTCAGAGTGCTGGACGACTCCTTGTGTAGTAAATGGTGTTGAGTGCACGTTAAATCTGTCGGATCACAAAGTCCTCCATGTTCTCATAACATATTATACCCTTGGCGGTGCTGAATTGGAGATATGTATGGGTGTGGCAGAAGTCAAATTCTTGGAGATAGATGGCGCCACTGGAAAACAAGAGCTCGCGACCCCTTTGTTTTAATGGTCGACAACAACAAAATGGCTATAAGATATCACGAAAGAGTGAGTTTAGATAGGTGAACGCAATAACCTTATGTTACTTGACATAAAAAGTTTTGTAAAAAGTGAGAAATAATTTTTATAAATATCTATAAAAATTTTATTTCGCTTTCAAAATCACAACACTACTTTTATAAACATCATTCATGTGATAACAATAAGGGTATAGACATGTAAAAAAGATTTAAAAAAAAAAGTAATATTATAACTACAGTACACAGAATAAATGCAACTGCATAAAAAATATTGCAACAGTAGAAATATGAATATATAGTGGGCAAGTGACATTGCAATAATTATTCAAAAATATTTCAAACTACAAAAGAGACTAGTATATTCATACAAAGCATGATAAATATTATATTTGAATTTTGATTCAATAAATCTTTATAAAACAAATATGAAAAATATTTTTTAAAATATATATGAAATGCATTGACTAGAAAAATATTTTCTTTCAAGAATGTTATCACTGAGAAATACATTTAGATGCCTAAAAATTGTATGACATAAAATAAGAGATAATAAACTAAATTAAGTAGATTTGAAAATACAAATATGCAACGAAAATAATACTGATTTACATTTCAGTTTATAAGTATATGATCAGCCCAGAAGTTTAAAGTGAAAATCGGTCTTCAACATAAAGTTAGAATAATTTATAAGTCTTATTTTTTACACAATTACTTATTAATACAAAATTTTGAACTACTAATAAAATAATTATATAAAATGAAAGCTAAACTCTTAATATTTTAAAATACTACAGAGTTTCAGAATACATTTTTATTATTATACGAACAGATTCTAATATACAAATCAATCTCTTTTTGTAAACAATTTTTTTATAAAAATGAAATAACGATTTTTTAAAATTATTTTTAAAGTTATGTTTAACCATGTGAAATAATGCATAATAATATAATTGAATTATAACTATTGAGCCAAACTTTTTTGTATGCTTAAGTTACAGTGGATAAAAAATGTGAAAAATTTAATTGTTTTAAGTCTTCGTCAAATTATTAAAAAATAAATGCCATAGGACATTTACTAAGTTTTAAATTGTGCTGATAAGTAAGGTGATGTTGGTTATGGTAATAAAGGTTGTGGAGAGTAATAAAGAAATTCATTTCATTCCTAAATGAAAAGAACAACACAAATCAACAGAAAAAAAAGGTGAATTCTTGTATAAATGGGCGTTGATGATTTTGAAGAATCTCAAATTTTAAAGCATCTAAGTTATTGCATATTGTTCCATTACATAATAAATTATGCATAAAATAAGATAGATAGTTAAATAATTACAAATTATCAATATAATTGTGATCAGAAGAAAGACATACTTAATAGTGGCGACAATCATAGTAAAATGAAAATAAGTGGTATATATATATATACACACAATATATCATTTATAGAATTGTATGATTTATTCCCACTAAACATTTACAAAATAGTATAAAGGAATTTTTAACTGACAATTACCTTATATTACTGACATTTAACAATTAAAAAAATGATGTATATTAAGTTTGATAACCATATTATAAGCCTCCAACCTTTATTTATATCAAACAATTTCAAGCACTTAATTCTATGTGCCTATTTAAGTTTTAAAATATACACATTTATCTCATTAAGACTATTTATTCAATTAAAACAGTTTGAATTGAATAAAACTTAGGAGTCTATGAAAATATAACAGTGGATAAAATCTCATATATAGATTCCAAGTTACATAAGCTCCTGGCAACAGAATTTAGGGCCTCAAACTACAGCACTATCTCGATAAATCCAAATTTATCTGCAACGTCAAAGCAGCCTGACACAGATTATTGTTAAAATTTAGCTTAATGTGTACAGTACAGCAAAAATTTGAAAACACAAGGCACTTAAAAATAATTAACAGAAACATTATGTTGTTGTAATTGATAATTCAAAAAAAGGAATAAATACCTATGCTAGATGGGGAAAGTCTTTAATTGTGCTAAAAAACTATCCGTCAAGTCTTATGTCAATTCAGCTTTATAAATTTGATGAGAAGCAAGTTTAGAAATGCTTTAAAAGGATGGGTAGTAATTAAAAATAAATAGCTCTGCTTAATATGAGAACAAACAGGTGCACACATTAAGTACAATAAAGAAATCAGGAGAAAAAAATATTTATAAAAAGTACGAACTTGCAGATGATAATATTGTGGAAATAAAATCTTTTTACTTCAAAGGGAAAATTAATCTGCAGATGTTGTAATATTCTGCAATGCCCTCTGCAGTGCAGTAGGGTTTCTGCTACCAGGCATAAGTTGTTTAGCTTACTCCAAAATTTTGGAAGCTACAATTGTACATTTTATTTACAGCAAACAGTTTTTTACATATAAAAACCACTGTTGATTGACCATAGTAAAAAATACTTATTACAATAAAATTATTTAAACTTGTACCATAGCAGAAAAGAGTGGAAATAAAATAACATTTTTAATATAACTAAACATTAATTAATGTGATACAACCTGACAATAAATGCGATATTTAAATAAATGCATAAATATTTTAAGGCACAATAGCCATTGAAAAAAAAATTATAATGCCATTGTCTAAAGTAATTTCAATAATACAATAATAAAAAATTGGCATGTAAGTTAATATCCAAATAATATAAGAAATAAAAATTCAATGGGATTTCATAAATGAATTTTAAAATTTGGTCATTTTACTTTAACAATTGTATTGTATTTACAACAATTGTATATTTGGTCTTAGTAAAACACTTTTTAAACTTAAAATTTAGATAATACATAAGTTGATGGAATATTTAAGTAATTACATAATAAAGAAATATTGGAAGTTTATATGTACATATGGAATTGATTGCTTACTACTTATTATGAATAAAAGATATATAAATATGTATAAAAGATGATATATAGCACAATACACTTTTACACAATGTATAAAAAAAATAAGGCAATTTTTTTTAGCTCTAAGTAGGTTTCAATGTAAACATAACAAAAGTAATGAAATAATGTATAGGTTAAGAAGGTTTTGTTTAGAGGTTGAAACTTCTGGGAAAATGATAATAAAAAATACTGTCAACAACTGGTAGACATTTTTTTAAAAAAAAAAAGTGTAGAGACCAATCAAGTACTGAAAGCACTTAATATATATGGGCAGTTTCAAAGATAGTGTCGTTTTTGTATCAGTGACTACAAAAAATAATTTTTTTCTTTAGAAAAAAAAAGACAATTTGTAAATTATAAAATTGTTCATTAAAATTTATAGAATAAGTAAATTGAAATAAAAATTACATGCTTTGAGTGCATAATTTTACTTCAAAAACCAAGTAAAATTACATAAAAATATAATTTTCTTGAGTCACTAACACTAAATTCTCCCTTTTGAGCCTTTACGTTTTTGTGGGATGTAGCTATTTTCCTTCGAAAAAAAATGTGTACACATAAAAGGAAGTAAAGACTACAAATTCTGTTTAAATATCACATTGTGAAAATGGTTTTTAATATTGAAATTCTGTCACTAGTTTAGGATTTTAAATGTCTGGTCCGAACTTTTGATGTGCAAGTGGAGCACTATGTCCAAGTACTTTACTTTTTTAAAAAGTACTTATGCCTACAATTTAGAGGTAATTTTATGAGGACTGTGCATCCTCATTATGTACCTCAATCCCTTCAAAAAAGTTTCAAAATATTACTTATATTTTTTGTCTGAATTGAAATTTTTTTTTCCTCGTGCATTTTTATAAAACTAAGGTGAGTTGGATAAGAAACTACAAGCCTTGTTTTCCTGTAAGCTATAATTAGCAGACCAACTCCAACAACATATACATAGCTGCCAACATGAATAGGAAAAAATCCAGCAGATTTTACGAAATAATATAAACTTCATGATAATTGTTGCATAATTTAATAAATATTTTACACGTAGGGAATTTTAGAGATTTTTAAAGTCACCAAAATATAAAAACTGCAATATTTTCCAACTATAATTGACATGAAACATATTTGAAATGTTATGCATTATGTTTACTTATAATTTTGAATATTATTAGGCATTTAATTCAAAGATAGTTGAAAGATTTTTTTAAAATTATTTAAAAGAGATTTTAGTATTAAAATAAACTGAATATTTAAGAACAAAAAAAGTTTTGAACAGATTTCTATAAATGAGGTTTACTTCATTACATATTAGTAATACTTATTTAAATATTCAAGCAATAATCTGTTTAAAAATTCTATTTCGATAGGGATTTTTTCGATAACTTACTCAATTTTAGGGAATTTTCTAAAATGCACAAAAATTTAGGAGAAATTCAATTAAACCAGTAGATCAGGAGAAACTGGTAAATTACAGTAGTCTACTGGAAAATCCAGTACAGTTGGCAGCTATGCATAGATCATTTTGCTTGTAGATAACATAAAAACTTGAAGACAATTAATTGACACTATTTCTAAAAATGCTCATATGATTAAAATTAAAAATAAAATTATTAAAATCAGGGGGTGAAAATCTATATTTAATTGACGAAAAACAAGAAATTACTAAAGCTGTAATTAATCACAATATAGTAAAGGACGGATTTAAATAATCTAACACTAGTTTATTTAAAGATGAAGCTTTAAGGCTGATTTAATTCTTAATGGTTATGATGATTCTTAATGAAGAATAAGTGAAGTTTTATGACTTCATATTTTTACTAGTATTAAAAATACATATTAAAAGCAAATATTGTTAAATATAATTACATTAATATCTATAAATAAGTAGTTTTTATTGGCTTAAAATATTGTAAAAAAAATACTGTAGAAGAACAAAACTAAAAATATTGTGCGAAATTAATAACTAAGCTCACCTTACTACTAATAAAAAAAAATACGTAAATAATGCATAGAAAGTAATGTAAACCATATTTATTAAGTAGAATAATTGAATTTTTTTAAAATGAAACCCGTAACTCTCACAACAAAATAAAAGCAATCCAAGAGGTAACTCTTCTCTCTCTGCAAGTCAAGAGCCGCAACCTGACACACATCTTCCTTTCTTTCTCTTCGGACTTGCTTTGCTGATCTCTATAAATAGTAAGATGTTACACAAAATATAAAAAGACAGAAAATGTTAAAACAGATGAATAATAAATTTTTGTTGCATTTGTTAAAATTTAAGACATTTCTTTTAAAATTGTCAAACATTGTGACACATTCACATAAAAAATACTGAAGTTTGATCAATTTAAAATGAGATATGTAAGCTGCAGTCAAGCATGGCACCAGACAGGGGATCAAGCCACCCCGATATGGGAGCTCAAATATATTAATTCAAAATATTTGAATTAAAATACATTTCATACTTTATATTTTTTTTCACACAATTTTTTTCCAATGTGTTTCTAAGAAACTAAAGTCACTAATTTTGATACCATAATGTGCAGATTCATTTACAACTCTATTTCAATATTTCTATTCATATATGAGCAATTATAATTGAATTTATTAGTATACATACACTATTTAAGAGCAAATTAAAAAAAGAAAAAGATTGACAGAACAAACTTACTCCTTCACTTCTTCCAAATAATTTAAAGACAGAATTCTTTGAGTGATGTCTAACAAAATACTTTTCGTTACTCAATGCGGAGAAAGTGTGCATTATAGTCAGTCTCAAAAAGTGTGATAAGAGAACAATGGAGTAGGAGCTAGGACAGTCTTCTTGTCTCGCCCTATCCCTCAGGGGTGTTAAATAACTTTCCATATGGACACAAGCAAAAGACTTGTCTATCAGAATTTTCTGATGAAAAGTGAGCAGTAAGTGGTGGTAAAGTGTAAGTAAGAAAATATTCTCATGTTAATGTTTTTAATTTATTCTTACCGACAAAAAATATAAATAAATAAATGAAAATAAAAAAAAAACAATTTATATATTTAAGAATGTAATTATATTTCTTTTCAAGATGGTAGCATTTTCCCAAAAATTTTTAAATTTGTCCTGATAGGGAGGCTATCGATGTCTGACAGGAGGCAATTGCCCCCCCCCCTACTGGCGCCGCCCTTGCTTGCAGTCTTTCCGTTTAATAGAATGTGCATAAAGGCATTGCATGCAATGTACAAATAAGCAAAGTGGGAACATATTTAACTATGCATGTTACTAGTGATATGAAAGAAAAATCTCAAAAAGCTGTAGAAAGTGCAGCTTAAATACTTGTTAAAAATAAAACTACCTAGTTATAATTAAAAAACAAACAAATGCTGCATTAAAAATAAGGATAATTCTTTTTTTTTGTTTCGAAAAATATTTATCTTCACTAAATATAATTTTTTTTAAAATTTATACATAAAGACCAAGCTAAAAAAAGCTGTTTATTTTTATATTAACTATCAGATCGTTCTTAGGTACGTTAAACAAAAAAAATAAACACAAATGCTAAGAATAAAAAAAGTAAGTAAAGCACACCAGATTCAATAACAGCTCTGCTTTCTATTAAAAATTTCGAAAGAGGTACACACTAAATATAATAACATAAACACTAAATTTAATTAATTGTAAAAATACCATAAAAGCTTTAGGACAAGATAATTGGAACAAAGTGGCATTCTATATACAGTAATCTCTGCTTAATGTGTTAAATTTGTGACAACGATTTTAATAACATTAACAGAGTGATAACAATAAAAAGGAAACCAAAATGACATAAATTGGAGAGAAAAATTCACTTTATATTTATGCAAAGCATTTCTACTTTAACATATATAAATGATACATAATTTAAAATTGATTATCAACAATTTTCTCTCATAAGTTCACTCATACACACAATGCTTTTTAAAGATTGATGCTGTATTGCACTAAACATTTCAAAACTTTCATTGCATTCCTCATTTCAGCATTTGAAGAAGGGGGCATTTTCTTCTGGTTTGTCAGTTACAACATCTTTTTTCCTACAACAATCTGGTAAACTTCTGATTCCATTAATATGAAAGCATTTTCATCAATAGGATACCTGCAAATGACGTAGTGTAACCATCTCGATCCTGGTTGGTTGTTAAAACGTGGCATTTGTTTACGTTAGCAACTGTTCCTTCCATCCTATTTTGAGTAAGCCAAACTCGATTCCCTTCCCTATCAGTTCCCTTAAATGACATATTCTATATTCTTTCACAAAGATTTCGATTCTTTCAATATATATTTCTTACTTAACACAAAGACAGGCACGAAGTCACGTGCAACATGAACAAACTCATTATGCATCGAAGTTGCCAGTTACACAAAGCAAAAATATATCACGTTCACAATAAAATACATAAACAAATAATAAATCTAATTTAAGTAAAAGAAGTAGAAAAGGATTAAATTTCAACTAATTCGATGTGCGATACGGCTCAGTATTTGATTAGCTTATCATTAATTAACATTCTAAATTATGTAGAGAAACTTAGCTAAAGTTTAATAAGTCATTTTGTTGAAAGAGATTATCTGGCAATGATAATAACTGACGTCATAGGTCACATGTGTGGGTATGGGAGGTCTTCTTCTTAAAGTGCAAGTACCTAATTTTCATCCATAACTGGAATTTTTGAGATGTCAAATCTGAAGGATGTTCTATAATTTTTTCAGTTTTCTGGCTCTTTTTTTTTCTTTGTTAAATCTTGCATAAGCAAAGCAGTTTCATATCGTTTCAGCAGAAACTTGATCCCATGAAGTTACTAAGAGGTGCACTGCATCAAGATTGTTAGTTATCATGACTAAATGTTTTAAAATGTCAATCTTTTGTTTCATGTTAAACTAGTTCACTTTCTGCCATTCATATTGTAACTCTATGAAAGTGAGCAATGTATTAAAATGATGACAAGCTAGTTCATAGTTTGAATAAAACTCGCTATTCCAAAAGATGAAAGAAATCACATTTCATTAACAGCAAATTCGCACACCCCAGAGTTCACCTGCAGTTAAAGAAGTGGCAAAAAAGAAATTGAATTCTAGCATAAAAGAAGTAGAATTCTTGGCAATTCAAACATAAGCATTAGCACAGAGAAAGAAAAGGCTTCTTCTAAATACAGAGAATAAATAAAAATAAATGAAAAATAAAATAATAAGAATGAACTAAAAAAAATTATAATCTTAACTGCAATCAAATTAAGCGGAAACTACTGTTATATATATGTTTCAATCATTTATATGCTGTGGCAGTCAAAATCACATTGAAGTAAATTTACTGAAACAAGAAATAAATACTAACCCCCTCAGGGAAAAATTTTTTGTTTTATTTATTTACTTCATACTAAAAGGAATTTAAAAAAATAAAAAAGGGGCAATACAATAAAAATTCAAAAAACAATGTAACACGAACATTTGTGGCAAATGAGCATTAATGGTAACCTATGAGTTGAATGATGAACATTAGGTATAAAAACACTATCTTGAATGCATATAAAAACATTAGGTGTACACATGTGTAAGCTTGTCAATTTCTTGTAAAATAAAAAACTAACAGTAAATTTGTTATATTTCTGCAAAATTTCAAAACTTACTGTAATATATAAGGTATTATTTTTTTTAATCAGACATTAACAATTTGTTTAGATAATCTAATAACACTAACTGCAAAAAAAAAAAAAAATGTAACACGATACAGAGTAAAAAGTACAGAGCAGCTATAAAATTTTTACATCTCTTATAAGGGATTGTTAGTGAATAAGTTATTACCAGATTTTTGCTCCTTTTTATTATTGATAGAAATTATGATTATAAAAACTAAACCTTAACATATATGACGCGAAAAGGGTTAAAACATAAATTTTGCCTCCACTTGAGAAAGTTTCCATAGAAAGTCAAGCAAAATCGTACCTTTGATACCACAAAAATAAAATTGTAAGCAATCCAAAGTAAAAAATTACAATTTGATTTCGGTTATCACTATTGCGATATGATTAGAAACTTGGTTAAAAAAATATTTTATAAACTCACTGTTCATTCAGATCATTTCTTCTGAGAAAAAAGGAAAGAGAATTGATGCTTACTTACTCACAAAATTTTCATTTATTTTAGCTAAATCTACATCAGCTGTCTCTTTCAAAATATCTTCACAAAACGTAACAGAAGCAATGCGTTGGAAAAGGGCATCAATATTTTCACCTAAATTTTCAAAGACTCAATTTGTATATCAAATCAATAATTTAAAAAGCAATCTTTAATAAATATTTAAGTATAAAAATACTAGAATTGGTTATAATTGACTTCTGAATTGAAAGTATGCTAAAATAAATTAATGAGAATCTGCATATTAAGTTAACCTAATCTAAGTTATATCCACATCATTTTGCACATGTCTAAAACTTTTGTGCAGTTACTGTTTATTAAGTGCGAAAAGTGTCAATGTGCAAAAAGTGACACCATAGATTGTTCCAGATGAATAAAATATCACTTCCATGTTACAAAGAACATTTTTCTCTACAGAACAGTAAAGCTTAAGCACAGTACCATTCCTTTTGGGTCAATAAGCATAATTTTACCTTTAAAAATCTGCAGGTAACTTTATTGTACGCAATTGCGTTTCTTTGTTGTTGTAACTGTTGTTTGTTCAAAATGACTTACTTGTCTAAAAAAAAAACTTTAAAAAAACAAAACAATTCTCAAGTATTATAGCAACTTTCAATTTCAGTTTTAATAACTTGTTGATCTTTCTTAATTTCAGAGATAGATGATAAAAAAGAAGATCAAGGTTAAAACTTCAACCCAAGTACTGACATTAAGTAATGAGTTAACTGACATTTCACTTGCCTGTTTGGCTAAAAAATGCACGCACAAAATAAACAAGAAGTGAAATTATGTGTCATTTAAAAAATGACACAAAGGCCACTTTCCAAACCCTAAACAATTTAGATACATTATACATATATTTTAAAATGCAAAATAAACACTATCAAAATTGTTTTTAAATTATTACAGAGGTCATATATAAGTTAAGAACTTTGTTTTTTTTTCTTTTTTAAATAAAATAAAAAAATGGTGTTTTCTGATTTATAGTCATCATTGTTTCTTTTTATAATTACTATTGTTGTACACAAAAACACATTTTAAAAATAAAAACAAAAATTTTGGCTTTAAATCATCATGTGTTTGCTTACAAAATGTGTTCTTACTTAAGGTTATATAAAAATATAAGTAATACGAAAATGTTTTTGCAATAAAAAGTAAAAAATCTTATTGTTCCTCCAAAATTCTAGAAATAATATTTTTTTTTTGAAAAATATTATTTAAATTTTATATTTAATATTATTTAAAATGTTTCCCTTTATTATTTATTAATTCATAGAAAAAAAAAATATTTTATGTTTTTTTTAAAGGTGAGGGGACCATAATTAGACTTTTGCAATAATAATTAAAAACTGTCTAATAATGCAATAACTGCCTAATAATGCAATAAGAGTCATAAAATTTTAAATTTTAGAGTTCTTCATTGCTGGACATTGATTTGTATACTTAAATGTATGGTCCTAATGTAAAAATTATTAATATTAAGATAATCGTGCGATAAAATATTCAAAATTGTCATTTTTTTCCCTTCAAGTTTCTCAAAAAGTTTACATTTTGAGAAAATCACTTATACATATATATATATTAGATTGTTTTCAATTTTTTAAGTTTGCTTTGTTTTTAAAATCACTTAAAAAGGCTAAAAATTATAATGAAGTTATAATAAAAATAAATAGAATAGTATTCATAAACTAAATAATTATAAAAAAAGTTACGAATTACATTAGAATAAAAGAAATGCAAAAAAAAAACTGAAGAATATAAACCTGTTTTTGAAGATACTGGCCAATATTCAGCATTAATTGTGTTTGCTACTTTAATAGCCTCATTTTCTGTCAATTTATAAGCAGAATTTGCCTGAAAAAAAAATCAGGTATTAAGAAACCCTAAATATCAAATTTTAACCTAAATCAAATTTCATAGCTAAAAGAGACATTACGTTATTTAAAAGTCAAACATTAAAACATAAAACCTGAAAATGCTTATAAAAGAAGTTTTGCATTTCAAATAATTTTTGTACAATGGTTATAACTGTAAAATATAAATTGTAACACAATTTTAATTCTGATACAAAGCTGGAACTTTTTATTGTTCTTCTTACTCTTTAGTGGTGTAATAGACTGTTATAGGTATTGATTAATTTTTAATAAAGTCAAATATAATACACATTAAGCTTAAAAGTGCTACTTGAGCAACTTTTAGCTTTGCTTTTTGGTTTTGCGATTGAGATCTTAAATCTGTTTTACAAAAGCTCGTTGTCGCATAAAATAAAAGTTTTTTTCGTAAATGTTATTGTTATAGCCACTTTATAAATTATGTGGACACTTTTTCAGAAATTGAAAGTTACACTTTTAATAATATATGCAGTCAAAATATGGCAAACATTACAAGGTTCATATCTAAAATGAAGAAAAATTTTAAGAAACAAGTGAAATAAATTAATTTTTAGAACAGTATAAAAGATTCATAGCAGACTGGTGACTCCAGCCAGTTTTGTGAATTAGTCACCTTGTGGCTACAGAGCCACCAAAGATAGAGATGGAAAATATAGAATTATAGCTTTGCCTCCAGTGTAAGGCACTTAAACTGTGGTTTTATTTATTTTCCTTTGACGAAAGGGCTCCAAAAAAAAAAACTCTTAAATAATGTGATTTTAAAAGTTAAGCATGCACATACATAACCTTAAACCAAGTGGCAGAGTAACTAAGAAAAAATAAATACATAATTAAACTCTGTCAATATTTCTTAATGTTTGAAAATGCTGCTATGCATCCATTCAAATTATTCAAAAGCAATTTAAATAAATTATCTAAAAGAACAAAACAATATTTTCACATCGTAATACAGAAATCCTATAATAAATACTATTTATTACTAAAATTTTGAGATTAATTTACTAAAATTAAAATTTTTTTAAATGTTATTAGTATTACTTCAGTTAATTATATAAAATCCTTTAATGATTATAGAACTGAAAAATAATGTTTCAAGAGTTGTGATGCCTTTATAGGCATTACATATTTCCTAGCATTTAAAGATTTCTTTAACTTCCTAAATTAATACTTTTTTTAATCATTCTTAATCCAGTTTTCATTAAATTAAATTAATTATTTAGTTTTTACTACATTTTATAAAAAGGGAATATAAATATTTAATTCTTTTCCAAACATTTAATACAAGGGCTAATTTTTTTAAAATTCAAAACAAATGCATAATTTATTAAGTCTTGCCACGACTTAATTGAACATCAAAATCTATTTTTAACTCTTTATTCGTTAATTTCTCTAACCACAAAAGTTAATTTAAATTACCAAGCACTCAGAAACTTCTTGTTTCTGTTTAATAAATAGTATGATTACAATTTAAAAATTCAATAGAAAAATTAATAAAATATTAATTAAATTGAGAAACACCATGATAAAATATATTAAAACTTACAACTGCATCTTTCTTGGTACCAACTAAAAACAACAATGGTTTGCTAGTGCACTTTAAAGTTTCATCAAGCCACTTGGGTATGTTATATAACGATGAGAGGACACAGAAATCAAATACTAAGATCACAACTGCAATAAATACATCAAAATAAGAAAACAAAATATTGTTAAGCATGATTTTAGAATAATAAATAAATACAGCAAACTCTACCAAGGCAAATTCAGTTGTAAAGTTTAATTTTGTCTAAATTGGAAAATTTCTTATAAAAGCAGATTTTGCAGCAGTATCTGGAACATTTATTAAATACACAGAATATTCTTATTTTACTGAATTGACAAAGGTAAATGAATTTGGTAAATGATGATGTAAATGAATTTAGGCAAACAGAAAAATAAAAATTTAAAATAAAAACAAGTAATGGACCTAAAATATGTTTCTCCTAGATAAATACATGGCTTGAAGTAAGATTTCAAGACACTAAAGTCGTCACAGTAGACATTTTCTGGAATGTTCTTTAGAACCTTGGCGAAAGACTTTGTAATGTTCCATTGACCAACAACACCAATCAAGAACGTTATCAGACAAATTCCTAAATTTTGTTTACATTCTTGTTTTTTTGTTGTTGCTCCCATCTGGGTGAACCCATAGTCTGTCAGCAGGGGTAGAATTATCGGTTACTGCATCATAACACGTCTTTTTGGCCATGATTTAGAATTAGCATATATTACTCTTTCCTAGGATCTCTTAATAGTCAATATTAAACATTCAGGTTATGTAAATTGAATGGCTTCATTACTGACTTCTTCATGGCCTTCAAATAATGCGAGGGTAAACCGGTAGACTTGGCATTCTGATAAACACTAACCACCAAAAGCAATTTTTATCACGGGAAAGTCTTGATGGGAATCATTTGAGTGACTGAGAGACTAAATATAAGTTAACTGGCCTCTTGACTGGTCAAAGTGTGCTGAGATGTTCATTTGCATAAAAGAGAGACATTATCTACGATCAAATCTTACATACCATGTGTGGGATATAAATATCGACCATGTCAGCCTTCATCTATCAAAAGGTACCCCAAGATAGAATCGAGTTAGCATGTCTTATATACTAGTGAATCAATGTTTAATAATCTTGGTATTAGTTACGTCACACCATACGTCATAATATCTTAGACAGAGGTCTGTCTAGGTTTTTCTGAGATGTACCTATTTTGTGAAAATGTAGACATAATTTGTCAAAATTAAAAATTATATTAAAAAATCAACGCAAAAATATGGATTTATCTTACGAGATACAAAAATAAAATTTCAAGAAAGAGTATTTTGTGAAACTAGCGCTAAACGGTAGTAAATTTGGCCTGGATAGACCCCTGTTAGAGTTGAAGTAACATTAATCAAATACGATATGCAATATATTTCTACAATGAAGTCTGATTTACTTTTGTTATCACAATCTTTAATATATTTATTTAGAACTTTGATCAAGTAATGAATGATAAAAAAGAACACAATCAAAGCCATAAACTATTAGAGTTTGAAAAAAAAAACCCAAACAAAACAGTATTGGTGGTATCAGTATGGAGAGAAATCACGGTAGATGAAATTAAAAACCAATTTGTTAGATACAAACATATTGGTTTTAATTATTTTAATCAAACTTTTGTTGGAATTATTCCCTAAATTGGTAATGCTCATCAATTGGATATCAGTTATAGATATAGTTCATGCTTAAACATCAATCTATTAATGTGTAAGTTTTTATAATTTCATTTTTAACATAAATTCTGTAGTGGTTACTGCGAATGTTACTGCTTTATGGAAAATATACATTATATGAAAATGTTCAAAGAAAAATAAAAGACATAAAAACTAGTAATTTATATAAATAATATTTTGTTTTTAAAAAAGGGTTAGTAAAAATTTATGTAATGAGAACCTCTTGCTCCTCTGTAATATGAAGATGCAATGCATTTAAACTTTTCTTGTCCAGCTGTATCCCACCTAAAAATAAACAAGAAATCTTAACAAATCATAACATCAAAAATAAATCTACAGACAGAAAACAACAATATATATATAGTATACTCTCGATATCTCAAAGTTGGGACGCTAAAATGAAGTCAAGAAAATGAGTTTTCAAGAACAAGTTCTGAACCAAATATGTTCTAAAAAGTAAAAAAGTAATTCTAAAACTTAGAGTTGTGGAACATCAGAATATAAGTACTAATAAACATATTTGTATAATAGTTGACTATAAGTCTAAATGCAGTAATGATGAAAAAAAAACAACTTTAAAATTTTTTTTTTTTTAAAGAAACACAAAAATAATTATGCATTAAATATAAAATAATTAAATTACGATAAACTTATGAGTACTAACTACTAACTAATGAGTTCATTAAAAAAAACTCTGAGAACCGAAACTAATGAGTTCATTAAAAAAAACTCTACCATCGTGGCCTGTCAACATCGTTTTTGAAATTGCTCATTGTTCTCGGAGCATTTCATAAAACATTTTAATAAGTGGGCAGCATTTTTTCTTGAGACACAGTAATGTTGAGTGGTGGTATGTGATGATTTTTCTGAGAAAAAAAAGTTTTTTACTTCGAAAAGTATTCAACATAGGAATTCAAATTAATACTAGGTGGATATGCAATGCTAAGGGAAAAAGTATTTTTTTGATATAAAAGGGTTTTAGAGATATCAAAGTTTGCGATATCGAGAGTATACTGTATATGTGTCTATATATATATATATATATATATATGTAATACAAAAATTATAAATACTTTTGTATTAATAAAACCATTGAAACTCTTTCGTTTTCATAAAATGTCTTTGGTAAAGAACAGGTGTAGAAATTCTATTTTGGGACTTCAAGTATGAAAACATTGAACTATAATTAGATTTATATTGCAAAGGAGGAGTTATTTTTAGAATCTTGTCTCTCATTCACTTCCATATTAGGAAGCATTAAATGATTGTCAATAATGCGTAGAGTTACAAACTATGCACTGACTGAGCCTTTTCACCTCCAAATCTGTAAGTATTTAATGCGAGAGCAATGGTTTTCACATGTCTCTTGCTGATTAACAAGTTCCATAAAAGATCTGCCGGAACCATCCGGAGTTTTGTCCACACCCTCTCCCTTGTGGAGTGTGGATGTGAACTGTTATAACCACCAATCTACCTTTAAATAAACCTTTTTAGAACGTATTATGGCTTACGACTGAATCATTCAAGCTGAATACAACAATGATAACAAGGATGTAGCCCTGTTATTATATATATATATAAGATTGTTTCTAGCCTAATTTTTTTTCATAATAAATCTTACTAAGAAGTATAAGATTTTTAAATTAATTGCTTTCCGCAACAGGTAATCCTTGAAAATTAAATAGCAAATAGGAAAAAAAAGCTAGCAAAGCTAAAATAAAACACATTTTTCTATATTTCATTCATCTATAGAGGAACAAGAAATATCTTAAACAAAGTTTAAAACCAAATATATCTATAGATGTTTATAAATATTTTGCTTGGTTACACAAATTCTTTGGAAACTAAAAATCTGTCTTCCGACAGGAATCTGCTCAGTACACAGTGCTAAAGGCATCGATGAAAGCTCACCTTATTCACTAGACTTGAATGTAATGGATTTTTTTATTAGATTCATTTTGGAGACCAGGGTAAGTACAGTGATGTTTGAAAACGGGTTAATACTAATATAATTACATAAAATTTTATACACCTTACAATTAAAAAGGTTGATGATTATTATATAATAAATGATTATAAATGATTATAAATAACTATAAATATTTTTTTACGTACAATTATTTTCGAGTAAACAAATTTTACAATTGTTTTTAAAAAAATGTAACTTGAGAGATATGATAAATTGGGTGAAAAGTACAGGTAATGCATCAAGAAACTCAAATTTTCAATAGCATTCCAGACTGAACTATCGAAATATTATTTTCCAGATTTTCTTAATCAGTAATTTAAAAAAAAAGGAATATATAATCAAAGAAACCATGATATGATTTTATAACAAAAAACATGGTCTGCACTAGCTTGCATTCATAAGGTTTACCCATTTGAGTTCTTCGGAAAAAAGAATAGATCAAAAGTTATTCAACTGTGTTTGAAAGTATTTTAGAAAAGTCTTACTCTTGGATGAAAATGTTTTGAGATATTGCTATTTAAAGTTTCCAAACCATTTTTATTCATACACACTCAATAATGTAAAAAATAATGTGAGTTTCTCATTTATATTAGTTTCAACTTATACTTTTATGATGTTACAAATAAGCAAAACTTTCCGATTATCTAAGAGAAAAAAACTCATTATTTTTGTAATTTAGAAATAAAAATACTTAAAAGTATAAAATAAAAAAATAATGGTAAAAATTTATGTATGTAATAATAAGTAAATCAAAAAAACAACTAAATGATGAATCTTTAGTTTAATCCTAAACCAAAATAACATTACTATCTATGTTCTGTTATCTAAACTAGTACCAAAGCACATAAACCTTTTAACTCATAAACTAGTAACTGAAAGTGCAATGAACAAATGTGGTCCCATTGCCTATTTTAAACCTCTAGCATTAGCAACAATTCAAAACAATTAATATATATAAAAGACTGTTTTTTTGGCATAATTTTTTTAATAATAAATTTTACTAAGAAGTATAAGGTTTTTAAATTAATTTAATTTTTCTTCAAGTCCTTAAAAATTAAATACAAAAGAAGAAAAACGTTAACAAAGGTAAACATCCTAACTCATAAACTAGCAACTGAAAGTGTGATGAACAAATGTGGCCCCATTGCCTATTTAAAATCTCTAGCATTAGTGATTTGCATTCTGAAACCGACAGTAACTACAGGGACTGCTCCTTTATAGTTTGGAAAGGATAATCACAGCTGCTAAAAAAAAAGCATCATCTTTGTAAAGATGACACTTTCAGCTGGATTTCAAACTGAGGAAGAGAAAATGAATGGGTTAAGCCGTTTCATTGAAATCACTCAATTATCGTCATTATTTCTGAGCATTAGTTTTTAATTTAGACATGAATTCAACAAAATTGATCACTCCTTACTATACAATATAGTTCAGAGCTTAGTGAAAACACTTACTACTAATAATTAATAGCTAAATGATAAATAGTTGAATAATTAAAGGTTAAACATTAAAAATTATTTAAGATAATAAACTCACAGTTGTAATATGTAAGGAACTCCTAATATATAAAATTTTTCTGCTTCAAAATCTACCCCAATAGTTGCCTTGTAGTTTGTATCAAACGCTTGTAGACAAAACCTTAAAATGAATAAAAAAATTATGAATAAATCATGAGCAATAGTGAACAGGCTAATAAGAAATTGAACAATCGTAAAAAAAATTATTCTGTGCTATAGAAGCATTTTTAGAATTATCTCTAAAAAGGAACATAGTTAGGTTAAAAACTTCTGATTCTTCACAATTATAACAGAAACATAAAAAAAAAGAAAAACATATATATAAAAGCAAAACTTTTGACAAAAAAAGAAAGGAAAAAAAACAGGGATATATTAAAACTAATAAGCAATAGGTACATTAAAAAGAATTTTTTTTCTGCTTTCAATGCATTACTCTAAAAAGGATCATTAATAAGATCATTTTCTGATAATCTGCATTTACAACAGCAACATAAAAAAACAACATATATATACATAAAAAAAAGCATAACATTAATTACCGCCGGACAAGACAAGTTTTCCCAACAGCAACATCTCCAACAACAATGACTTTTGTCAGCCTGAGCCTATAAAAATGCAAATATAGTAAATGTTTTTTGAAGACACAAATATTGATAATTGAAGTTACATTTAATATGCAAACTGGAAAAAAGTCACATTTTCCCTGACATTAATTATTTCAATTACAGTAGAGCCTTGATTATCACTAAAAAGTCTTCGATTTGAATACTTAATCAAAATTGATTTTGAAGTTTTTTTTTTTCATGCATACTTATTTTTTTTCCTACTTAAATTTCAATGCCCCTGGCAACTTCGATCAATAATTAGTTTATGTTCCACATGGATTCGGACCTGTCTTTGCTGTTAAGTCTCTGTGTAAATATATGGTGAAAGAATCAACAACCAATCATGATTGAGATACCCGCACTATGCCATTTGCAGGTATCCCTCTGTCTGATGTAACAAACTTACTTCAGACATAAGAGGTCTTACTTTATTTGAATTAATTCATAGTAAGTTAAAAATGATTAGTTCAGTATAAAGTAACATATATTTTATAGTAGAACTTAAAAGAAAAAAAAACATGATTTAAATCTTCATAGAAAAGTCATAGGCAACTCTCTTACAGTTCAGGGGTGATTGTGAGCCAAAGTCAAAATTCCAGAAAATTTCTTGAGTTTAAAAAAAAAAAAATTTTTTAAACAAGGTTTTTTCCCTTTTTCTCAATATTTCTTAGTTCACTTAAAATATATTTAAAATTTTACACATACCTATGATGACCTGGAGAAGTAATTAAAATTTACAAATATGTCTTTCTTTCTTGAGTTTATGATTATAATAACTATTTACTGATAAAAAGTTAATATTAATCAAGAATATAAGCTTATAAAGTATATCTTTGTCTCTCCCTTACAAACAAATAAAATAAACAGTGTTTTTAAGTTCCACATTTGAAAATTTGATTTCCGGAAACTTCTGTGATCAATGATTTTTTTAAACGTCTGGACCTTCGATCTCCGGAAACTTCCGGATCACTGTTAGCGAAAATTGCGGAAATCCGGATTCTTTCCGGAGCACAATCAGCCCTGCAATTATTCATTTAAAATTACTTTAATAAGAAAAATACCATAAAAATGAGAGAGAGAAATAATCTTACATTTCACATTTTGAAATATTTATTTTATGGCAAGCACTGTGAATCCGGTAGGAAAAGTTCATTTCTCCATGTGGTGAACAATCATAGTTGTATGGCTAAAAAGCAATAAGTAAAATTTTAAAACATTAATCAATAAATAACAATGACATGTTTTTGTGAATCAAATCACTATTGACAACTAATATGAAAAGTTGCTGAAAATTATTTTATCATTAATTCTTTACTACTATAATACAATGGTCATTATAAGGGAGGAAGCAAACAGGACATTTTTTTCAAGGCTCTGCTTTTCTAGAACTCTACACAGTTCTCAGCTAGTGACATCTAAAAAATAATTCTTTCTTAATAATAATAAAATTTGGATTTTTAATTTATTTTTGTGAATGAAAATTTGAAATATTTGTTTTCTATTTCAATTAAAGGGATAGATCTAATAATCTAAGCCTAACTGCTGAAAGCAGTGGTCTCTACCCTATATTCATAAAAATTGCAAAATAAGATAGATCAAAATACTTTTATATGCTTATTTAAGTTAAAAAGTTCTCACTTTTAAAGATATATAAATAAATTATCGCCAAAGATTTTTAGTGATGGCCTCTTAATATGAGACTCCAATGGTGCATTTTTTAAATAACAGCAGTTACAATTATCTCCATAGATTTCAATGGAGAACATCAAAAGTAATCAAAACATCAAAAAGTTACATCAAAAAGTAATACTCCATTATAGGTGTTCTCCTAAATTATGGAATGAAGGATTCAGGAATGAGTCCTCATTCAAGAATTCCTTGGGAAATTCATTCATCCATACTCATTCGAAAATTTTAAGCCTCTCCCTTCAAGAATATTGACATTTTTTTAATCATTGTTTTATGCAGTATAAATTTCTATAAAATAAGCCCACAATTTTGTTTACCCTAGGAAATTCTGTAATTGTTCTTTCTTCAACAGTTTTTCTTAGATGAACTTCATAGAAGGTATTCTGATCATTGTTTGTATTTTCATCCATATGAAGATTTCAACCTAAAATGAAAAATAAAATTAAATATTTGATAACAATATATTATTTAATAAAGATATTTAGTACATTCATTTCTTATTAGTCTCTACATCACATCAAATCAGCCATTGGATAAAATGTTAGGTATTTGTGTTGTTTAGTTTTGGCTCATAGGTGAAGGAGAATGGAAGAAAATTACCAAGATTCACTCTTTTCACACCATTTGTTTCCAAGTTAAGTATTTCAGGAAATTCAGAAATTTTTCACAGCATTATAATTTTTAAATAATTAAAACTTGAGAACTATTTACCATAAAGAGGTAAATTTTTAATATAATTTTACAAAATATATAATAGATTAATTATTAAAAGAAAAATTAAAATGTTAGGAACTTCTGAAGAAACTATAAGAGTGAACTCGAGGACAGAAAATATAGCTTTGAAGGTGTAAAAGATTTTAATATAAACATAATATATAACATTAAACATAATATAAACATTAAACATTATATAAACATAATATATAACATTAAACATAATATATAACATTAAACATAATATAAACATAATATATAACATAAAATATAAACATTAAAGAAATTTTTAAAAATGCATTACTTGAAAACAAATGGTGCAAAAAATCGGGTATTTTCATGCCAGAAGCAGCTTTTTACAGGAGCAGATAATTGACATAAACTTCTAATAATCTATGAACAAAAATTATACAACCACATTCATGGTTTGTTTCTAAGGCACAACATAAATTTAAATAATAAAATAACAAGTAATCTAAAAAAAAATTAGAACAACTCATAAAGAGAGACTACAATTTGACTCTCATCATGTTATTTTTGTAAACAACAGTAAAACAGAATCAAAATTTTGAAAAGACGTTATTCAAAACAGGTGTCTAACATTAAAACGGAATAATGCGTTATCAAAGAAGAAAATTGTCGCTGAATAGTTAGGATTTAAAAAATATTCATATGAAAATAAATATTAAGATGGATACACAATTCCACTATCATTATAGAAGTTATTTTTTTAAACGTACATAAATAAAATTTAGAAAAGAAGATATGCAAAAGATAAAATGAAAAATGTCACTGAATGATTGTGATTTCTTAAAAAATAGATACTAAAACTAAATTATACAAAAAACAAAAAAAAAACATGTACCATAAAAAATTAGAATAAAAAGTTATCAAGGATGGGCTACACTTTCTCTATTATAATCAATTTTGTAAACGTATGTAAATTATGAAACGGTGCATTAGTACAAATTGTCGGCTAATGACTAAGATTTTTAAAATAGTAAATTTTTTAGCTATCTTTTTCAACAACTTACATATGTTCATTTAAACACAGTTTTAAGTTAAGATAAGCTGATAGAAAAGAACACAAAACCGACTTACTTTTTGTTCTTTTGTTTATCAACAAAAGCGATAGGGGTTAAAGTAGAGTTGTATTAGTTCTGTTTATAACAATAGCACAGAATAAATTTAGAAAGTTATTGAATTAAGGCTCTGAAGGAGTATTAAAAAAATCAATTTTCTATTATCAGAGTGATTAAACATTAGTCTATGCAAAAAAATAATAAGTTTTGAATCACTTCACTGGAAACGTGAAAAAATGACTCATTTCATCTGCTCACTGTTCCGTTGACTGAGATTGTTTGTTTATATTTTGCTTTCAAAAATGAATTGTTTTATTAGTCTGTGTAGTTCCTGTTTCCGTAGTTAATGTATTGTTCAATTGAGAAATGACTCATAAATTATGGCAGATGCTAAATTTTTTTAATGAAAAGGCGAAGTTTTATTTCGTAAACAGTCAAAGTATAATTTTTTATTGAAATTTAGATTTTAATCGAAAAGTAGAAAATATGCAGAAAAAACTCAACATTTGGTAATTTAAATGATGCTTATGCTGATGAAAATCCATATTAAATTATTCCTATATGCATACATAGTATTTTGATAGCAATGTATTCTATTTAAAATTTTGACATTAGGAATGATACAAATTCGTCCTATGTGTAGAACATACTTACCTTTTTTTGAAATTGTCCCCACAATTATAACTATTGGTTTAGAAATATTTTGCATACAGAAATATTGACATACTCTCTTATACGATATTAAATTTGTTAGCTGAAATATTTTTTAAATACTAATTGCAAAGGGGAGAGTTATTCTTTTTTGAGGACAATCTAAAGTAAAAATATCAATAACATAGATGATACAATTAAACTTCAATGTTTAGATAAGTCAACGATTACAACTATTATTTTTGATTGATCTGTATTAATTTAAATCAGGCGTTCACTTACAAACTTAAAATGAATGAAAAGTGAAGCTTATATTGATTGCTAACTGTATTTACAATTTGACTAAATTGTCTTTATGCTGTTGATCCTAAAAAAAAGCGCAATTCTGTTTTTTTTCTTTTTCCAGATGATTTCTGTATAGGTACCTGTACCTATATTTGTTGATTTAAGGGCATTATCCTGCAAGAAGTAATGATAATAAAAAATAAATAAAACGCTGTAGAAGGGCTTCTTAGGCAAGCTTTCAAATGTTTTATTTATTTTTTAAGAATATTTTTACTAGTTTAAAATCCTTTTGGGGAGCTGGCAGTTCTAGGTGGTGTGAAGTGGTATCACTACGAAAATATGTTCCCCTTTTTTATACCTATTCAGATTTTACAGAATGAAACCAGCATCACGAAACATATTTTATTATTAATTGAAATGTGTGCAGAACATTCAAAATTAAAGTAGCGAAACACAAAATTAAATTAGTTACTTTTTATTCTGAAATATGATTTACATAAACCCCCTTTATTTCTTATTTTTTTGGATAGGAATATCACTACTGTGACTAGATTTAATTACAAATTCTAACTTTCTATGAGTTAAATTAGTAAAAGAATTTATATTTGAAAAATGAGAAAAGACACTCATTTTCCATATTGATATATTTTTATTTTATTGGTCAAATGCAATTTTTGTTTCAACATAAAAATAATAAAACCACATCTGACTCAAAATGTTAACTTTACAACTGAAATAATAACTTACATAAAACATTTATTTATTAAAAAACTTTTTAGAACCTATTATTTTAAAATTTTTTATTACCTAATATTTAACAAAAATAAAATATGCTTTTTTTTTATATAGTTTAGAAAGTTCTTTTCAAATCTGATGAACTGCCAGAAGTTATATATATAATTGACACAGTATTCATAGGTACATTAAATTCTAACACAGAATATTTTTTACTTCTAGTATGGTGTCTGATTTCTTCTATCCCAATACTGGTGGTGTAGAGAGTCATATTTACCAACTTGCTCAGTGTCTTATTAAAAAAGGTCACAAAGTCATTGTAATTACTCATGCCTATGGAAATCGTAAAGGAATAAGATATTTAACCAATGGATTAAAAGTATGTTTATAAGTAATTTTTAAATTTTACATATTATTAAAATAATATTATTAAAGTTATATTACTAAAATAATATTATTAATATTATTTTAATAATAATATTTTAATATTCTCAATAATATTATTAAAATGCATAACAACTTTTGTAATTTTTTCCCTCAGGCACAGCAATATCAAACTTTTTTTTTTGTTGCAAATTCCTAAGAAATGTTGTATATTGTCTAATTTTAATTATTCATCAGAGGAGGTTTCCTTTTTTTTAAAATTAAATAGATTGTGAATAATTTATTATGCACCTGAATTTATTTTAATAGTTTTAGCATTTTATATGTTTGTGTAGCTTTAAAATTACACTTTTATTCTTTTAATCCTTTTTTTTTAAAATTTTTTTTTTAAAAAATTGATGTCAGTTTCAATTTTGGTTCCCTATTAATTTTTGGATTTCAAACTTTGTTTTTCAGCTTGAATTCATATTCAGCACTATATGCTATAAATTTTTGCTTGTAGTATATTATTTATAATTCTTTTTTAGTTAACAAAATCACTTGCAAAGTAAATTTTGATTCTCTTGCAAGTTATTGTTGCTCCCAACTCAAAATTTTCTGTTTTACCTTCAACAACTTAAAATTTTTTAAAATTAATTTAAATAATATATGACTAAGGAAATCTTTAATAGTTTAGAGTTAGTTTAATGTCAGGAAAAAAAATTATTTCTATTTTTAAGTGTTTTATATTGAATTTAAATTTGCTTAGTTTTCTATATTAATAATCATTGTACATTTCACACCAAAAATATAAAGTTCTAATATTATTTTAAAAATTCATTGTTTATTATATTGTTTTAAAAGTTTAAATAAATCTTAGGAGAGTTTTCTTTATTTTAAAGTTTACAGTGCATTTTTTTATTAAGAAAAAAAACAATTAGTAAAATACAAAATAAAAAAAAATTTACTATAAACTTTCAAATTTTTAATTTAAATATTCAATTATCAATCCATATATCAATTTATGTTATTTTTTATTTATAATTGTCTTAAAACTTATAAATTACTGTAACTTTTATATTAAATATAATGGGGTTTTATTTGTTTTAAAACTAATTATGTACTTATAATTAATTCAATTATTAATTGCATACTTCGTTTTACATAAACTTTTTTTTTTAGGTTTATTATATGCCAGTATGGGTGGTGTACAATCAGTGCACACTACCAACATTATTTACCACCTTCCCTGTCATCCGTTTCATCCTTGTTAGAGAAAAAATTTCGATTGTACATGGACATTCAGTAAGATTACTTTTTTTTTCTACTTTTGCTGTAAAGGATCCTCAAAAATTGTGTAAAAAATTCCTAAAATTGTATTGTTTGCCAACTTTGTTGCCAAATTCCAAAAAATTAATAAATTAACTATCACTGAAGGTACTAATGCTTATCATTTATTAATTTACCTTGGCTCTAGTGTAGAGTCTGGAAAACCTAGGGTTGGCAAAAAATTTAAATTGTACAATTTTTGCTGAAACTCCGTTTTTGATTATCATGATAATCTTTGCTTTCATTGACATCTTTTTCAGGTTGCCACAATTTTTTTTATATTACCAGATTGGCTCTTGGTTTATTTTCATACATATTAATTTAAATTTTAAAATTCCTTTTTCTTTTATCATTAGTTACTCGCTTGTCAGAGCCGAAAAATGTCAATTGTACAATTTCGATGAAACCCTGTTTCTGATTATATCTATTAATTTTTGACATCCTCCTTGGCACCAAAAATGGGAGGTACCCCCCATTGTAAACTATTGCCTTAATATTTTTAACTAATGTTTATGTTTCAATCTGTATTATTATACTAAAGTAACACATTCTCAGGAATGAAAATTATTATGCAATAGTATTGCAGTTTATTTATTTAAATATATCTTATAATCAATTAAGGTATACGAAGAAAAATAGATGATAGTAAATGAATTAAACTACAATGCTATAATAACAGCAAGAGCAGATCTACTATTTCAATGTGGCATAACCAAATGCAACCAAGCCAATATGATAGAACTACCTTTTTTTTAAAAATAATAATAGTTATAAAAGACATAGTTGTCATAATTACTTACAATTAGGGTATGCAAGTCATCAGCTTACCTTGGAATTCGAGTAAAATATGTGTGATTAAGAAAATTTTGTTTATTGGAACACCTTTAATTAAAAAAACAATACAAAGGAAAAACAAATTTTGTTATTTACCTATAAGTGGAAAAATTTAGGCAGAATAATTTCTACAATTTATATTTTTTTTTCCTTTCAAGTTTTTCTGTCTTTCATATTAAATAAGAAAATTTTCTTTTACAGTTTTGATGTTTAAAAATATAAAATATTTGAAAATTCTTCAATTTATGCTAATTTTTTTCAGGCATTTTCTGCATTAGCACATGAAGCAATGCTTCACGCTAAGACAATGGGACTAAAAGCAGTTTTTACAGATCATTCCCTATTTGGGTTTGCAGATGCCAGTGCCATAATCACAAATAAACTTCTCCAAATGACTTTGAGTGTCTGTAATCATGTGATATGTGTGTCTCATACTGGGTATGCTATATTTAGATATATTTTAATTACTATATAATAGATATAGTTTGATTTTTCTTTACGATTATAAAATGTGTATTGTTTATTAATATCTTTTTAAGGTATTCTCATGTTTTTTGTTAAAATATGAAATTAATTTATTGTAATAACTCCTCTCATTGCTATGCAATGAGGTCGTAACACACGTGTATGTTGTTCTGGTACTTTTTGGGAAGCAGGCCACCATTTTGGAATCTGAGTATTATTTCTTTTTCTTTTATAATTATGAATTTCTTTCTTTGATGAATCAAGTTTTTATGCTCTTAGCAGCATGTTTCTCAAAGTTCTATTACCATACCTGCCAATTCTCCTGTTTTTTAACAAAGACTCCTGTTTTTTATCAAAGACTTCCACCTGTTTGCCTGCATATTCTCAAATTTCTCCATATTTGTTGAAAAAGTTGTATGCTGTATGTTGAATGTTAATATTTTAAGTACCTTTTGCGGACAGGCTACCCTTGGGATGTTTTCGTGGTTTTCCTTTCCATGTAACGCAAATGCGGGTTAGTTCTATCAAAATGTCCTCCACAATATAAAAATTTCTTCCAATACTTGATTGATCCAGGAATTTCCTTGTCTTCTGGATTGGTTTCAAAATTACAAGGCAACAGAGTTGAACACTAGTAGCCATAAACCAAAATTTGGGTCGGCTGTTTAACAATGGTTATAAAATAGTTTAAGTAATTATAAATAATGGTTTAAAAGAATCTTCTTTAGATTAAGATTTACATACATATTTTTTAATTCGCTAAATGTAAGTGCTTATGTTATTTCCACTTTTGAATTTCTCTTTTGACTTACATGATTATACATGATATATCGCTAGTAAAACAGTAAAATCTCCGTTAATTATTTTTCCTACATTGTTGGCAGGTATGTATTACCTTATCAGATATATGTATGCTGATTCAGAATGACAAGTTTCTGAGAATATATATGTAAACAGATTTTTTGAACATTGTTTTCCTTTTGTAATTAGTTTATATAATTTACTTTTTTATTTTGTTTTTGTATTTTGCATTCTCTGCTCCTGGACTTTTTTGCAAAATCTTTGGGATACAGCGAGAGCAAAGTTTAAACATTTGAAGTGCTCTCTCTATAGAAAAGGTTTTGTGTTTTTTTTCTTTTCGGAGCTGTCACCCCTTGACGATGTCAGCTTCGGATGTCATTATTATATTTTTTGTTATTTTCATTGTTTTCTTCTTTAAAATTTTCTATTGGTTTCAATTTTCTTATGGAATTTTTACTGCTTTTCTTTGGAATTGTAGTATTTATCTGCTTTATTCATGATTTTTGATTTCTTATTTTATTACCCTAAATGTAAAGTTTTTTTTGTTTATTACATGCCATTTTTAAAAATTTGTTTTGATTTCATAATTGCTGTTTTTACTTTTAAAGTTTATTTTTTGAAATGTACTTATTTTAATTAGGAAAGAAAATACTGCTCTTAGAGCAAATGTTTGTCCAAATACAATATCAGTTATACCAAATGCAGTGGATACAACGATCTTCAAGCCGGATTTCTTGCCAAAGCTAAAGTCAAGAAGTAAAGTAATTTATGCCAACATGTTCACCTTATTTTTTCTGAAAAATTTCATTTTTATTCCTTTTAGCTTTCATTTTCTCATGGCACTTGTCAGGGTCCTGATTCCTCTTCCACGCATTTGATTGACCCCTGACCTAAGGGTCAGAGGGTAAGGGACACGGGAAGTGTCGTTCCCCTAAATTGGGGGTGGAGCGAAGGACTTTTTCTTGTGAGAAAGAGGATTTTTAGTTAGTATTAGCTGGAATATGAGAGAGAATGTATGAATCAGAAGGGAGCAGTAGCGCTCCGGAATATTATATTCTGCCGTTCATGTATATTTCTGTAATTTATTGTAAATAATTATTTAACCCAGATTCATGAAATAAATAAGTTATACCATCAAATCCAGGGTCATCATTAAGAGGATTTCATTAAACGAACCGAAAGAGAAATGTCTCACAGCACTTATGTCCCAAAGTTAAAAGATAGGCTCTCTCATATCTTAATTATATATAAGAGCCCGTTGCAGAATCGTGGGGACACAGCGACATTGTCGCAGAACACTACAGAGTTCTTGCAGAAAGGGGGATTATTTTATTTGGGAAGAAAACAAGTTTGATTTTTTTATCTGCAGAATTTTTGGAAAGATTTTTTTTCTGCAGAGCTTTTTTTCTTCCTTTTCTGCAGAATCATTTTCAAAAAATGCCTTTCTCGTATATCAGAGATGGAAGAAACGCTTATGTTTTTTTTTTTTTTTACTTTGCTTTGGGAGTAAAAAAAATTCCCAATGACTGATTGATATTATAAAAAGTAATTTCCAAATCGATAAAATTTTCAAAAGTTAACTGCACAAAAAAATTTTTGTAACAGGACAACATCAGGTTAACATCGCCAATGATATCAGAATATCTATTCTTTTTGATGTATATCGAAAAAAAAAATTCTTGCATTTATAATTAAAAAAATTATATGCTGTTCTACTCTGTTCATAAGGCTTTTTTTTAAATTTTTATATATATATATATATATATATATATATATATTAAAAAAAGTATACATATATATATATTAAAAAAAAGTATATATATATATATATATATATATATATATATATATATATATATATATATATATATATATATATATATATATATATATTGTATTTATTATATCTATAATATAATATATATTATTTATTATATATAATTATATATATATTATATATATAAGTTGAAATATAGACATAGACAAACTCTGCATTAGAATTGTAACTCCACCTTGCCAGACTTTCATTATCACTACTCAAATCTTGTTTTTAGTCTTATCAACTGATATTGTTTGAATCCTTCCAATTTTACTGGGTATTCAATGTCTGTTAACTCTCATTTATGTTCAACACAATTACATTCATAACCAATCATTCATATTCCTCATTTGATTCATATTCATTCATCAGTTCGATGTATTCAAAAAAATAATTGTAGTTTTGGGAATCCATGTATTCCACCAGTTTCATAATAATCAAGCTTAAATAACTGGTTTAGACCAAACACCTATTTAACAGGGTGCATAGAGTTTTTTAAAAGTAATTAAAGGTGCTTATTTTTGATTTACGTTTTTTAAAAGCCCTTAAAGGTGCTTTTTTTAATCAGGGTTTGTAAAAAGGGCTTAATCTTTTAAAACGAGATTTTTCATTGCCGTATTGATTGTCGTTCTAAATTGCAAAAAATTCATGATTTTCACTATTTTTTCTGCAATATTTATCAAAAACTAGTTATTTTATCATGATTATTTAAAGTTTTTGAAAATTTTTTTGAATTTTATTGATTTTATGTTTATAAATGAAGAACTTTCAAAGATAGAAAAAAAAAATATTTTTATTACTGCACAGATCCTAATTATGATATTTTTTTGGAAAGTGATTAAAAATATTTTTGGAGTACTTAAAAGGTGCTTATTTTTTGTTGAAAAATCAGGCTACGCACACTAAAAATATGTACAGATAGATATTTATTAATAATGCAAGATTGTTTAATATTTATGTTATTATTCATATTAATAATTTCATTGTACAAGTAATCTTATGTTCTAAAATAAATAATAATTTATTTTAGTTACAATCGTTGTCATCAGTAGACTTGTTTATAGAAAAGGAATAGATCTACTTGCAGAAGTGATTCCACAAATTTGTTCCAGATACCCCGATGTAGATTTTATAATTGGTATGTGCTTTAAATGTATTTTTCCCTCTCAGTTCGTAAGCGATATTTAAATACCAGTCTTAATGGAGAAATATTTAAAAAGAGAAAGGGACAAAACTATTTTTTTAGTTTTCAAAGTAAAGGAAAGCATTAATTAGAAAGTTACAAGAGTTAAAAATGCATATTGAGTTATAATGTAACATTTTGTTGGATATTTTAAAACAGGAGGATTCAAAACTTATGGCTGGCTGGCAGAAGTGGCCCAAGAGACCTTATTAACTTGACACTTGTTCTGCCTCAAATATTAATAAAAATATGAAAGAAGAAAACATCTTTAAAATATTTTTTAGCCATGCTCTAGAGAAACAGTTATGTATCTTTATCTAAAGTAACAGTTATGATTACTGATGTAGTTCAGTTTTTTTTAAATATCTGATTGTAACTATTTTGTTTTGCAAATTTTGTTAATGGCTATGGGTTCAGGAAGCTTTTTCAGTTTTCAGCCTCTAATTTGAAATAATAATCAAAAATAAAAAAATAAGAAAGGATGAGTAATCAATATTACATTATAACTATCTTTAAATTAAGGAGAAGACATATATTTTGCAGGTAAATAATTCCTTTATTGATTTTATTTACCAACTTTTGATTGTGTTATGCTTTTGACAATCAAATGACTCTTCATGCAATTGAAAACTGGATCTCATACCACATGATTTATTTGACCAATGAGAATGCATGAACCAATCATACTTTTCGTCTGATTTTTATGTATATAATAGTTATTTTATCCTAGGTGTCTTGTCATCAAATTTGATTTAAATACTTGCTATTAGTAAAATTCTTTACAATGTTTGTTTTGCTAAAACTCTTCTTAAGCAAGAAGTGTGTACTTCAGCTGTTTTTTGATAAAATTCCAGATGTTGAAAATATCTAAAACCATTCTTTAAAATACCCCAAACCATACAATTCTAATTTACAAGGATACAAATAACATTATTGCAACTGTATTTGTAATTTATGATATCTTTGTTTTCTTAAAGTAAAGTTATTTTACATTTTTTAACTATATTTTGAGGAAAAATTATAGCAAATTCCCTTACAGCAGTAGGGTATGAAACATTTACAATGAACTTAATGTCGATGAAACTGGGCACTAAATTTTATAGCAAAATGTAGTGAAACCATTGGCCACATCATGACAAAAATGTCCTAACTTTTTATTGTATTTTTTTGTTGAGATTTTGGTTTTAAATTAGTTTTGGAGAACAAATACTTACCATCAAAGTATTGTAAACTGGAGTTATGTATTAACCCATTTTCGTCCAAAGATGTGCAAACGCACCATTTCAATTAATATTTTTTATTAACACTGTGACATATATTTTTCATTAATTTTATTTTTACTTAAAACGGTTATTGACAAATAAAATATTTTGAAAATGTATAATTACTTCTTTTAAGATTTATCATTATGTTTTTATGATGGATTAAAGTTGAAAGTCAGTAAATAAAAAAAAATATTAAACAAATTTCATAAAAAAAGCAAGAGTTCACCGAAATGGTTTGTTCATTGATTTGGTGAATGGTGCCTATATGCACCATTTTATTTCTTGAATAAAATTTAATTTTTATACACGAAATTTTGTTTCTTAATGAATGTAATGTAAGCATATTTGAATGAAAATAATTCATTTTATAAAATTTATATACTTGGCTTAAAATAAGTTAAACTATTTTATGTAAAATCATCAGTATCAAAGTGCGTCTGTAATTAGAGAGATAAAATGTTCTAAACTGGAACAGAAACTTTGATACAACTAAGTTTTTTTTTTAATTATTACAGGTGGGGATGGTCCTAAGAGAATAGTTTTAGAAGAAGTTCGAGAACGTTGCCAACTGCAAGAAAGAGTGACTCTTCTTGGAGCCGTAAAGCATGAAAATGTCCGAGATGTAAATATGTTCTTCCGTTTATCTCACAAAGACTTTTATTATAGTTATTCTTTAATGTTATAGTTTTTTAATTATGATTTATAGTTTATAATATAATTTTTGTTTAAAATAAGTTATATGCTCATTTCAGTCAAAATATTAAATTATTTTATTCTACATATAATGTTCAAATTATGACAAATGTAACTTGATTCTGATTGGTGGTTTTGTTTCTAGAGTGTTTTATGTGCATTAAGGTTGTCACATTTGTTAGCAAAACTTTAAATGCCTTTTGCAAATGTATGTTTTTCTTTCTTTTGCAAGATTAAATTTGATGCGATAGATGCAAGATTCGATTTTTGTTAAACTTTTTTATTATTTCGCCTGATATGGTATACATTCTAACTTAGGTTTACTTTTTTAATCGTTGATTTAATTATTTTTATAAGAAATTTTTTTGATTCAAAAGTTTCTAAAATTTCAATTTTGAAAGTAAAAGTTTAATTTTTTGATTGAAACTTTTTTAGATAATAAAGGGTTTAAAAAAATTACATTACATTGCTGAAAAATTAAATATTCAAGAGAATGAACCATAACATATTTTTTGCACCCCCTCATATGATTTTTTAGCATTTGTGTCACTTTATTGTATGTAAGTGGTATCACTGACTTTCTGTGCATTAAAACTGCATAAAATACTTACGACATTTTTTCGATGACAATAATAATCTTTATGCTGTTACAAATTCTGCTGGAAAATTACATGTTTAAGAGAGCGTACCATAACATATTTTTTGTACCTGATCTATGATTTTTTTTGCCGTATTTGACACTTTATAGTTCGTAAGTCAAATTACTGATTTTCTTTGCATGAAAACTCTATAACATACATCTGACATTTTTTGATAAAAATTATAGTTTTCTTTATGCTGTTATGCGAAAACTATAACACTAATTTTCTTTATGCTGTTACGTAAAATCTGTTACACTACTTTCTATTTTGTAGTATATTGGTTTCTAAAAATTGCTCCTATCTTTTCAAAATTTTGAATCTTTATATACTAATCTCAGATAGCATTATCAATTTTTAGTTATGTTTTTTATTACTGTGAAATGAATTAAAAAAATAGTAATCTCTGTTTAGGTTCTTGTGAAGGGTGATATCTACCTGAATGCATCACTTACAGAAGCATTTTGTATTGCAATTTTAGAAGCAGCTTGTTGTGGGTATTTAATATTTTACTGCTAATAAATTTTTTTTTATATGTTATACCCTTTGTAGAGTTAAACATTTTAGTAATGTTATGTTAAAAAAATATTTTTGAGATTTTTTTATAAAAAAAAATTCTGTTAGCTTATTACGTTGATTTATAGGATATGACAAGGATTTATAAGATATGACAAGGATGATTTCTTTATGACAAGGTGGTGGGGATTTTCAAAATTTAACCTGCAGCAAAGAATTGGCCATAAATGTGATTTTCTGTGCATACAGAATTTCTATATTCTTTGTTTATAACTGCAAATAAATTTGTTGAGAAACAATCCAATAAACAAATACAGAACACACAAGAGAAAAATAGCTCCTGTGTATTAAACTTTCTTCTTGACCTCACTCTAAGCTTAACTGTTATCCACATTTATGTAAACAAAGCACTTCATTATAGTTTGTATACGATAAGAATTCCCCCTGCCACAAAATCTGAGGCCGTTTGCTGCTATGGAAACAAGAATATCACATTTCACGGAGGGTAGATTCTCTTTACTATGGGGCTAGGGTAGATTCTCTTTACTATGGGGCTAACACAATGGATGGAAGAAAAAGATTCCCTTTCTCTCTTGCCAACTGGAGCAAAAACCTGTCTTAAACAGTGACCCTACTTGAAATAATTTTACGTCATTTTTATAGCTACGGGCACGGGTCGAGATGAATGGCTAGGGGAGTTCTTGCTTTAGAGAAACTATAGTCTTTTTTTTAGTTATCATCAGATAGCTGAACAAAACATCTGTATAATTATTTCTCTTACATTGCACCAAATATATGGGTATTTCTCTAGCTAAACAGGCAACATTGTAGTCATTTATAGTGGTTCATTTTGTTAGGTTGTAATGCTTTAAGTAGTGTTAAATATAATTAGTTATGCATTAATTATTTGTTTAAATTAATTTTGTTATGTAGTCTTAAGTTATAGTTTAGGTTAGCTATGCGCTTAGTATTTATTCAGAATAATTTCGTATTTTTATAGAAATAAAAACTTAGTTACGAAGTAATTATTTAGATTTATTTTTGATCCTTTTCGAAATAGCAGCAGAAATTTTAAACATATAGTGCTATTGGACAGCATACTGTCATATCAAGTATTGGTGAGTAAGCTTGCCTTTTTCAAGCAATAGCATGTATATATGTTATACCAGAAAGTTATGGTTAGCTTGGTTTGTAAAGCAGTAGTAAAGCACATAAAGAGATTTTGGGACGAGTTTTCTTTCGTATCTCACGACAGAGATGGACATAATTTTAATACTTTTGCTGCCTATTGTATGGAAATGTCCTGAACTTATACTTATGGGGGTTTGTGTTATTTTGTGGCTGCCAGACAGATTCTAAATTATTATTAAAATTCAACGCATATCATAAGATTCAACTGGGTTGCCACTACACTTAGAATAGGGAAAACCTGGAAAATACAGGAATTTTAAAAATCACCAAAATATACAGGGAAAATGGAAGGCATTTTTAAGCTTTTCTTTACAAACTGAAAAAATACCGGGAATTTGTTTTTTATTTTTGTCTTTTAAAAAAATAGTGACCATTCAAAGTGCAATCTCTGGAATCTTTAGTGAAGGTATTTCAGCTATTTTAAATATTTCATTCACTATAGCATTATTTAAGTATGTTCAGCTGTTTCTTTTTTACTTTAAGTTTTTCTAGCAATTAAAACTAGTATAGTTAGCCCAATATAGCTCACACAAGAAAACACTAATTGGGTTTCCTCTTAATATATTGTGTATCACACATACAGGGAAAACAAGGGGAATTTTTTTCTTCCAAAATCGAGTGGCAACCCTGTTCAATAACTTAGACAATATTGCGAATATCTCTTGAAAATAATTAAAACTGAAACCACAGGGAGTAGAGGGGAAAATGGATTCTCTATGATATTTAAAAACTGATGAAGTTGGTGGGATGTATTAGTCTTATAGAGGGTTAAACTATATATTTTAATTCATCAATTTCCAACAATTTATGTTTCAAATTGTTTAGTTGTTATATTATATCATTTCATACCTATAATTTACCTTATTTAGACTTCAAGTTGTGAGCACTAGTGTTGGTGGTGTGCCTGAAGTTTTGCCCCCCGAACTTGTTTGGTTAACTGAACCAACCGTCATTGGTAAATATAAGTTTGACTGTCTAAATTTGAATTTTTTTTAAATGATCAAGCATATTAAATTAATTTTGTGGTATATATTTTTTAAGAATATTGTTTTCATATGCTTAATTTATTTTTCAACTTAACTGCCTCAAACTATAATCAGGTTTCATACATTAGGGTGCTTAGCATTTTTAAAAAGTGCTTAAAGGTGCTAATTTTTTATTTATGTTTTTAAAAGCCCTTAAAGGTACTTTTTTATTCAGGGTTATGTCAAAAGATCTTAATTTTCTATCTTTTAAAAATAGATTTTTTTCTTTGCCGTGTTGATTGGAGTTCTAAATTACAAAAAAAGCATGATTTTCACAATTTTCTCTGCAATATTTATCAGAATCTAGTTATTTTATCATGATTATGTAAAGTTTTTAAAAATGTTTTTGAATTTTATTGATTTTATGTTTATAAATTAAGAACTCTAAATGATAGAAAAAAATAATTTTTATTACTGCACAGTGATTAAAATATTTCCGGAAAGTGATTAATAATAGTTTTGAGTGCTTAAAAAGTACTATAAAGGTGCTTATTATTGAAAAATCTGGCTATGTACCTACACAGACACAATAAAAGAAATTTTAAAAAATCACATTTATAAAATTATGTAAAAGTTTAAATCTATTTTTAAAAAAATCTATTTTTTATTAAAAAATTGATTTAACACTTATTGCTAAATATCAATGTAAATTTTTTTAAAAGACATATGTGTTAATTAACTACAAGAGTTTTGTACAGTGATTTACCAGTATTCCTAACATTTATATTTGATTTGACAATAATTGTAGCTGCGGCAAAAAAGAAGAGGAAAAAAGTGTACGAGGGGTTCCTTATATTTCTTTCTTGCTATCTACTTAAAATTTTTTGTGTGATACGTTTGTCTAGTTTATTCTTCATATAATTTTGTTAACAAAGTTTATTTTCAACTTCAATTATTACAAAGTGCAGAAAAAAAACTTGGACAAAGTTATTATATCATAGAATAGAAATAACTAATTTCTTTCTAATTTGTGTGTTCATTTCTTTTTACTTTAATTATAAACTATTTTAAATTATATCTATTAGTTAACATATTGTTGTTTTTGCTTTTTTATAATCTGAAGCCAAAAGTGTGCTATTTTAGAGTTGTTTAAGTGAAGAAAACGTGAAATCGTTTGTTTGCTCTATACGCAAAAGTTTGGACTCTTTAAAGCAATTGCTTTGGCGGGGATAGGAGACAGACTTACAATTCTTTGTTGAAAATTTCAATAAGCGTTTGCGCCTCTGCATCGGTGCAAAAGGTTGCCACTCAGCCGCTCTGAAACCAATTAAATTAGTTTAATAGTAAAAGTTTACTCTTGTTATTATTGAAAGTTATTTGAGCAAATTTTTTTCTTGCTCCTTGTAGTAAAAGTGCTTTATAACATAATTTATGTGTATCGATTTGACTAAACTAAAACATTAATAATATTAATTTTACAGTTCTGCAATGATAAATCAATTACAACAGGAATTTATATTCCTGTTTCTGGAATTTATAATCTTATTCCTGTTATAATAAATTTATACTTGCGCCGTAAATTTGATTAAAGTCAGATGTGTTTGTTGCTTCCCTGAAATGTTATTAAAAATGTTGAATGGAAATAAATAAAAGATGAAAAAAATAATATGTACACAAGAAATATTTTATGACTGTTTTGCCAAAAAATTTAATGATAAATATTTGTCGCTACTGGATCATAATCAAGAGTCTGTGACTTGTCTATATTAAATAATTAAACTAGCATTCATTATCCATATTTCTATTTAAAAAGAAAAATACATTATTTGAATGTCATGTTCCTTTAAACAGGTTTGATAAAAGGTTTGGAGCGAGCTATGGATGCTAGGATAAACAATAAAGTAGTCCCTAAAGATGTTGCCTATAAAAAACTGTCAAAAATGTATAAGTGGGATGATGTTGCTTTCAGGGTCGAAAAGGTTTACCATCAAGTTACCAATGAGCCAGTCGATACCCTCTCTTGTCGGTTGAAGAAGTAAGACTCAAAATATTATGTTTTTTAATCAAATGAAAGAATTAACTTTTTACTTTTTGTAAAGCATCGAGAATGAATTCCTAAACATTTTATTTTATATCATATTTACTTTATTCTTATTTTTTAAAAATTGGCCCTGTTTGATAAAAAAAAAATATTCTTTAATAAATAAAAAAATGAATTAGGAGATATTATTTAAATTAATTTAAGTAGAATTATTGAATGAATATTATGCTTTTTAAATTTATTTAATCTTTATTAGGTTATTTTAAAAAAGGTAATTTATGCATGCATATTGTGAAAGCTTACATTTATGTAACTAAAAATCAGAAAGGTCAAAAGTGATCAACTTTTTTAAATCCTTTTTACATCTGTAGGACATAAAAAAAGGAATTTTTTATGCCCTATTCATGTAGAAAGGTTTAAATAAATAAGTAAAAGACTGGATTTAATGATTTAAATCATACTTTTTTAAAGTTGAATTAATGAAGGGATAATCAGGTTTTGAATGGTTTAAAGTTATGTCTTTTTTAGATTATTTAAACAAAAGACATAATGTTTGTTTAAGCTTAAGTGTATGTAAATAATACTCACTTGTATCGGAAAAGGCAACATTGATTGATTGTTTTTATGTATTTTCTACATAAACCCTATTAATAATTTTATAAATTGTGCATAGGAAATAAAAACAAACATTAGAAACATAACACAAGAAAATATTTTACTAAGTTAATAACATTCTAAATCGACAGATGTTAATTAGTGATATAAAACAAGGAAAAATCTTATTCATAGCATTTAAAATTTACAAGCATTAATTAGTAACAAAGAAGAAAATATCTAGTTGATCTTAAAATTAATAAATAATTATTTGTAGCTTGAAATGAGATATCTTACTAAATTCATAGCATTTAAAATTTCTAATTTTTAAAGTATGAAATATTCTCATATATACCCGAAGAAGAAAAAAACCTCACCTTTTCTATATTAAGTAAAGAATTCAAAATTTTTAAGCAATTAAAAACAATACTTCCAATGGAAAAATGCACTTAGCAGTGAATCCAAAAGGAATTGAAACAAATGAGACAATGAAAAAAATTGGATAAATATGACAACCAAAGCTGATGTCTTCAGGCGGTACCAGTTCCGGAAGTCATAAAAGCAAAACCTTTTCTATTGAGAAAGCAAGACGAAAGTCTGAAATTGCCCTCTCTGTACCCCATTTTGTACTAACCTTTTTTACTAACCTCCCACCTTTTATACTAATTAATTCTGACTCTAAATACAATCTCAAGATAGAAGAAAAGCATATAATCTATTTTAAAAAATTACGATAAAAGCTTAATGTAATCAGCATGTCATGATACAAGAAATCGCCTCTCAGGACTGGTCTCCCAGTTGCTGTCAACATGCTAATATTAAAAATACAAAAAATTGTATGGTTATAATAAGTTAAAAATTGTTAGCCATACGCTATAGTAAAAATTTTTGTTGTTGTTGAGTGAAATACATTTTTATGCTGTTTAAATAAATATATATGTTTAATAAATTAAGCGGCATAATGGAAGATGTTTTAATTTACACCTGTCAGATATTTACGTTAATAAAGCAATTATATATCACCACCATATCTTCCTTCGTACAAAAGCTATTGAGAAGCGTTTCTCTGCTATTTTAAATCTTTTGATTTATTCATACATTTCAAATGGATGTGCCTTTAGGTGTCTACATACCTACCATTATTTAACTTCTTTCCAACTAACTATTTCAACCAACATTCAGTATTATGAATGATGTCAGAAATTATAGCACACTATTACACTTTTTTTATTTCTATTTTAACTCTATTTTAGTCTTTTTTATTTCTATTTATGTGTAGTTGCTGATACCATGTTACGCTAAAAAAGACCCTTTTAAAGTGTATGAATAAATCTTTTAATTTGTTCACACACTTCAAATGGATGTGCCTTTAGGTGTCTACATACCTATCATGGCCCCTTATTTAACTTCTTTCCAGTATTTGGTAGACTTAGTAACTACTTTTTCCTCAAACCTAATGAGTTTGTGACCAAATATCAAGTAGTCTTTTCCATTTAATAGTCACTTTGGTCTTTGCCAAAATTTTTTTTATTGGATTAAATTAAACTTTTAATAAAATCTGTATTAGAAACAATCTAGGGCTATAAAAAGTTAATTAAGTATAAAAATATTATAAATATGTGACAACATTTAGTTAAGCATACTGACTTTAAAGAACCTTCTTTTTGCATTGATGTACTTATCACAATTTAAAAGAAAAGAAAAAAAACGTTGGAAAAAATGACCGGTTGTTTATTTAATTGAAGTAGCCACTTTTTTTGTTGACTTGCCATGTGAGGAGGGGATATTTTCAAGTCTAAACTAATGAGTCATGTCTTTCCTTTCACAGATTTTGGCTTCAAGGATATGTAGCTGGAGCTTTCTTTATGCTTCTACAAGCCATAGAACATTTAGTATATCTCTTCCTCTCATGGTATATACCAGAAGATGTAAGTAAACAACTCTTGGATCCTCCACATCTAAAATTTTCAAAAATGCTTTTAATTTTCAAACTTACTTTTTCATATAACATATTATATTTTTAAAAATTTAATAAGTTACACTTTTGACCCACTTGAAAATTTATTTTCATTAAATAATATGACTAATTAAATTGTCAAACCTCTCCTCCAAGGTTAAGCCAGGTCCGGCAATTCCCTTTTTTACGTCCAATCTCAGTCTTAAAAATCACGTCTTATATCACGGTTCCCATGGGTCAGAGATAACCTGGAATTGTCAGAAAATTTTATTTTGACTCTAAAAAGCAGCGAATAGTCAAGGAAAGTTACATATTTTTCTTACAAAAAGCTGAAAAGTTCCTAAATTACGTGTAAATAAACCAGATGTTTTTGTCGTAAGTTGCACTAAGGGTGCATTGTTTTTGTTTTCCAGTGGTGCCATCTATGGCCAATAATTCGACTTGTGCCGCACCCATACGATGCACCTGTGGGGGGAGGGATCCATTCATGCATTCACAGATCATAATTTTGATCAGGCTCCAATCTAGTACCCCCAGAGGTATAATTTGTTGTGGGATTGTGAGAACATGGAGGATTTTGTGACCCAACAAATTTAACGTGCACCAGCCACCATTTACTACACGGGGATATAAACCAGATAATTTCAAGTAACCAGTCTTGAAATTGTAAGCATTAGCAATCAGCTATTTACTCTGCTGCATTTTGAAAGATTTTCTCAATTTCAGGCTTCCTTTTCCACCCTCTGATATCAAACCGAAAAATCTCTCGATCTTTTTATAACAGCTAAAATAATCAAGAAAAGAGTTCTTTGTCAGAAACTGGTTATTTTATCATGATCATGTAAAGTATTTTGCATTTTGTTAATGTATATAGTGCTTAAAAATATTTCTTGAATGCATAAAAAGTGCTTATTTTTTCTTGAAAGATTTGGCTATGCATCCTGATGAATAAGTATTCAATAGTTAGCAATAATTAAGTAGTATATTTAAGGCCACCTTTTTAAACCAAGAAATTTCGACTTACTTTGTGAAAATCCTATCATTTTAGCGAAAGTTATTTAGAGTGATGTCTTTTTTATTTTTTGCTTTGTACTTACTCTTATCTGTCATAATTGGGGTAGTTTTTTATTTTTCCAGGACTATTCTAATTCTTGAAAGTATTATGTGAATTACTTACCGAATTAGTATGGTTCGAAATAACTCTTTCAGTTCTGACTTTCTTATCGATTTTAATGGTTCCAACAGACAAAAAAATACAAACGTAAGGGGTTGTGAACTAATATTTAGCCAGAGAAAAAATAATAATGTTTTAGGAATCATACAAATCTACACGAGAAAGCGGATGTACATAGCATTAAAACGTTTTTAATTGCCAGTTGAAGCCTGAAGGTGTTTTGAATAATGGTCTGTTTTCTTCAGCAATCGTGCAAGTTTTTATGTTTTAGTTTTGTTTATGTACCCTCTTTTATCAATAATTATTTCTTAAACGTTTTTTGTTATTTTCTTATGTAAATATTAATTTGCTATCACTTATATGTGTACTTTTTTCTCTTCATTTTGAATAAGGATTCTAAAAATATACATAGAGGGCAGTCATAACAGAACACTCTGTAGTTTCTGCATGAAATTGACCTATTTTGAATGATTTGTTATATTTAATTTATCAAATTGAAAGAAGAATGTATATTAAATTATTTTTAAATGTACTTAAGATAAATAATTTGATTTCTAATAAAACAAAGACATGTGACTATCCGGCTGTTAGTAAAACTTTTCTTTACTCCATTTCTTTTCTTTCCAGTACATAGCTTATGTTTTTTATTCCAATATTCATATATTACCATAATTAATTAAAAATCAATTGGCGTCGAGTTTTTATGTTTCTCCTAAACGAATTAGTACCACTTTCCCATTAATTTTCGCTTTTGAATATATAAATATTTTTTTCTCTATTTCATTACCATTGATTTTATATAAGTATTTTTTTAGAAACACGTTTAAAAGAATTAATATGAATAAAATAAAATTGCGTAGCATCAGGCAAAGTATAAATTTGATGACGTAAACCACGCGTACTAACATGTAATGTTCATTGAATTCATCTGAAATAGTGAATATAAAATAATTAAATACGTGCAATAAACTATTTTTTGTTCAAACAGATTTATAAGCTAGCAATTATCACTGATGTTATCTTTGAAATATGTCAAAATTGAATCGCTAAATTTAAAGCAATGGCTAACGCTTAACCTCAATCCGCTATAATGCTAACCTCAATATTAGAACGTTTTTCACTCATCCTGCAAGATCGATTTGTCGCAGAATGTTCTAATGTTGACAGTGACCTTCCTCGTGCTTGAAACTATTTGTATTGCAAATTTCATCGCTGTCTGTGGGATGGTTTAGGAGTCTATAAAGGACACACACTCATTTATATATAGATAACTGGCGTTTTGTGTTTTTGTAACCGGATTCTGAATTAGTAACTATCAATGATCAACTACGCAACCTTCTAATTTTGAACCCAAAATGTAAAGGAACTCATGGATCAAGCATTGAGACAAGGACTTTTTGATAGAATTAACCCGCATTACATGGAAAGGAAAACATTCTCTAACCGATGATCCGTTTTCCTTTTAGCTGAGCCCATTTTCTTAGATACGCATTTAGACCTCCGTCCATTATGTTTAAACATATTAAAAAGTTCACTGGCAAACTGTTTTTATTTGTAATGTTATGATATAACTGATTTTGTTTTTAAATTTTTCAGACAATTGATACAGCTTATCAGTTAATCTGATGTTGTCTACACTTGTGTGTCTACAGATTCATCAGCAAAGCATTTTTGTAATATATTTTATGTTAAAATTTATTGATACTGTTAAACCATTTCATTGAATGTATTTGTAAAAAAGAATAAAAAATAAATGTTTAAACTGCTTGTCTTTCTTTTTAAACAAAAACTTTTAGTAATTTTGATTCTTGATAATAAAGGTGCACGCCCATTTAAGATATTCCGCTTATATTTTATCACTTTTGCCGCTTGAGATTTACTTGAAACTGATTTCTAAGAGAATAGGCAATTTATTTTCTGAAAATTTCTGGAGATTTAAATTTGTCAAAATACCCTAAAATCTGTGAATATTTTGTGTGGGCCTTTTAGAATTTTAAATTTCCACTGCATCCAGTTATTCGCGATCGCAAAGCTCGAAAACGCCATCTGGGAGGTGACCGGTTCCATGTCTTGACAACACCCCTTTCCCTCTTCACAGCTGTGTTGGAATGCACTACAATATTTCTCCCTTTCTTAATATTTTTCCTATTTAACTGTCAAAAATATTTTTTTTTTTTTTTTAAATTTCCAGGACGCTTTCTTTTAGAACTATGTTCAAAGTAGCTTTTAGTTTATTAACTTAAAAGTTTTTAATCTATTTGAAAATCAAGATAGAAATTAACTTAGAATTAAAGTCTCCACTCTCTAATGCAGAAAGCATGAAGTGTGGCCATAGGTAAAAATCGAGCAAATAAGAAAAAAAATATGATTTTTTACCTTTTTTTATTAATCACACCTGCTTGGGTTGCCCCCCCCCTTCGCGGATTTACTGCTGCTCATTTTTGCATCAACTTACTAATACTAACTCTTAACAAATTACTTACCACTAATTAATTATTTTGTTAACCTAAATAAAAAAAATGATTCCTCCTAACCGACTAATGAATTGAACTGTCGCGAATATCAAGCTTAAAGAATTTAAAAGCGGGTACCTAGTGGAACCTATTATGGGACATTGTAGGCCCCCTTATATGTTTATAGAAATTCTCTTTGGTACGATTGTTTAATATATTATACTCCAATCTCTTGCCGAGTTTGAAAATTTTAAGTTTATATTAAAGGAAGATACGGGGTGATTCGTATGCGAGTCGTCGGTGCCGAAATTTATCCGTTTTTTAGCAAATATTCACTCTTTCCCAAAGAAAAATAATAATTTTTATAAATTGAACACTTCATTCACGTAAAAATATTGCAAAAGATATCAAAAAAATATTATTGAATAAATAAATAAAAATTAACCCTTGACCGGTATCGCAGTTTTAAAAATTAATCTTCGGCCAGTATCGATCCCCAGACCCTTTGCTTACTAGCCCGACGCTCTTCCAACCGCGCTATGCTTCACACACTGCTGTCGCGAATATCAAGCTTAAAGAACTTAAAAGCGGGTACCTAGTGGAACCTATTATGGGACATTGTAGGCCCCCCTATATGTTTATAAAAATTCTCGTTGGTACGATTGTTTAGTATATTATACTCCAATCTCTTGCCGAGTTTGAAAATTATAAGTTTATATTAAAGGAAGATACGGGGTGATTTGTATGCGAGTCTTCGGTGCCGAAATTTATCCGTTTTTTAGCAAATATTCACTCTTTCCCAAAGAAATATAATAATTTTCATACATTGAGCGCTTCATTCACGTAAAAATATTGAAAAAGATATCAAAAAAATATTATAGAATAAATAAATAAAAATTAACCCTTGACCGGTATCGCAGTTTTAAAAATTAACCTTCGGCCAGTATCGATCCCCAAACGCTTTGCTTAATAGCCCGACGCTCTTACAACCACGCTATGCCTTACACACTGCTGTCGCGAATATCAAGCTTTAAGAACTTAAAAGCGGGTACCTAGTGGAACCTATTATGGGACATTGTAGGCCCCCTTATATGTTTATAGAAATTCTCTTTGGTACGATTGTTTAATATATTATACTCCAATCTCTTGCCGAGTTTGAAAATTTTAAGTTTATATTAAAGGAAGATACGGGGTGATTCGTATGCGAGTCGTCGGTGCCGAAATTTATCCGTTTTTTAGCAAATATTCACTCTTTCCCAAAGAAAAATAATAATTTTTATAAATTGAACACTTCATTCACGTAAAAATATTGCAAAAGATATCAAAAAAATATTATAGAATAAATAAATAAAAATTAACCCTTGACCGGTATCGCAGTCTTAAAAATTAATCTTCGGCCAGTATCGATCCCCATACCCTTTGCTTAATAGCCCGACGCGCTTCCAACCTCACTATGCCTCACACACTGCTGTCGCGAATATCAAGCTTAAAGAATTTAAAAGCGGGTACCTAGTGGAACCTATTATGGGACATTGTAGGGCCCCTTATATGTTTATAAAAATTCTCTTTGGTACGATTGTTTAGTATATTATACTCCAATCTCTTGCCGAGTTTGAAAATTATAAGTTTATATTAAAGGAAGATACGGGGTGATTCGTATGCGAGTCTTCGGTGTCGAAATTTATCCGTTTTTTAGCAAATATTCACTCTTTCCCAAAGAAAAATAATAATTTTTATAAATTGAACACTTCATTCACGTAAAAATATTGAAAAAGATATCAAAAAAATATTATTGAATAAATAAATAAAAATTAACCCTTGACCGGTATCGCAGTTTTAAAAATTAATCTTCTCCCATTATCGATCCCCAGACCCTTTGCTTAATAGCCCGACGCGCTTCCAACCTCACTATGCCTCACACACTGCTGTCGCGAATATCAAGCTTAAAGAATTTAAAAGCGGGTACCTAGTGGAACCTATTATGGGACATTGTAGGGCCCCTTATATGTTTATAAAAATTCTCTTTGTTACGATTGTTTAGTATATTATACTCCAATCTCTTGCCGAGTTTGAAAATTATAAGTTTATATTAAAGGAAGATACGGGCTTATTCGTATGCGAGTCTTCGGTGTCGAAATTTATCCGTTTTTTAGCAAATATTCACTCTTTCCCAAAGAAAAATAATAATTTTTATATATTGAACACTTCATTCACGTAAAAATATTGAAAAAGATATGAAAAAAATATTATAGAATAAATAAATAAAAATTAACCTTTGACCGGTATCGCAGTTTTAAAAATTAATCTTCGGCCAGTATCGATCCCCAGACACTTTGCTTAACAGCCCGACGCTCTTCCAACCACGCTATGCCTCACACACTGCTGTCACGAATATCAAGCTTAAAGAACTTAAAAGCGGGTACCTAGTGGAAAATATTATGGGACATTGTAGGCCCCCCTATATGTTTATAAAAATTCTCTTTGGTACGATTGTTTAGTATATTATACTCCAATCTCTTGTCGAGTTTGAAAATTATAAGTTTATATTAAAGGAAGATACGGGGTGATTTGTATGCGAGTCTTCGGTGCCGAAATTTATCCGTTTTTTAGCAAATATTCACTCTTTCCCAAAGAAATATAATAATTTTCATATATTGAGCGCTTCATTCACGTAAAAATATTGAAAAAGATATCAAAAAAATATTATAGAATAAATAAATAAAAATTAACCCTTGACCGGTATCGCAGTTTTAAAAATTAACCTTCGGCCAGTATCGATCCCCAAACCCTTTGCTTAATAGCCCGACGCTCTTACAACCACGCTATGCCTTACACACTGCTGTCGCGAATATCAAGCTTTAAGAACTTAAAAGCGGGTACCTAGTGGAACCTATTATGGGACATTGTAGGCCCCCTTATATGTTTATAGAAATTCTCTTTGGTACGATTGTTTAATATATTATACTCCAATCTCTTGCCGAGTTTGAAAATTTTAAGTTTATATTAAAGGAAGATACGGGGTGATTCGAATGCGAGTCGTCGGTGCCGAAATTTATCCGTTTTTTAGCAAATATTCACTCTTTCCCAAAGAAAAATAATAATTTTTATAAATTGAACACTTTCTTCACGTAAAAATATTGAAAAAGATATCAAAAAAATATTATTGAATAAATAAATAAAAATTAACCCTTGACCGGCATCGCAGTTTTAAAAATTAATCTTCTCCCATTATCGATCCCCAGACCCTTTGCTTAATAGCCCGACGCGCTTCCAACCTCACTATGCCTCACACACTGCTGTCGCGAATATCAAGCTTAAAGAATTTAAAAGCGGGTACCTAGTGGAACCTATTATGGGACATTGTAGGGCCCCTTATATGTTTATAAAAATTCTCTTTGTTACGATTGTTTAGTATATTATACTCCAATCTCTTGCCGAGTTTGAAAATTATAAGTTTATATTAAAGGAAGATACGGGGTTATTCGTATGCGAGTCTTCGGTGTCGAAATTTATCCGTTTTTTAGCAAATATTCACTCTTTCCCAAAGAAAAATAATAATTTTTATATATTGAACACTTCATTCACGTAAAAATATTGAAAAAGATATGAAAAAAATATTATAGAATAAATAAATAAAAATTAACCTTTGACCGGTATCGCAGTTTTAAAAATTAATCTTCGGCCAGTATCGATCCCCAGACCCTTTGCTTAACAGCCCGACGCTCTTCCAACCACGCTATGCCTCACACACTGCTGTCACGAATATCAAGCTTAAAGAACTTAAAAGCGGGTACCTAGTGGAACCTATTATGGGACATTGTAGGGCCCCTTATATGTTTATAAAAATTCTCTTTGGTACGATTGTTTAGTATATTATACTCCAATCTCTTGCCGAGTTTGAAAATTATAAGTTTATATTAAAGGAAGATACGGGGTGATTCGTATGCGAGTCTTCGGTGTCGAAATTTATCCGTTTATTAGCAAATATTCACTCTTTCCCAAAGAAAAATAATAATTTTTATATATTGAACACTTCATTCACGTAAAAATATTGAAAAAGATATGAAAAAAATATTATAGAATAAATAAATAAAAATTAACCTTTGACCGGTATCGCAGTTTTAAAAATTAATCTTCGGCCAGTATCGATCCCCATACCCTTTGCTTAATAGCCCGACGCGCTTCCAACCACACTATGCCTCACACACTGCTGTCGCGAATATCAAGCTTAAAGAACTTAAAAGCGGGTACATAGTGGAACCTATTAAGGGACATTGTAGGCCCCCTTATATGTTTATAAAAATTCTCTTTGGTACGATTGTTTAATATATTATTCTCCAATCTCTTGCCGAGTTTGAAAATTATAAGTTTATTTTAATGGAAGATACGGGGTGATTCGTATGCGAGTCTTCGGTGCCGAAATTTATCAGTTTTTTAGCAAATATTCACTCTTTCCCAAAGAAAAATAATAATTTTTATAAATTGAACACTTTCTTCACGTAAAAATATTGAAAAAGATATCAAAAAAATATTATTGAATAAATAAATAAAAATTAACCCTTGACCGGCATCGCAGTTTTAAAAATTTATCTTCTCCCACTATCGATCCCCAGACCCTTTGCTTAATAGCCCGACGCGCTTCCAACCTCACTATGCCTCACACACTGCTGTCGCGAATATCAAGCTTAAAGAATTTAAAAGCGGGTACCTAGTGGAACCTATTATGGGACATTGTAGGGCCCCTTATATGTTTATAAAAATTCTCTTTGTTACGATTGTTTAGTATATTATACTCCAATCTCTTGCCGAGTTTGAAAATTATAAGTTTATATTAAAGGAAGATACGGGGTTATTCGTATGCGAGTCTTCGGTGTCGAAATTTATCCGTTTTTTAGCAAATATTCACTCTTTCCCAAAGAAAAATAATAATTTTTATATATTGAACACTTCATTCACGTAAAAATATTGAAAAAGATATGAAAAAAATATTATAGAATAAATAAATAAAAATTAACCTTTGACCGGTATCGCAGTTTTAAAAATTAATCTTCGGCCAGTATCGATCCCCAGACCCTTTGCTTAACAGCCCGACGCTCTTCCAACCACGCTATGCCTCACACACTGCTGTCGCGAATATCAAGCTTAAAGAACTTAAAAGCGGGTACCTAGCGGAACCTATTATGGGACATTGTAGGCCCCCCTATATGTTTATAAAAATTCTCTTTGGTACGATTGTTTAGTATATTATACTCCAATCTCTTGCCGAGTTTGAAAATTATAAGTTTATATTAAAGGAAGATACGGGGTGATTCGTATGCGAGTCTTCGGTGCCGAAATTTATCCGTTTTTTAGCAAATATTCACTCTTTCCCAAAGAAAAATAATAATTTTTATATATTGAACACTTCATTCACGTAAAAATATTGAAAAAGATATCAAAAAAATATTATAGAATAAATAAATAAAAATTAACCCTTGACCGGTATCGCAGTTTCAAAAATTAATCTTCGGCCAGTATCGATTCCCATACCCTTTGCTTAATAGCCCGACGCTCTTACAACCACACTATGCCTCACACAATGCTGTCGCGAATATCAAGCTTAAAGAACTTAAAAGCGGGTACCTAGAGGAACCTATTATGGGACATTGTAGGCCCCCCTATATGTTTATAAAAATTCTCTTTGGTACGATTGTTTAGTATATTATACTCCAATCTCTTGCCGAGTTTGAAAATTATAAGTTTATATTAAAGGAAGATACGGGGTGATTCGTATGCGAGTCTTCGGTGCCGAAATTTATCCGTTTTTTAGCAAATATTCACTCTTTCCCAAAGAAAAATAATAATTTTTATATATTGAACACTTCATTCACGTAAAAATATTGAAAAAGATATCAAAAAAATATTATAGAATAAATAAATAAAAATTAACCCTTGACCGGTATCGCAGTTTTAAAAAGTAATCTTCGGCCAGTATCGATCCCCAAACCCTTTGCTTAATAGCCCGACGCTCTTACAACCACGCTATGCCTTACACACTGCTGTCGCGAATATCAAGCTTTAAGAACTTAAAAGCGGGTACCTAGTGGAACCTATTATGGGACATTGTAGGCCCCCTTATATGTTTATAAAAATTCTCTTTGGTACGATTGTTTAATATATTATACTCCAATCTCTTGTCGAGTTTGAAAATTATAAGTTTATATTAAAGGAAGATACGGGGTGATTCGTATGCGAGTCGTCGGTGCCGAAATTTATCCGTTTTTTAGCAAATATTCACTCTTTCCCAAAGAAAAATAATAATTTTTATAAATTGAACACTTCATTCACGTAAAAATATTGCAAAAGATATCAAAAAAATATTATTGAATAAATAAATAAAAATTAACCCTTGACCGGTATCGCAGTTTTAAAAATTAATCTTCGGCCAGTATCGATCCCCATACGCTTTGCTTAATAGCCCGACGCGCTTCCAACCACACTATGCCTCACACACTGCCGTCGCGAATATCAAGCTTAAAGAACTTACAAGCGGGTACCTAGTGGAACCTATTATGGGACATTGTAGGCCCCCTTATATGTTTATAAAAATTCTCTTTGGTACGATTGTTTAGTATATTATACTCCAATCTCTTGCCGAGTTTGAAAATTATAAGTTTATTTTAAAGGAAGATACGGGGTGATTCGTATGCGAGTCTTCGGTGCCGAAATTTATCCGTTTTTTAGCAAATATTCACTCTTTCCCAAAGAAAAATAATAATTTTTATAAATTGAACACTTCATTCACGTAAAAATATTGAAAAAGATATCAAAAAAATATTATTGAATAAATAAATAAAAATTAACCCTTGACCGGTATCGCAGTTTTAAAAATTAATCTTCGGCCATTATCGATCCCCAGACCCTTTGCTTAATAGCCCGACGCGCTTCCAACCACACTATGCCTCACACACTGCTGTCGCGAATATCAAGCTTAAAGAATTTAAAAGCGGGTACCTAGTGGAACCTATTATGGGACATTGTAGGGCCCCTTATATGTTTATAAAAATTCTCTTTGGTACGATTGTTTAGTATATTATACTCCAATCTCTTGCCGAGTTTGAAAATTATAAGTTTATATTACAGGAAGATACGGGGTTATTCGTATGCGAGTCTTCGGTGCCGAAATTTATCCGTTTTTTAGCAAATATTCACTCTTTCCCAAAGAAAAATAATAATTTTTATATATTGAACACTTCATTCACGTAAAAATATTGAAAAAGATATGAAAAAAATATTATAGAATAAATAAATAAAAATTAACCTTTGACCGGTATCGCAGTTTTAAAAATTAATCTTCGGCCAGTATCGATCCCCAAACCCTTTGCTTAATAGCCCGACGCTCTTACAACCACGCTATGCCTTACATACTGCTGTCGCGAATATCAAGCTTTAAGAACTTAAAAGCGGGTACCTAGTGGAACCTATTATGGGACATTGTAGGCCCCCTTATATGTTTATAAAAATTCTCTTTGGTACGATTGTTTAATATATTATACTCCAATCTCTTGCCGAGTTTGAAAATTATAAGTTTATATTAAAGGAAGATACGGGGTGATTCGTATGCGAGTCGTCGGTGCCGAAATTTATCCGTTTTTTAGCAAATATTCACTCTTTCCCAAAGAAAAATAATAATTTTTATAAATTGAACACTTCATTCACGTAAAAATATTGCAAAAGATATCAAAAAAATATTATTGAATAAATAAATAAAAATTAACCCTTGACCGGTATCGCAGTTTTAAAAATTAATCTTCGGCCAGTATCGATCCCCATACGCTTTGCTTAATAGCCCGACGCGCTTCCAACCACACTATGCCTCACACACTGCTGTCGCGAATATCAAGCTTAAAGAACTTACAAGCGGGTACCTAGTGGAACCTATTATGGGACATTGTAGGCCCCCTTATATGTTTATAAAAATTCTCTTTGGTACGATTGTTTAGTATATTATACTCCAATCTCTTGCCGAGTTTGAAAATTATAAGTTTATATTAAAGGAAGATACGGGGTGATTTGTATGCAAGTCTTCGGTGTCGAAATTTATTCGTTTTTTAGCAAATATTCACTCTTTCCCAGAGAAAAATAATAATTTTTATATATTGAACACTTCATTCACGTAAAAATATTGAAAAAAATATCAAAAAAATATTATAGAATAAATAAATAAAAATTAACCCTTGACCGGTATCGCAGTCTTAAAAATTAATCTTCGGCCAGTATCGATCCCCATACCCTTTGCTTAATAGCCCGACGCGCTTCCAACCACACTATGCCTCACACACTGCTGTCGCGAATATCAAGATTAAAGAACTTAAAAGCGGGTACCTAGTGGAACATATTAAGGGACATTGTAGGCCCCCTTATAAGTTTATAAAAATTCTCTTTGGTACGATTGTTTAATATATTATACTCCAATCTCTTGCCGAGTTTGAAAATTATAAGTTTATTTTAAAGGAAGATACGGGGTGATTCGTATGCGAGTCTTCGGTGCCGAAATTTATCCGTTTTTTAGCAAATATTCACTCTTTCCCAAAGAAAAATAATAATTTTTATAAATTGAACACTTCATTCACGTAAAAATATTGAAAAAGATATCAAAAAAATATTATTGAATAAATAAATAAAAATTAACCCTTGACCGGTATCGCAGTTTTAAAAATTAATCTTCGGCCATTATCGATCCCCAGACCCTTTGCTTAATAGCCCGACGCGCTTCCAACCACACTATGCCTCACACACTGCTGTCGCGAATATCAAGCTTAAAGAATTTAAAAGCGGGTACCTAGTGGAACCTATTATGGGACATTGTAGGGCCCCTTATATGTTTATAAAAATTCTCTTTGGTACGATTGTTTAGTATATTATACTCCAATCTCTTGCCGAGTTTGAAAATTATAAGTTTATATTAAAGGAAGATACGGGGTGATTCGTATGCGAGTCTTCGGTGTCGAAATTTATCCGTTTATTAGCAAATATTCACTCTTTCCCAAAGAAAAATAATAATTTTTATATATTGAACACTTCATTCACGTAAAAATATTGAAAAAGATATCAAAAAAATATTATAGAATAAATAAATAAAAATTAAACTTTGACCGGTATCGCAGTTTTAAAAATTAATCTTCGGCCAGTATCGATCCCCATACCCTTTGCTTAATAGCCCGACGCGCTTCCAACCACACTATGCCTCACACACTGCTGTCGCGAATATCAAGCTAAAAGAACTTAAAAGCGGGTACCTAGTGGAACCTATTAAGGGACATTGTAGGCCCCCTTATATGTTTATAAAAATTCTCTTTGGTACGATTGTTTAATATATTATACTCCAATCTCTTGCCGAGTTTGAAAATTATAAGTTTATTTTAAAGGAAGATACGGGGTGATTCGTATGCGAGTCTTCGGTGCCGAAATTTATCCGTTTTTTAGCAAATATTCACTCTTTCCCAAAGAAAAATAATAATTTTTATAAATTGAACACTTCATTCACGTAAAAATATTGAAAAAGATATCAAAAAAATATTATTGAATAAATAAATAAAAATTAACCCTTGACCGGTATCGCAGTTTTAAAAATTAATCTTCTCCCATTATCGATCCCCAGACCCTTTGCTTAATAGCCCGACGCGCTTCCAACCTCACTATGCCTCACACACTGCTGTCGCGAATATCAAGCTTAAAGAATTTAAAAGCGGGTACCTAGTGGAACCTATTATGGGACATTGTAGGGCCCCTTATATGTTTATAAAAATTCTCTTTGGTACGATTGTTTAGTATATTATACTCCAATCTCTTGCCGAGTTTGAAAATTATAAGTTTATATTAAAGGAAGATACGGGGTGATTCGTATGCGAGTCTTCGGTGTCGAAATTTATCCGTTTATTAGCAAATATTCACTCTTTCCCAAAGAAAAATAATAATTTTTATATATTGAACACTTCATTCACGTAAAAATATTGAAAAAGATATGAAAAAAATATTATAGAATAAATAAATAAAAATTAACCTTTGACCGGTATCGCAGTTTTAAAAATTAATCTTCGGCCAGTATCGATCCCCATACCCTTTGCTTAATAGCCCGACGCGCTTCCAACCACACTATGCCTCACACACTGCTGTCGCGAATATCAAGCTTAAAGAACTTAAAAGCGGGTACATAGTGGAACCTATTAAGGGACATTGTAGGCCCCCTTATATGTTTATAAAAATTCTCTTTGGTACGATTGTTTAATATATTATTCTCCAATCTCTTGCCGAGTTTGAAAATTATAAGTTTATTTTAATGGAAGATACGGGGTGATTCGTATGCGAGTCTTCGGTGCCGAAATTTATCCGTTTTTTAGCAAATATTCACTCTTTCCCAAAGAAAAATAATAATTTTTATAAATTGAACACTTTCTTCACGTAAAAATATTGAAAAAGATATCAAAAAAATATTATTGAATAAATAAATAAAAATTAACCCTTGACCGGCATCGCAGTTTTAAAAATTTATCTTCTCCCACTATCGATTCCCAGACCCTTTGCTTAATAGCCCGACGCGCTTCCAACCTCACTATGCCTCACACACTGCTGTCGCGAATATCAAGCTTAAAGAATTTAAAAGCGGGTACCTAGTGGAACCTATTATGGGACATTGTAGGGCCCCTTATATGTTTATAAAAATTCTCTTTGTTACGATTGTTTAGTATATTATACTCCAATCTCTTGCCGAGTTTGAAAATTATAAGTTTATATTAAAGGAAGATACGGGGTTATTCGTATGCGAGTCTTCGGTGTCGAAATTTATCCGTTTTTTAGCAAATATTCACTCTTTCCCAAAGAAAAATAATAATTTTTATATATTGAACACTTCATTCACGTAAAAATATTGAAAAAGATATGAAAAAAATATTATAGAATAAATAAATAAAAATTAACCTTTGACCGGTATCGCAGTTTTAAAAATTAATCTTCGGCCAGTATCGATCCCCAGACCCTTTGCTTAACAGCCCGACGCTCTTCCAACCACGCTATGCCTCACACACTGCTGTCACGAATATCAAGCTTAAAGAACTTAAAAGCGGGTACCCAGTGGAAAATATTATGGGACATTGTAGGCCCCCCTATATGTTTATAAAAATTCTCTTTGGTACGATTGTTTAGTATATTATACTCCAATCTCTTGTCGAGTTTGAAAATTATAAGTTTATATTAAAGGAAGATACGGGGTGATTTGTATGCGAGTCTTCGGTGCCGAAATTTATCCGTTTTTTAGCAAATATTCACTCTTTCCCAAAGAAATATAATAATTTTCATATATTGAGCGCTTCATTCACGTAAAAATATTGAAAAAGATATCAAAAAAATATTATAGAATAAATAAATAAAAATTAACCCTTGACCGGTATCGCAGTTTTAAAAATTAACCTTCGGCCAGTATCGATCCCCAAACCCTTTGCTTAATAGCCCGACGCTCTTACAACCACGCTATGCCTTACACACTGCTGTCGCGAATATCAAGCTTTAAGAACTTAAAAGCGGGTACCTAGTGGAACCTATTATGGGACATTGTAGGCCCCCTTATATGTTTATAGAAATTCTCTTTGGTACGATTGTTTAATATATTATACTCCAATCTCTTGCCGAGTTTGAAAATTTTAAGTTTATATTAAAGGAAGATACGGGGTGATTCGTATGCGAGTCGTCGGTGCCGAAATTTATACGTTTTTTAGCAAATATTCACTCTTTCCCAAAGAAAAATAATAATTTTTATAAATTGAACACTTTCTTCACGTAAAAATATTGAAAAAGATATCAAAAAAATATTATTGAATAAATAAATAAAAATTAACCCTTGACCGGCATCGCAGTTTTAAAAATTTATCTTCTCCCATTATCGATCCCCAGACCCTTTGCTTAATAGCCCGACGCGCTTCCAACCTCACTATGCCTCACACACTGCTGTCGCGAATATCAAGCTTAAAGAATTTAAAAGCGGGTACCTAGTGGAACCTATTATGGGACATTGTAGGGCCCCTTATATGTTTATAAAAATTCTCTTTGTTACGATTGTTTAGTATATTATACTCCAATCTCTTGCCGAGTTTGAAAATTATAAGTTTATATTAAAGGAAGATACGGGGTTATTCGTATGCGAGTCTTCGGTGTCGAAATTTATCCGTTTTTTAGCAAATATTCACTCTTTCCCAAAGAAAAATAATAATTTTTATACATTGAACACTTCATTCACGTAAAAATATTGAAAAAGATATGAAAAAAATATTATAGAATAAATAAATAAAAATTAACCTTTGACCGGTATCGCAGTTTTAAAAATTAATCTTCAGCCAGTATCGATCCCCAGACCCTTTGCTTAACAGCCCGACGCTCTTCCAACCACGCTATGCCTCACACACTGCTGTCACGAATATCAAGCTTAAAGAACTTAAAAGCGGGTACCTAGTGGAAAATATTATGGGACATTGTAGGCCCCCCTATATGTTTATAAAAATTCTCTTTGGTACGATTGTTTAGTATATTATACTCCAATCTCTTGTCGAGTTTGAAAATTATAAGTTTATATTAAAGGAAGATACGGGGTGATTTGTATGCGAGTCTTCGGTGCCGAAATTTATCCGTTTTTTAGCAAATATTCACTCTTTCCCAAAGAAAAATAATAATTTTTATAAATTGAACACTTTCTTCACGTAAAAATATTGAAAAAGATATCAAAAAAATATTATTGAATAAATAAATAAAAATTAACCCTTGACCGGCATCGCAGTTTTAAAAATTTATCTTCTCCCATTATCGATCCCCAGACCCTTTGCTTAATAGCCCGACGCGCTTCCAACCTCACTATGCCTCACACACTGCTGTCGCGAATATCAAGCTTAAAGAATTTAAAAGCGGGTACCTAGTGGAACCTATTATGGGACATTGTAGGGCCCCTTATATGTTTATAAAAATTCTCTTTGTTACGATTGTTTAGTATATTATACTCCAATCTCTTGCCGAGTTTGAAAATTATAAGTTTATATTAAAGGAAGATACGGGGTTATTCGTATGCGAGTCTTCGGTGTCGAAATTTATCCGTTTTTTAGCAAATATTCACTCTTTCCCAAAGAAAAATAATAATTTTTATACATTGAACACTTCATTCACGTAAAAATATTGAAAAAGATATGAAAAAAATATTATAGAATAAATAAATAAAAATTAACCTTTGACCGGTATCGCAGTTTTAAAAATTAATCTTACGCCAGTATCGATCCCCAGACCCTTTGCTTAACAGCCCGACGCTCTTCCAACCACGCTATGCCTCACACACTGCTGTCACGAATATCAAGCTTAAAGAACTTAAAAGCGGGTACCTAGTGGAAAATATTATGGGACATTGTAGGCCCCCCTATATGTTTATAAAAATTCTCTTTGGTACGATTGTTTAGTATATTATACTCCAATCTCTTGTCGAGTTTGAAAATTATAAGTTTATATTAAAGGAAGATACGGGGTGATTTGTATGCGAGTCTTCGGTGCCGAAATTTATCCGTTTTTTAGCAAATATTCACTCTTTCCCAAAGAAATATAATAATTTTCATATATTGAGCGCTTCATTCACGTAAAAATATTGAAAAAGATATCAAAAAAATATTATAGAATAAATAAATAAAAATTAACCCTTGACCGGTATCGCAGTTTTAAAAATTAACATTCGGCCAGTATCGATCCCCAAACCCTTTGCTTAATAGCCCGACGCTCTTACAACCACGCTATGCCTTACACACTGCTGTCGCGAATATCAAGCTTTAAGAACTTAAAAGCGGGTACCTAGTGGAACCTATTATGGGACATTGTAGGCCCCCTTATATGTTTATAGAAATTCTCTTTGGTACGATTGTTTAATATATTATACTCCAATCTCTTGCCGAGTTTGAAAATTTTAAGTTTATATTAAAGGAAGATACGGGGTGATTCGTATGCGAGTCGTCGGTGCCGAAATTTATCCGTTTTTTAGCAAATATTCACTCTTTCCCAAAGAAAAATAATAATTTTTATAAATTGAACACTTCATTCACGTAAAAATATTGCAAAAGATATCAAAAAAATATTATTGAATAAATAAATAAAAATTAACCCTTGACCGGTATCGCAGTTTTAAAAATTAATCTTCGGCCAGTATCGATCCCCATACGCTTTGCTTAATAGCCCGACGCGCTTCCAACCACACTATGCCTCACACACTGCCGTCGCGAATATCAAGCTTAAAGAACTTACAAGCGGGTACCTAGTGGAACCTATTATGGGACATTGTAGGCCCCCTTATATGTTTATAAAAATTCTCTTTGGTACGATTGTTTAGTATATTATACTCCAATCTCTTGCCGAGTTTGAAAATTATAAGTTTATTTTAAAGGAAGATACGGGGTGATTCGTATGCGAGTCTTCGGTGCCGAAATTTATCCGTTTTTTAGCAAATATTCACTCTTTCCCAAAGAAAAATAATAATTTTTATAAATTGAACACTTCATTCACGTAAAAATATTGAAAAAGATATCAAAAAAATATTATTGAATAAATAAATAAAAATTAACCCTTGACCGGTATCGCAGTTTTAAAAATTAATCTTCGGCCATTATCGATCCCCAGACCCTTTGCTTAATAGCCCGACGCGCTTCCAACCACACTATGCCTCACACACTGCTGTCGCGAATATCAAGCTTAAAGAATTTAAAAGCGGGTACCTAGTGGAACCTATTATGGGACATTGTAGGGCCCCTTATATGTTTATAAAAATTCTCTTTGGTACGATTGTTTAGTATATTATACTCCAATCTCTTGCCGAGTTTGAAAATTATAAGTTTATATTACAGGAAGATACGGGGTTATTCGTATGCGAGTCTTCGGTGCCGAAATTTATCCGTTTTTTAGCAAATATTCACTCTTTCCCAAAGAAAAATAATAATTTTTATATATTGAACACTTCATTCACGTAAAAATATTGAAAAAGATATGAAAAAAATATTATAGAATAAATAAATAAAAATTAACCTTTGACCGGTATCGCAGTTTTAAAAATTAATCTTCGGCCAGTATCGATCCCCAAACCCTTTGCTTAATAGCCCGACGCTCTTACAACCACGCTATGCCTTACATACTGCTGTCGCGAATATCAAGCTTTAAGAACTTAAAAGCGGGTACCTAGTGGAACCTATTATGGGACATTGTAGGCCCCCTTATATGTTTATAAAAATTCTCTTTGGTACGATTGTTTAATATATTATACTCCAATCTCTTGCCGAGTTTGAAAATTATAAGTTTATATTAAAGGAAGATACGGGGTGATTCGTATGCGAGTCGTCGGTGCCGAAATTTATCCGTTTTTTAGCAAATATTCACTCTTTCCCAAAGAAAAATAATAATTTTTATAAATTGAACACTTCATTCACGTAAAAATATTGCAAAAGATATCAGAAAAATATTATTGAATAAATAAATAAAAATTAACCCTTGACCGGTATCGCAGTTTTAAAAATTAATCTTCGGCCAGTATCGATCCCCATACGCTTTGCTTAATAGCCCGACGCGCTTCCAACCACACTATGCCTCACACACTGCTGTCGCGAATATCAAGCTTAAAGAACTTACAAGCGGGTACCTAGTGGAACCTATTATGGGACATTGTAGGCCCCCTTATATGTTTATAAAAATTCTCTTTGGTACGATTGTTTAGTATATTATACTCCAATCTCTTGCCGAGTTTGAAAATTATAAGTTTATATTAAAGGAAGATACGGGGTGATTTGTATGCAAGTCTTCGGTGTCGAAATTTATCCGTTTTTTAGCAAATATTCACTCTTTCCCAGAGAAAAATAATAATTTTTATATATTGAACACTTCATTCACGTAAAAATATTGAAAAAAATATCAAAAAAATATTATAGAATAAATAAATAAAAATTAACCCTTGACCGGTATCGCAGTTTTAAAAATTAATCTTCGGCCAGTATCGATCCCCATACGCTTTGCTTAATAGCCCGACGCGCTTCCAACCACACTATGCCTCACACACTGCTGTCGCGAATATCAAGCTTAAAGAACTTAAAAGCGGGTACCTAGTGGAACCTATTATGGGACATTGTAGGCCCCCTTATATGTTTATAAAAATTCTCTTTGGTACGATTGTTTAGTATATTATACTCCAATCTCTTGCCGAGTTTGAAAATTATAAGTTTATATTAAAGGAAGATACGGGGTGATTTGTATGCAAGTCTTCGGTGTCGAAATTTATCCGTTTTTTAGCAAATATTCACTCTTTCCCAGAGAAAAATAATAATTTTTATATATTGAACACTTCATTCACGTAAAAATATTGAAAAAAATATCAAAAAAATATTATAGAATAAATAAATAAAAATTAACCCTTGACCGGTATCGCAGTCTTAAAAATTAATCTTCGGCCAGTATCGATCCCCATACCCTTTGCTTAATAGCCCGACGCGCTTCCAACCACACTATGCCTCACACACTGCTGTCGCGAATATCAAGATTAAAGAACTTAAAAGCGGGTACCTAGTGGAACATATTAAGGGACATTGTAGGCCCCCTTATAAGTTTATAAAAATTCTCTTTGGTACGATTGTTTAATATATTATACTACAATCTCTTGCCGAGTTTGAAAATTATAAGTTTATTTTAAAGGAAGATACGGGGTGATTCGTATGCGAGTCTTCGGTGCCGAAATTTATCCGTTTTTTAGCAAATATTCACTCTTTCCCAAAGAAAAATAATAATTTTTATAAATTGAACACTTCATTCACGTAAAAATATTGAAAAAGATATCAAAAAAATATTATTGAATAAATAAATAAAAATTAACCCTTGACCGGTATCGCAGTTTTAAAAATTAATCTTCGGCCATTATCGATCCCCAGACCCTTTGCTTAATAGCCCGACGCGCTTCCAACCACACTATGCCTCACACACTGCTGTCGCGAATATCAAGCTTAAAGAATTTAAAAGCGGGTACCTAGTGGAACCTATTATGGGACATTGTAGGGCCCCTTATATGTTTATAAAAATTCTCTTTGGTACGATTGTTTAGTATATTATACTCCAATCTCTTGCCGAGTTTGAAAATTATAAGTTTATATTAAAGGAAGATACGGGGTGATTCGTATGCGAGTCTTCGGTGTCGAAATTTATCCGTTTATTAGCAAATATTCACTCTTTCCCAAAGAAAAATAATAATTTTTATATATTGAACACTTCATTCACGTAAAAATATTGAAAAAGATATCAAAAAAATATTATAGAATAAATAAATAAAAATTAAACTTTGACCGGTATCGCAGTTTTAAAAATTAATCTTCGGCCAGTATCGATCCCCATACCCTTTGCTTAATAGCCCGACGCGCTTCCAACCACACTATGCCTCACACACTGCTGTCGCGAATATCAAGCTAAAAGAACTTAAAAGCGGGTACCTAGTGGAACCTATTAAGGGACATTGTAGGCCCCCTTATATGTTTATAAAAATTCTCTTTGGTACGATTGTTTAATATATTATACTCCAATCTCTTGCCGAGTTTGAAAATTATAAGTTTATTTTAAAGGAAGATACGGGGTGATTCGTATGCGAGTCTTCGGTGCCGAAATTTATCCGTTTTTTAGCAAATATTCACTCTTTCCCAAAGAAAAATAATAATTTTTATAAATTGAACACTTCATTCACGTAAAAATATTGAAAAAGATATCAAAAAAATATTATTGAATAAATAAATAAAAATTAACCCTTGACCGGTATCGCAGTTTTAAAAATTAATCTTCTCCCATTATCGATCCCCAGACCCTTTGCTTAATAGCCCGACGCGCTTCCAACCTCACTATGCCTCACACACTGCTGTCGCGAATATCAAGCTTAAAGAATTTAAAAGCGGGTACCTAGTGGAACCTATTATGGGACATTGTAGGGCCCCTTATATGTTTATAAAAATTCTCTTTGGTACGATTGTTTAGTATATTATACTCCAATCTCTTGCCGAGTTTGAAAATTATAAGTTTATATTAAAGGAAGATACGGGGTGATTCGTATGCGAGTCTTCGGTGTCGAAATTTATCCGTTTATTAGCAAATATTCACTCTTTCCCAAAGAAAAATAATAATTTTTATATATTGAACACTTCATTCACGTAAAAATATTGAAAAAGATATGAAAAAAATATTATAGAATAAATAAATAAAAATTAACCTTTGACCGGTATCGCAGTTTTAAAAATTAATCTTCGGCCAGTATCGATCCCCATACCCTTTGCTTAATAGCCCGACGCGCTTCCAACCACACTATGCCTCACACACTGCTGTCGCGAATATCAAGCTTAAAGAACTTAAAAGCGGGTACATAGTGGAACCTATTAAGGGACATTGTAGGCCCCCTTATATGTTTATAAAAATTCTCTTTGGTACGATTGTTTAATATATTATTCTCCAATCTCTTGCCGAGTTTGAAAATTATAAGTTTATTTTAATGGAAGATACGGGGTGATTCGTATGCGAGTCTTCGGTGCCGAAATTTATCCGTTTTTTAGCAAATATTCACTCTTTCCCAAAGAAAAATAATAATTTTTATAAATTGAACACTTTCTTCACGTAAAAATATTGAAAAAGATATCAAAAAAATATTATTGAATAAATAAATAAAAATTAACCCTTGACCGGCATCGCAGTTTTAAAAATTTATCTTCTCCCACTATCGATCCCCAGACCCTTTGCTTAATAGCCCGACGCGCTTCCAACCTCACTATGCCTCACACACTGCTGTCGCGAATATCAAGCTTAAAGAATTTAAAAGCGGGTACCTAGTGGAACCTATTATGGGACATTGTAGGGCCCCTTATATGTTTATAAAAATTCTCTTTGTTACGATTGTTTAGTATATTATACTCCAATCTCTTGCCGAGTTTGAAAATTATAAGTTTATATTAAAGGAAGATACGGGGTTATTCGTATGCGAGTCTTCGGTGTCGAAATTTATCCGTTTTTTAGCAAATATTCACTCTTTCCCAAAGAAAAATAATAATTTTTATAAATTGAACACTTCATTCACGTAAAAATATTGAAAAAGATATGAAAAAAATATTATAGAATAAATAAATAAAAATTAACCTTTGACCGGTATCGCAGTTTTAAAAATTAATCTTCGGCCAGTATCGATCCCCAGACCCTTTGCTTAACAGCCCGACGCTCTTCCAACCACGCTATGCCTCACACACTGCTGTCACGAATATCAAGCTTAAAGAACTTAAAAGCGGGTACCTAGTGGAAAATATTATGGGACATTGTAGGCCCCCCTATATGTTTATAAAAATTCTCTTTGGTACGATTGTTTAGTATATTATACTCCAATCTCTTGTCGAGTTTGAAAATTATAAGTTTATATTAAAGGAAGATACGGGGTGATTTGTATGCGAGTCTTCGGTGCCGAAATTTATCCGTTTTTTAGCAAATATTCACTCTTTCCCAAAGAAATATAATAATTTTCATATATTGAGCGCTTCATTCACGTAAAAATATTGAAAAAGATATCAAAAAAATATTATAGAATAAATAAATAAAAATTAACCCTTGACCGGTATCGCAGTTTTAAAAATTAACCTTCGGCCAGTATCGATCCCCAAACCCTTTGCTTAATAGCCCGACGCTCTTACAACCACGCTATGCCTTACACACTGCTGTCGCGAATATCAAGCTTTAAGAACTTAAAAGCGGGTACCTAGTGGAACCTATTATGGGACATTGTAGGCCCCCTTATATGTTTATAGAAATTCTCTTTGGTACGATTGTTTAATATATTATACTCCAATCTCTTGCCGAGTTTGAAAATTTTAAGTTTATATTAAAGGAAGATACGGGGTGATTCGTATGCGAGTCGTCGGTGCCGAAATTTATCCGTTTTTTAGCAAATATTCACTCTTTCCCAAAGAAAAATAATAATTTTTATAAATTGAACACTTTCTTCACGTAAAAATATTGAAAAAGATATCAAAAAAATATTATTGAATAAATAAATAAAAATTAACCCTTGACCGGCATCGCAGTTTTAAAAATTTATCTTCTCCCATTATCGATCCCCAGACCCTTTGCTTAATAGCCCGACGCGCTTCCAACCTCACTATGCCTCACACACTGCTGTCGCGAATATCAAGCTTAAAGAATTTAAAAGCGGGTACCTAGTGGAACCTATTATGGGACATTGTAGGGCCCCTTATATGTTTATAAAAATTCTCTTTGTTACGATTGTTTAGTATATTATACTCCAATCTCTTGCCGAGTTTGAAAATTATAAGTTTATATTAAAGGAAGATACGGGGTTATTCGTATGCGAGTCTTCGGTGTCGAAATTTATCCGTTTTTTAGCAAATATTCACTCTTTCCCAAAGAAAAATAATAATTTTTATATATTGAACACTTCATTCACGTAAAAATATTGAAAAAGATATGAAAAAAATATTATAGAATAAATAAATAAAAATTAACCTTTGACCGGTATCGCAGTTTTAAAAATTAATCTTCGGCCAGTATCGATCCCCAGACCCTTTGCTTAACAGCCCGACGCTCTTCCAACCACGCTATGCCTCACACACTGCTGTCACGAATATCAAGCTTAAAGAACTTAAAAGCGGGTACCTAGTGGAAAATATTATGGGACATTGTAGGCCCCCCTATATGTTTATAAAAATTCTCTTTGGTACGATTGTTTAGTATATTATACTCCAATCTCTTGTCGAGTTTGAAAATTATAAGTTTATATTAAAGGAAGATACGGGGTGATTTGTATGCGAGTCTTCGGTGCCGAAATTTATCCTTTTTTAGCAAATATTCACTCTTTCCCAAAGAAATATAATAATTTTCATATATTGACCGCTTCATTCACGTAAAAATATTGAAAAAGATATCAAAAAAATATTATAGAATAAATAAATAAAAATTAACCCTTGACCGGTATCGCAGTTTTAAAAATTAACATTCGGCCAGTATCGATCCCCAAACCCTTTGCTTAATAGCCCGACGCTCTTACAACCACGCTATGCCTTACACACTGCTGTCGCGAATATCAAGCTTTAAGAACTTAAAAGCGGGTACCTAGTGGAACCTATTATGGGACATTGTAGGCCCCCTTATATGTTTATAGAAATTCTCTTTGGTACGATTGTTTAATATATTATACTCCAATCTCTTGCCGAGTTTGAAAATTTTAAGTTTATATTAAAGGAAGATACGGGGTGATTCGTATGCGAGTCGTCGGTGCCGAAATTTATCCGTTTTTTAGCAAATATTCACTCTTTCCCAAAGAAAAATAATAATTTTTATAAATTGAACACTTCATTCACGTAAAAATATTGCAAAAGATATCAAAAAAATATTATTGAATAAATAAATAAAAATTAACCCTTGACCGGTATCGCAGTTTTAAAAATTAATCTTCGGCCAGTATCGATCCCCAGACCCTTTGCTTAATAGCCCGACGCTCTTCCAACCGCGCTATGCTTCACACACTGCTGTCGCGAATATCAAGCTTAAAGAACTTAAAAGCGGGTACCTAGTGGAACCTATTATGGGACATTGTAGGCCCCCCTATATGTTTATAAAAATTCTCGTTGGTACGATTGTTTAGTATATTATACTCCAATCTCTTGCCGAGTTTGAAAATTATAAGTTTATATTAAAGGAAGATACGGAGTGATTCCTATGCGAGTCTTCGGTGCCGAAATTTATCCATGATTTAGCAAATATTCACTCTTTCCCAAAGAAAAAAAATAATTTTTATATATTGAACACTTCATTCACGTAAAAATATTGAAAAAGATATCAAAAAAATATTATAGAATAAATAAATAAAAATTAACCCTTGACCGGTATCGCAGTCTTAAAATTTAATCTTCGGCCAGTATCGATCCCCATACCCTTTGCTTAATAGCCCGACGCGCTTCCAACCACACTATGCCTCACACACTGCTGTCGCGAATATCAAGCTTAAAGAACTTAAAAGCGGGTACCTAGTGGAACCTATTAAGGGACATTGTAGGCCCCCTTATATGTTTATAAAAATTCTCTTTGGTACGATTGTTTAATATATTACACTCCAATCTCTTGCCGAGTTTGAAAATTATAAGTTTATTTTAAAGGAAGATACGGGGTGATTCGTATGCGAGTCTTCGGTGCCGAAATTTATCCGTTTTTTAGCAAATATTCACTCTTTCCCAAAGAAAAATAATAATTTTTATAAATTGAACACTTCATTCACGTAAAAATATTGAAAAAGATATCAAAAAAATATTATTGAATAAATAAATAAAAATTAACCCTTGACCGGTATCGCAGTTTTAAAAATTAATCTTCTCCCATTATCGATCCCCAGACCCTTTGCTTAATAGCCCGACGCGCTTCCAACCTCACTATGCCTCACACACTGCTGTCGCGAATATCAAGCTTAAAGAATTTAAAAGCGGGTACCTAGTGGAACCTATTATGGGACATTGTAGGGCCCCTTATATGTTTATAAAAATTCTCTTTGGTACGATTGTTTAATATATTATACTCCAATCTCTTGCCGAGTTTGAAAATTATAAGTTTATTTTAAAGGAAGATACGGGGTGATTCGTATGCGAGTCTTCGGTGCCGAAATTTATCCGTTTTTTAGCAAATATTCACTCTTTCCCAAAGAAAAATAATAATTTTTATAAATTGAACACTTCATTCACGTAAAAATATTGAAAAAGATATCAAAAAAATATTATTGAATAAATAAATAAAAATTAACCCTTGACCGGTATCGCAGTTTTAAAAATTAATCTTCGGCCAGTATCGATCCCCAGACCCTTTGCTTAATAGCCCGACGCTCTTCCAACCGCGCTATGCTTCACACACTGCTGTCGCGAATATCAAGCTTAAAGAACTTAAAAGCGGGTACCTAGTGGAACCTATTATGGGACATTGTAGGCCCCCCTATATGTTTATAAAAATTCTCGTTGGTACGATTGTTTAGTATATTATACTCCAATCTCTTGCCGAGTTTGAAAATTATAAGTTTATATTAAAGGAAGATACGGAGTGATTCCTATGCGAGTCTTCGGTGCCGAAATTTATCCATGATTTAGCAAATATTCACTCTTTCCCAAAGAAAAAAAATAATTTTTATATATTGAACACTTCATTCACGTAAAAATATTGAAAAAGATATCAAAAAAATATTATAGAATAAATAAATAAAAATTAACCCTTGACCGGTATCGCAGTCTTAAAATTTAATCTTCGGCCAGTATCGATCCCCATACCCTTTGCTTAATAGCCCGACGCGCTTCCAACCACACTATGCCTCACACACTGCTGTCGCGAATATCAAGCTTAAAGAACTTAAAAGCGGGTACCTAGTGGAACCTATTAAGGGACATTGTAGGCCCCCTTATATGTTTATAAAAATTCTCTTTGGTACGATTGTTTAATATATTACACTCCAATCTCTTGCCGAGTTTGAAAATTATAAGTTTATTTTAAAGGAAGATACGGGGTGATTCGTATGCGAGTCTTCGGTGCCGAAATTTATCCGTTTTTTAGCAAATATTCACTCTTTCCCAAAGAAAAATAATAATTTTTATAAATTGAACACTTCATTCACGTAAAAATATTGAAAAAGATATCAAAAAAATATTATTGAATAAATAAATAAAAATTAACCCTTGACCGGTATCGCAGTTTTAAAAATTAATCTTCTCCCATTATCGATCCCCAGACCCTTTGCTTAATAGCCCGACGCGCTTCCAACCTCACTATGCCTCACACACTGCTGTCGCGAATATCAAGCTTAAAGAATTTAAAAGCGGGTACCTAGTGGAACCTATTATGTGACATTGTAGGGCCCCTTATATGTTTATAAAAATTCTCTTTGGTACGATTGTTTAATATATTATACTCCAATCTCTTGCCGAGTTTGAAAATTATAAGTTTATTTTAAAGGAAGATACGGGGTGATTCGTATGCGAGTCTTCGGTGCCGAAATTTATCCGTTTTTTAGCAAATATTCACTCTTTCCCAAAGAAAAATAATAATTTTTATAAATTGAACACTTCATTCACGTAAAAATATTGAAAAAGATATCAAAAAAATATTATTGAATAAATAAATAAAAATTAACCCTTGACCGGTATCGCAGTTTTAAAAATTAATCTTCTCCCATTATCGATCCCCAGACCCTTTGCTTAATAGCCCGACGCGCTTCCAACCTCACTATGCCTCACACACTGCTGTCGCGAATATCAAGCTTAAAGAATTTAAAAGCGGGTACCTAGTGGAACCTATTATGGGACATTGTAGGGCCCCTTATATGTTTATAAAAATTCTCTTTGGTACGATTGTTTAGTATATTATACTCCAATCTCTTGCCGAGTTTGAAAATTATAAGTTTATATTAAAGGAAGATACGGGGTGATTCGTATGCGAGTCTTCGGTGTCGAAATTTATCCGTTTATTAGCAAATATTCACTCTTTCCCAAAGAAAAATAATAATTTTTATATATTGAACACTTCATTCACGTAAAAATATTGAAAAAGATATGAAAAAAATATTATAGAATAAATAAATAAAAATTAACCTTTGACCGGTATCGCAGTTTTAAAAATTAATCTTCGGCCAGTATCGATCCCCATACCCTTTGCTTAATAGCCCGACGCGCTTCCAACCACACTATGCCTCACACACTGCTGTCGCGAATATCAAGCTTAAAGAACTTAAAAGCGGGTACCTAGTGGAACCTATTAAGGGACATTGTAGGCCCCCTTATATGTTTATAAAAATTCTCTTTGGTACGATTGTTTAATATATTATACTCCAATCTCTTGCCGAGTTTGAAAATTATAAGTTTATTTTAAAGGAAGATACGGGGTGATTCGTATGCGAGTCTTCGGTGCCGAAATTTATCCGTTTTTTAGCAAATATTCACTCTTTCCCAAAGAAAAATAATAATTTTTATAAATTGAACACTTCATTCACGTAAAAATATTGAAAAAGATATCAAAAAAATATTATTGAATAAATAAATAAAAATTAACCCTTGACCGGTATCGCAGTTTTAAAAATTAATCTTCTCCCATTATCGATCCCCAGACCCTTTGCTTAATAGCCCGACGCGCTTCCAACCTCACTATGCCTCACACACTGCTGTCGCGAATATCAAGCTTAAAGAATTTAAAAGCGGGTACCTAGTGGAACCTATTATGGGACATTGTAGGGCCCCTTATATGTTTATAAAAATTCTCTTTGGTACGATTGTTTAGTATATTATACTCCAATCTCTTGCCGAGTTTGAAAATTATAAGTTTATATTAAAGGAAGATACGGGGTGATTCGTATGCGAGTCTTCGGTGTCGAAATTTATCCGTTTATTAGCAAATATTCACTCTTTCCCAAAGAAAAATAATAATTTTTATATATTGAGCACTTCATTCACGTAAAAATATTGAAAAAGATATGAAAAAAATATTATAGAATAAATAAATAAAAATTAACCTTTGACCGGTATCGCAGTTTTAAAAATTAATCTTCGGCCAGTATCGATCCCCATACCCTTTGCTTAATAGCCCGACGCGCTTCCAACCACACTATGCCTCACACACTGCTGTCGCGAATATCAAGCTTAAAGAACTTAAAAGCGGGTACATAGTGGAACCTATTAAGGGACATTGTAGGCCCCCTTATATGTTTATAAAAATTCTCTTTGGTACGATTGTTTAGTATATTATTCTCCAATCTCTTGCCGAGTTTGAAAATTATAAGTTTATTTTAATGGAAGATACGGGGTGATTCGTATGCGAGTCTTCGGTGCCGAAATTTATCAGTTTTTTAGCAAATATTCACTCTTTCCCAAAGAAAAATAATAATTTTTATAAATTGAACACTTTCTTCACGTAAAAATATTGAAAAAGATATCAAAAAAATATTATTGAATAAATAAATAAAAATTAACCCTTGACCGGCATCGCAGTTTTAAAAATTTATCTTCTCCCACTATCGATCCCCAGACCCTTTGCTTAATAGCCCGACGCGCTTCCAACCTCACTATGCCTCACACACTGCTGTCGCGAATATCAAGCTTAAAGAATTTAAAAGCGGGTACCTAGTGGAACCTATTATGGGACATTGTAGGGCCCCTTATATGTTTATAAAAATTCTCTTTGTTACGATTGTTTAGTATATTATACTCCAATCTCTTGCCGAGTTTGAAAATTATAAGTTTATATTAAAGGAAGATACGGGGTTATTCGTATGCGAGTCTTCGGTGTCGAAATTTATCCGTTTTTTAGCAAATATTCACTCTTTCCCAAAGAAAAATAATAATTTTTATATATTGAACACTTCATTCACGTAAAAATATTGAAAAAGATATGAAAAAAATATTATAGAATAAATAAATAAAAATTAACCTTTGACCGGTATCGCAGTTTTAAAAATTAATCTTCGGCCAGTATCGATCCCCAGACCCTTTGCTTAACAGCCCGACGCTCTTCCAACCAAGCTATGCCTCACACACTGCTGTCACGAATATCAAGCTTAAAGAACTTAAAAGCGGGTACCTAGTGGAAAATATTATGGGACATTGTAGGCCCCTCTATATGTTTATAAAAATTCTCTTTGGTACGATTGTTTAGTATATTATACTCCAATCTCTTGTTGAGTTTGAAAATTATAAGTTTATATTAAAGGAAGATAAGGGGTGATTTGTATGCGAGTCTTCGGTGCCGAAATTTTTCCGTTTTTTAGCAAATATTCACTCTTTCCCAAAGAAAAATAATAATTTTTATATATTGAACAATTCATTCACGTAAAAATATTGAAAAAGATATCAAAAAAATATTATAGAATAAATAAATAAAAATTAACCCTTGACCGGTATCGCAGTTTTAAAAATTAATCTTCGGCCAGTATCGATTCCCATACCCTTTGCTTAATAGCCCGACGCGCTTCCAACCACACTATGCCTCACACACTGCTGTCGCGAATATCAAGCTTAAAGAACTTAAAAGCGGGTACCTAGCGGAACCTATTATGGGACATTGTAGGCCCCCCTATATGTTTATAAAAATTCTCTTTGGTACGATTGTTTAGTATATTATACTCCAATCTCTTGCCGAGTTTGAAAATTATAAGTTTATATTAAAGGAAGATACGGGGTGATTCGTATGCGAGTCTTCGGTGCCGAAATTTATCCGTTTTTTAGCAAATATTCACTCTTTCCCAAAGAAAAATAATAATTTTTATATATTGAACACTTCATTCACGTAAAAATATTGAAAAAGATATCAAAAAAATATTATAGAATAAATAAATAAAAATTAACCCTTGACCGGTATCGCAGTTTCAAAAATTAATCTTCGGCCAGTATCGATTCCCATACCCTTTGCTTAATAGCCCGACGCTCTTACAACCACACTATGCCTCACACAATGCTGTCGCGAATATCAAGCTTAAAGAACTTAAAAGCGGGTACCTAGAGGAACCTATTATGGGACATTGTAGGCCCCCCTATATGTTTATAAAAATTCTCTTTGGTACGATTGTTTAGTATATTATACTCCAATCTCTTGCCGAGTTTGAAAATTATAAGTTTATATTAAAGGAAGATACGGGGTGATTCGTATGCGAGTCTTCGGTGCCGAAATTTATCCGTTTTTTAGCAAATATTCACTCTTTCCCAAAGAAAAATAATAATTTTTATATATTGAACACTTCATTCACGTAAAAATATTGAAAAAGATATCAAAAAAATATTATAGAATAAATAAATAAAAATTAACCCTTGACCGGTATCGCAGTTTTAAAAAGTAATCTTCGGCCAGTATCGATTCCCAAACCCTTTGCTTAATAGCCCGACGCTCTTGCAACCACGCTATGCCTTACACACTGCTGTCGCGAATATCAAGCTTTAAGAACTTAAAAGCGGGTACCTAGTGGAACCTATTATGGGACATTGTAGGCCCCCTTATATGTTTATAAAAATTCTCTTTGGTACGATTGTTTAATATATTATACTCCAATCTCTTGCCGAGTTTGAAAATTATAAGTTTATATTAAAGGAAGATACGGGGTGATTCGTATGCGAGTCGTCGGTGCCGAAATTTATCCGTTTTTTAGCAAATATTCACTCTTTCCCAAAGAAAAATAATAATTTTTATAAATTGAACACTTCATTCACGTAAAAATATTGCAAAAGATATCAAAAAAATATTATTGAATAAATAAATAAAAATTAACCCTTGACCGGTATCGCAGTTTTAAAAATTAATCTTCGGCCAGTATCGATCCCCATACGCTTTGCTTAATAGCCCGACGCGCTTCCAACCACACTATGCCTCACACACTGCCGTCGCGAATATCAAGCTTAAAGAACTTACAAGCGGGTACCTAGTGGAACCTATTATGGGACATTGTAGGCCCCCTTATATGTTTATAAAAATTCTCTTTGGTACGATTGTTTAGTATATTATACTCCAATCTCTTGCCGAGTTTGAAAATTATGAGTTTATTTTAAAGGAAGATACGGGGTGATTCGTATGCGAGTCTTCGGTGCCGAAATTTATCCGTTTTTTAGCAAATATTCACTCTTTCCCAAAGAAAAATAATAATTTTTATAAATTGAACACTTCATTCACATAAAAATATTGAAAAAGATATCAAAAAAATATTATTGAATAAATAAATAAAAATTAACCCTTGACCGGTATCGCAGTTTTAAAAATTAATCTTCGGCCATTATCGATCCCCAGACCCTTTGCTTAATAGCCCGACGCGCTTCCAACCACACTATGCCTCACACACTGCTGTCGCGAATATCAAGCTTAAAGAATTTAAAAGCGGGTACCTAGTGGAACCTATTATGGGACATTGTAGGGCCCCTTATATGTTTATAAAAATTCTCTTTGGTACGATTGTTTAGTATATTATACTCCAATCTCTTGCCGAGTTTGAAAATTATAAGTTTATATTACAGGAAGATACGGGGTTATTCGTATGCGAGTCTTCGGTGCCGAAATTTATCCGTTTTTTAGCAAATATTCACTCTTTCCCAAAGAAAAATAATAATTTTTATATATTGAACACTTCATTCACGTAGAAATATTGAAAAAGATATGAAAAAAATATTATAGAATAAATAAATAAAAATTAACCTTTGACCGGTATCGCAGTTTTAAAAATTAATCTTCGGCCAGTATCGATCCCCAAACCCTTTGCTTAATAGCCCGACGCTCTTACAACCACGCTATGCCTTACACACTGCTGTCGCGAATATCAAGCTTTAAGAACTTAAAAGCGGGTACCTAGTGGAACCTATTATGGGACATTGTAGGCCCCCTTATATGTTTATAAAAATTCTCTTTGGTACGATTGTTTAATATATTATACTCCAATCTCTTGCCGAGTTTGAAAATTATAAGTTTATATTAAAGGAAGATACGGGGTGATTCGTATGCGAGTCGTCGGTGCCGAAATTTATCCGTTTTTTAGCAAATATTCACTCTTTCCCAAAGAAAAATAATAATTTTTATAAATTGAACACTTCATTCACGTAAAAATATTGCAAAAGATATCAAAAAAATATTATTGAATAAATAAATAAAAATTAACCCTTGACCGGTATCGCAGTTTTAAAAATTAATCTTCGGCCAGTATCGATCCCCATACGCTTTGCTTAATAGCCCGACGCGCTTCCAACCACACTATGCCTCACACACTGCTGTCGCGAATATCAAGCTTAAAGAACTTACAAGCGGGTATCTAGTGGAACCTATTATGGGACATTGTAGGCCCCCTTATATGTTTATAAAAATTCTCTTTGGTACGATTGTTTAGTATATTATACTCCAATCTCTTGCCGAGTTTGAAAATTATAAGTTTATATTAAAGGAAGATACGGGGTGATTTGTATGCAAGTCTTCGGTGTCGAAATTTATCCGTTTTTTAGCAAATATTCACTCTTTCCCAAAGAAAAATAATAATTTTTATATATTGAACACTTCATTCACGTAAAAATATTGAAAAAAATATCAAAAAAATATTATAGAATAAATAAATAAAAATTAACCCTTGACCGGTATCGCAGTCTTAAAAATTAATCTTCGGCCAGTATCGATCCCCATACCCTCTGCTTAATAGCCCGACGCGCTTCCAACCACACTATGCCTCACACACTGCTGTCGCGAATATCAAGATTAAAGAACTTAAAAGCGGGTACCTAGTGGAACATATTAAGGGACATTGTAGGCCCCCTTATAAGTTTATAAAAATTCTCTTTGGTACGATTGTTTAATATATTATACTCCAATCTCTTGCCGAGTTTGAAAATTATAAGTTTATTTTAAAGGAAGATACGGGGTGATTCGTATGCGAGTCTTCGGTGCCGAAATTTATCCGTTTTTTAGCAAATATTCACTCTTTCCCAAAGAAAAATAATAATTTTTATAAATTGAACACTTCATTCACGTAAAAATATTGAAAAAGATATCAAAAAAATATTATTGAATAAATAAATAAAAATTAACCCTTGACCGGTATCGCAGTTTTAAAAATTAATCTTCGGCCATTATCGATCCCCAGACCCTTTGCTTAATAGCCCGACGCGCTTCCAACCACACTATGCCTCACACACTGCTGTCGCGAATATCAAGCTTAGAGAATTTAAAAGCGGGTACCTAGTGGAACCTATTATGGGACATTGTAGGGCCCCTTATATGTTTATAAAAATTCTCTTTGGTACGATTGTTTAGTATATTATACTCCAATCTCTTGCCGAGTTTGAAAATTATAAGTTTATATTACAGGAAGATACGGGGTTATTCGTATGCGAGTCTTCGGTGCCGAAATTTATCCGTTTTTTAGCAAATATTCACTCTTTCCCAAAGAAAAATAATAATTTTTATATATTGAACACTTCATTCACGTAAAAATATTGAAAAAGATATGAAAAAAATATTATAGAATAAATAAATAAAAATTAACCTTTGACCGGTATCGCAGTTTTAAAAATTAATCTTCGGCCAGTATCGATCCCCAAACCCTTTGCTTAATGGCCCGACGCTCTTACAACCACGCTATGCCTTACACACTGCTGTCGCGAATATCAAGCTTTAAGAACTTAAAAGCGGGTACCTAGTGGAACCTATTATGGGACATTGTAGGCCCCCTTATATGTTTATAAAAATTCTCTTTGGTACGATTGTTTAATATATTATACTCCAATCTCTTGCCGAGTTTGAAAATTATAAATTTATATTAAAGGAAGATACGGGGTGATTCGTATGCGAGTCGTCGGTGCCGAAATTTATCCGTTTTTTAGCAAATATTCACTCTTTCCCAAAGAAAAATAATAATTTTTATAAATTGAACACTTCATTCACGTAAAAATATTGCAAAAGATATCAAAAAAATATTATTGAATAAATAAATAAAAATTAACCCTTGACCGGTATCGCAGTTTTAAAAATTAATCTTCGGCCAGCATCGATCCCCATACGCTTTGCTTAATAGCCCGACGCGCTTCCAACCACACTATGCCTCACACACTGCTGTCGCGAATATCAAGCTTAAAGAACTTACAAGCGGGTACCTAGTGGAACCTATTATGGGACATTGTAGGCCCCCTTATATGTTTATAAAAATTCTCTTTGGTACGATTGTTTAGTATATTATACTCCAATCTCTTGCCGAGTTTGAAAATTATAAGTTTATATTAAAGGAAGATACGGGGTGATTTGTATGCAAGTCTTCGGTGTCGAAATTTATCCGTTTTTTAGCAAATATTCACTCTTTCCCAAAGAAAAATAATAATTTTTATATATTGAACACTTCATTCACGTAAAAATATTGAAAAAAATATCAAAAAAATATTATAGAATAAATAAATAAAAATTAACCCTTGACCGGTATCGCAGTCTTAAAAATTAATCTTCGGCCAGTATCGATCCCCATACCCTTTGCTTAATAGCCCGACGCGCTTCCAACCACACTATGCCTCACACACTGCTGTCGCGAATATCAAGATTAAAGAACTTAAAAGCGGGTACCTAGTGGAACATATTAAGGGACATTGTAGGCCCCCTTATAAGTTTATAAAAATTCTCTTTGGTACGATTGTTTAATATATTATACTCCAATCTCTTGCCGAGTTTGAAAATTATAAGTTTATTTTAAAGGAAGATACGGGGTGATTCGTATGCGAGTCTTCGGTGCCGAAATTTATCCGTTTTTTAGCAAATATTCAATCTTTCCAAAAGAAAAATAATAATTTTTATATATTGAACAATTCATTCACGTAAAAATATTGAAAAAGATATCAAAAAAATATTATAGAATAAATAAATAAAAATTAACCCTTGACCGGTATCGCAGATTTAAAAATTAATCTTCGGCCAGTATCGATCCCCATACCCTTTGCTTAATAGCCCGACGCGCTTCCAACCACACTATGCCTCACACACTGCTGTCGCGAATATCAAGCTTAAAGAACTTAAAAGCGGGTACCTAGTGGAACCTATTATGGGATATTGTAGGCCCCCCTATATGTTTATAAAAATTCTCTTTGGTACGATTGTTTAGTATATTATACTCCAATCTCTTGCCGAGTTTGAAAATTATAAGTTTATATTAAAGGAAGATACGGGGTGATTCGTATGCGAGTCTTCGGTGCCGAAATTTATCCGTTTTTTAGCAAATATTCACTCTTTCCCAAAGAAAAATAATAATTTTTATATATTGAACACTTCATTCACGTAAAAATATTGAAAAAGATATCAAAAAAATATTATAGAATAAATAAATAAAAATTAACCCTTGACCGGTATCGCAGTTTTAAAAATTAATCTTCGGCCAGTATCGATCCCCAAACCCTTTGCTTAATAGCCCGACGCTCTTACAACCACGCTATGCCTTACACACTGCTGTCGCGAATATCAAGCTTTAAGAACTTAAAAGCGGGTACCTAGTGGAACCTATTATGGGACATTGTAAGGCCCCTTATATGTTTATAAAAATTCTCTTTGGTACGATTGTTTAATATATTATACTCCAATCTCTTGCCGAGTTTGAAAATTATAAGTTTATATTAAAGGAAGATACGGGGTGATTCGTATGCAAGTCTTCGGTGTCGAAATTTATCCGTTTTTTAGCAAATATTCACTCTTTCCCAAAGAAAAATAATAATTTTTATATATTGAACACTTCATTCACGTAAAAATATTGAAAAAGATATCAAAAAAATATTATAGAATAAATAAATAAAAATTAACCCTTGACCGGTATCGCAGTTTTAAAAATTAATCTTCGGCCAGTATCGATCCCCAGACGCTTTGCTTAATAGCCCGACGCTCTTCCAACCGCGCTATGCTTCACACACTGCCGTCTCGAATATTAAGCTTAAAGAACTTAAAAGCGGGTACCTAGTGGAACCTATTATGGGACATTGTAGGCCCCCCTATACGTTTATAAAAATTCTCTTCGGTACGATTGTTTAGTATATTATACTCCAATCTCCTGCCGAGTTTGAAAATTATAAGTTTATATTAAAGGAAGATACGGGGTGATTCCTATGCGAGTCTTCCGTGCCGAAATTTATCCATGTTTTAGCAAATATTCACTCTTTCCCAAAGAAAAATAATAATTTTTATATATTGAACACTTCATTCACGTAAAAATATTGAAAAAGATATCAAAAAATATTATAGAATAAATAAATAAAAATTAACCCTTGACCGGTATCGCAGTTTTAAAAATCAATGTTCGGCCAGTATCGATCCCCAGACCCTTTGCTTAATAGCCCGACGCGCTTCCTACCCCGCTATGCCTCACACACTACTGTCGCGAATATCAAGCTTAAAGAACTTAAAAGCGGGTACCTAGTGGAAAATATTAAGGGACATTGTAGGCCTCCCTATATGTTTATAAAAATTCTCTTTGGTACGATTGTTTAGTATATTATACTCCAATTTCTTGTCGAGTTTGAAAATTATAAGTTTATATTAAAGGAAGATACGGGGTGATTCGTATGAGAGTCTTCGGTGCCGAATTTTATCCGTTTCTTAGCAAATATTCACTCTTTCCCAAAGAAAAATAATAATTTTTATATATTGAACACTTCATTCCCGTAAAAATATTGAAAAAGATATCAAAAAAATATTATTGAATAAATAAATAAAAATTAACCCTTGACCGGTATCGCAGTTTTAAAAATGAGTCTTCGGCCAGTATCGATCCCCATACGCTTTGCTTAATAGCCCGACGCGCTTCCAACCACACTATGCCTCACACACTGCTGTCGCGAATATCAAGCTTAAAGAACTTACAAGCGGGTACCTAGTGGAACCTATTATGGGACATTGTAGGCCCCCTTATATGTTTATAAAAATTCTCTTTGGTACGATTGTTTAGTATATTATACTCCAATCTCTTGCCGAGTTTGAAAATTATAAATTTATATTAAAGGAAGATACGGGGTGATTCGTATGCGAGTCGTCGGTGCCGAAATTTATCCGTTTTTTAGCAAATATTCACTCTTTCCCAAAGAAAAATAATAATTTTTAAAAATTGAACACTTCATTCACGTAAAAATATTGCAAAAGATATCAAAAAAATATTATTGAATAAATAAATAAAAATTAACCTTTGACCGGTATCGCAGTTTTAAAAATTAATCTTCGGACAGTATCGATCCCCATACCCTTTGCTTAATAGCCCGACGCGCTTCCAACCACACTATGCCTCACACACTGCTGTCGCGAATATCAAGCTTTAAGAACTTAAAAGCGGGTACCTAGTGGAACCTATTATGGGACATTGTAGGCCCCCTTATATGTTTATAAAAATTCTCTTTGGTACGATTGTTTAATATATTATACTCCAATCTCTTGCCGAGTTTGAAAATTATAAATTTATATTAAAGGAAGATACGGGGTGATTCGTATGCGAGTCGTCGGTGCCGAAATTTATCCGTTTTTTAGCAAATATTCACTCTTTCCCAAAGAAAAATAATAATTTTTATAAATTGAACACTTCATTCACGTAAAAATATTGCAAAAGATATCAAAAAAATATTATTGAATAAATAAATAAAAATTAACCCTTGACCGGTATCGCAGTTTTAAAAATTAATCTTCGGCCAGCATCGATCCCCATACGCTTTGCTTAATAGCCCGACGCGCTTCCAACCACACTATGCCTCACACACTGCTGTCGCGAATATCAAGCTTAAAGAACTTACAAGCGGGTACCTAGTGGAACCTATTATGGGACATTGTAGGCCCCCTTATATGTTTATAAAAATTCTCTTTGGTACGATTGTTTAGTATATTATACTCCAATCTCTTGCCGAGTTTGAAAATTATAAGTTTATATTAAAGGAAGATACGGGGTGATTTGTATGCAAGTCTTCGGTGTCGAAATTTATCCGTTTTTTAGCAAATATTCACTCTTTCCCAAAGAAAAATAATAATTTTTATATATTGAACACTTCATTCACGTAAAAATATTGAAAAAAATATCAAAAAAATATTATAGAATAAATAAATAAAAATTAACCCTTGACCGGTATCGCAGTCTTAAAAATTAATCTTCGGCCAGTATCGATCCCCATACCCTTTGCTTAATAGCCCGACGCGCTTCCAACCACACTATGCCTCACACACTGCTGTCGCGAATATCAAGATTAAAGAACTTAAAAGCGGGTACCTAGTGGAACATATTAAGGGACATTGTAGGCCCCCTTATAAGTTTATAAAAATTCTCTTTGGTACGATTGTTTAATATATTATACTCCAATCTCTTGCCGAGTTTGAAAATTATAAGTTTATTTTAAAGGAAGATACGGGGTGATTCGTATGCGAGTCTTCGGTGCCGAAATTTATCCGTTTTTTAGCAAATATTCAATCTTTCCAAAAGAAAAATAATAATTTTTATATATTGAACAATTCATTCACGTAAAAATATTGAAAAAGATATCAAAAAAATATTATAGAATAAATAAATAAAAATTAACCCTTGACCGGTATCGCAGATTTAAAAATTAATCTTCGGCCAGTATCGATCCCCATACCCTTTGCTTAATAGCCCGACGCGCTTCCAACCACACTATGCCTCACACACTGCTGTCGCGAATATCAAGCTTAAAGAACTTAAAAGCGGGTACCTAGTGGAACCTATTATGGGACATTGTAGGCCCCCCTATATGTTTATAAAAATTCTCTTTGGTACGATTGTTTAGTATATTATACTCCAATCTCTTGCCGAGTTTGAAAATTATAAGTTTATATTAAAGGAAGATACGGGGTGATTCGTATGCGAGTCTTCGGTGCCGAAATTTATCCGTTTTTTAGCAAATATTCACTCTTTCCCAAAGAAAAATAATAATTTTTATATATTGAACACTTCATTCACGTAAAAATATTGAAAAAGATATCAAAAAAATATTATAGAATAAATAAATAAAAATTAACCCTTGACCGGTATCGCAGTTTTAAAAATTAATCTTCGGCCAGTATCGATCCCCAAACCCTTTGCTTAATAGCCCGACGCTCTTACAACCACGCTATGCCTTACACACTGCTGTCGCGAATATCAAGCTTTAAGAACTTAAAAGCGGGTACCTAGTGGAACCTATTATGGGACATTGTAAGGCCCCTTATATGTTTATAAAAATTCTCTTTGGTACGATTGTTTAATATATTATACTCCAATCTCTTGCCGAGTTTGAAAATTATAAGTTTATATTAAAGGAAGATACGGGGTGATTCGTATGCAAGTCTTCGGTGTCGAAATTTATCCGTTTTTTAGCAAATATTCACTCTTTCCCAAAGAAAAATAATAATTTTTATATATTGAACACTTCATTCACGTAAAAATATTGAAAAAGATATCAAAAAAATATTATAGAATAAATAAATAAAAATTAACCCTTGACCGGTATCGCAGTTTTAAAAATTAATCTTCGGCCAGTATCGATCCCCAGACGCTTTGCTTAATAGCCCGACGCTCTTCCAACCGCGCTATGCTTCACACACTGCCGTCTCGAATATTAAGCTTAAAGAACTTAAAAGCGGGTACCTAGTGGAACCTATTATGGGACATTGTAGGCCCCCCTATACGTTTATAAAAATTCTCTTCGGTACGATTGTTTAGTATATTATACTCCAATCTCCTGCCGAGTTTGAAAATTATAAGTTTATATTAAAGGAAGATACGGGGTGATTCCTATGCGAGTCTTCCGTGCCGAAATTTATCCATGTTTTAGCAAATATTCACTCTTTCCCAAAGAAAAATAATAATTTTTATATATTGAACACTTCATTCACGTAAAAATATTGAAAAAGATATCAAAAAATATTATAGAATAAATAAATAAAAATTAACCCTTGACCGGTATCGCAGTTTTAAAAATCAATGTTCGGCCAGTATCGATCCCCAGACCCTTTGCTTAATAGCCCGACGCGCTTCCTACCCCGCTATGCCTCACACACTACTGTCGCGAATATCAAGCTTAAAGAACTTAAAAGCGGGTACCTAGTGGAAAATATTAAGGGACATTGTAGGCCTCCCTATATGTTTATAAAAATTCTCTTTGGTACGATTGTTTAGTATATTATACTCCAATTTCTTGTCGAGTTTGAAAATTATAAGTTTATATTAAAGGAAGATACGGGGTGATTCGTATGCGAGTCTTCGGTGCCGAATTTTATCCGTTTCTTAGCAAATATTCACTCTTTCCCAAAGAAAAATAATAATTTTTATATATTGAACACTTCATTCCCGTAAAAATATTGAAAAAGATATCAAAAAAATATTATTGAATAAATAAATAAAAATTAACCCTTGACCGGTATCGCAGTTTTAAAAATGAGTCTTCGGCCAGTATCGATCCCCATACGCTTTGCTTAATAGCCCGACGCGCTTCCAACCACACTATGCCTCACACACTGCTGTCGCGAATATCAAGCTTAAAGAACTTACAAGCGGGTACCTAGTGGAACCTATTATGGGACATTGTAGGCCCCCTTATATGTTTATAAAAATTCTCTTTGGTACGATTGTTTAGTATATTATACTCCAATCTCTTGCCGAGTTTGAAAATTATAAATTTATATTAAAGGAAGATACGGGGTGATTCGTATGCGAGTCGTCGGTGCCGAAATTTATCCGTTTTTTAGCAAATATTCACTCTTTCCCAAAGAAAAATAATAATTTTTAAAAATTGAACACTTCATTCACGTAAAAATATTGCAAAAGATATCAAAAAAATATTATTGAATAAATAAATAAAAATTAACCTTTGACCGGTATCGCAGTTTTAAAAATTAATCTTCGGACAGTATCGATCCCCATACCCTTTGCTTAATAGCCCGACGCGCTTCCAACCACACTATGCCTCACACACTGCTGTCGCGAATATCAAGCACAAAGAACTTACAAGCGGGTACCTAGTGGAACCTATTATAGGACATTGTAGGCCCCCTTATATGTTTATAAAAATTCTCTTTGGTACGATTGTTTAGTATATTATACTCCAATCTCTTGCCGAGTTTGAAAATTATAAGTTTATATTAAAGGAAGATACGGGGTGATTCGTATGCAAGTCTTCGGTGTCGAAATTTATCTGTTTTTTAGCAAATATTCACTCTTTCCCAAAGAAAAATAATAATTTTTATATATTGAACACTTCATTCACGTAAAAATATTGAAAAAGATATCAAAAAAATATTATAGAATAAATAAATAAAAATTAACCCTTGACCGGTATCGCAGTGTTAAAAATTTATCTTCGGCCAGTATCGATCCCCAGACCCTTTGCTAAATAGCCCGACGCTCTTCCAACCACGCTAAGCCTCACACACTGCTGTCGCGAATATCAAGCTTAAAGAACTTAAAAGCGGGTACCTAGTGGAACCTATTATGGGACATTGTAGGCCCCCCTATATGTTTATAAAAATTCTCTTTGGTACGATTGTTTAGTATATTATACTCCAATCTCTTGCCGAGTTTGAAAATTATAAGTTTATATTAAAGGAAGATACGGGGTGATTCCTATGCGAGTCTTCGGTGCCGAAATTTATCCATGATTTAGCAAATATTCACTCTTTCCCAAAGAAAAATAATAATTTTTATATATTGAACACTTCATTCACGTAAAAATATTGAAAAAGATATCAAAAAAATATTATAGAATAAATAAATAAAAATCAACCCTTGACCGGTATCGCAGTTTTAAAAATCAATGTTCGGCCAGTATCGATCCCCAGACCCTTTGCTTAATAGCCCGACGCGCTTCCTACCCCGCTATGCCTCACACACTACTGTCGCGAATATCAAGCTTAAAGAACTTAAAAGCGGGTACCTAGTGGAAAATATTAAGGGACATTGTAGGCCTCCCTATATGTTTATAAAAATTCTCTTTGGTACGATTGTTTAGTATATTATACTCCAATTTCTTGTCGAGTTTGAAAATTATAAGTTTATATTAAAGGAAGATACGGGGTGATTCGTATGCGAGTCTTCGGTGCCGAAATTTATCCGTTTCTTAGCAAATATTCACTCTTTCCCAAAGAAAAATAATAATTTTTATATATTGAACACTTCATTCACGTAAAAATATTGAAAAAGATATCAAAAAAATATTATAGAATAAATAAATAAAAATTAACCCTTGACCGGTATCGCAGTTTTAAAAATCAAAGTTCGGCCAGTATCGATCCCCAGACCCTTTGCTTAATAGCCCGACGCGCTTCCTACCCCGCTATGCCTCACACACTACTGTCGCGAATATCAAGCTTAAAGAACTTAAAAGCGGGTACCTAGTGGAAAATATTAAGGGACATTGTAGGCCTCCCTATATGTTTATAAAAATTCTCTTTGGTACGATTGTTTAGTATATTATACTCCAATTTCTTGTCGAGTTTGAAAATTATAAGTTTATATTAAAGGAAGATACGGGGTGATTCGTATGCGAGTCTTCGGTGCCGAAATTTATCCGTTTCTTAGCAAATATTCACTCTTTCCCAAAGAAAAATAATAATTTTTATATATTGAACACTTCATTCACGTAAAAATATTGAAAAAGATATCAAAAAAATATTATAGAATAAATAAATAAAAATTAACCCTTGACCGGTATCGCAGTGTTAAAAATTAATCTTCGGCCAGTATCGATCCCCAGACCCTTTGCTTAATAGCCCGACGCTCTTCTAACCACGCTATGCCACACACACTGCTGTCGCGAATATCAAGCTTAAAGAACTTAAAAGCGGGTACCTAGTGGAACCTATTATGGGACATTGTAGGCCCCCCTATATGATTATAAAAATTCTCTTTGGTACGATTGTTTAGTATATTATACTCCAATCTCTTGCCGAGTATGAAAGTTATAAGTTTATATTAAAGGAAGATACGGGGTGATTCCTATGCGAGTCTTCGGTAACGAAATTTATCCATGATTTAGCAAATATTCACTCTTTACCAAAGAAAAATAATAATTTTTATATATTGAACACTTCATTCACGTAAAAATATTGAAAAAGATATCAAAAAATATTATAGAATAAATAAATAAAAATTAACCCTTGACCGGTATCGCAGTGTTAAAAATTAATCTTCGGCCAGTATCGATCCCCAGACCCTTTGCTTAATTGCCCGACGCTCTTCCAACCACGCTATGCCTCACACACTGCTGTCGCGAATATCGAGCTTAAAGAACTTAAAAGCGGGTACCTAGTGGAACTTATTATGGGACATTGTAGGCCCCACTATATGTTTATAAAAATTCTCTTCGGTACGATTGTTTAGTATATTATACTCCAATCTCTTGCCGAGTTTGAAAATTATAAGTTTATATTAAAGGAAGATACGGGGTGATTCCTATGCGAGTCTTCCGTGCAGAAATTTATCCATGTTTTAGCAAATATTCACTCTTTCCCAAAGAAAAATAATAATTTTTATATATTGAACACTTCATTCACGTAAAAATACTGAAAAAGATATCAAAAAAATATTATAGAATAAATAAATAAAAATTAACCCTTGACCGGTATCGCAGTTTTAAAAATCAATGTTCGGCCAGTATCGATCCCCAGACCCTTTGCTTAATAGCCCGACGCGCTTCCTACCCCGCTATGCCTCACACACTACTGTCGCGAATATCAAGCTTAAAGAACTTAAAAGCGGGTACCTAGTGGAAAATATTAAGGGACATTGTAGGCCTCCCTATATGTTTATAAAAATTCTCTTTGGTACGATTGTTTAGTATATTATACTCCAATTTCTTGTCGAGTTTGAAAATTATAAGTTTATATTAAAGGAAGATACGGGGTGATTCGTATGTGAGTCGTCGGTGCCGAAATTTATCCGTTTCTTAGCAAATATTCACTCTTTCCCAAAGAAAAATAATAATTTTTATATATTGAACACTTCATTCACGTAAAAATATTGAAAAAGATATCAAAAAATATTATAGAATAAATAAATAAAAATTAACCCTTGACCGGTATCGCAGTGTTAAAAATTAATCTTCGGCCAGTATCGATCCCCAGACCCTTTGCTTAATTGCCCGACGCTCTTCCAACCACGCTATGCCTCACACACTGCTGTCGCGAATATCGAGCTTAAAGAACTTAAAAGCGGGTACCTAGTGGAACTTATTATGGGACATTGTAGGCCCCCTATATGTTTATAAAAATTCTCTTCGGTACGATTGTTTAGTATATTATACTCCAATCTCTTGCCGAGTTTGAAAATTATAAGTTTATATTAAAGGAAGATACGGGGTGATTCCTATGCGAGTCTTCCGTGCCGAAATTTATCCATGTTTTAGCAAATATTCACTCTTTCCCAAAGAAAAATAATAATTTTTATATATTGAACACTTCATTCACGTAAAAATATTGAAAAAGATATCAAAAAAATATTATAGAATAAATAAATAAAAATTAACCCTTGACCGGTATCGCAGTTTTAAAAATCAATGTTCGGCCAGTATCGATCCCAAGACCCTTTGCTTAATAGCCCGACGCGCTTCCTACCCCGCTATGCCTCACACACTACTGTCGCGAATATCAAGCTTAAAGAACTTAAAAGCGGGTACCTAGTGGAAAATATTAAGGGACATTGTAGGCCTCCCTATATGTTTATAAAAATTCTCTTTGGTACGATTGTTTAGTATATTATACTCCAATTTCTTGTCGAGTTTGAAAATTATAAGTTTATATTAAAGGAAGATACGGGGTGATTCGTATGTGAGTCATCGGTGCCGAAATTTATCCGTTTCTTAGCAAATATTCACTCTTTCCCAAAGAAAAATAATAATTTTTATATATTGAACACTTCATTCACGTAAAAATATTGAAAAAGATATCAAAAAAATATTATAGAATAAATAAATAAAAATGAACCCTTGACCGGTATCGCAGTGCTAAAAATTAATCTTCGGCCAGTATCGATCCCCAGACCCTTTGCTTAATTGCCCGACGCTCTTCCAACCACGCTATGCCTCACACACTGCTGTCGCGAATATCAAGCTTAAAGAACTTAAAAGCGGGTACCTAGTGGAACCTATTATGGGACATTGTAGGCCCCCCTATATGTTTATAAAAATTCTCTTCGGAACGATTGTTTAGTATATTATACTCCAATCTCTTGCCGAGTTTGAAAATTATAAGTTTATATTAAAGGAAGATACGGGGTGATTCCTATGCGAGTCTTCCGTGCCGAAATTTATCCATGTTTTAGCAAATATTCACTCTTTCCCAAAGAAAAATAATAATTTTTATATATTGAACACTTCATTCACGTAAAAATATTGAAAAAGATATCAAAAAAATATTATAGAATAAATAAATAAAAATTAACCCTTGACCGGTATCGCAGTTTTAAAATTCAATGTTCGGCCAGTATCGATCCCCAGACCCTTTGCTTAATAGCCCGACGCGCTTCCTACCCCGCTATGCCTCACACACTGCTGTCGCGAATATCAAGCTTAAAGAACTTAAAAGCGGGTACCTAGTGGAAAATATTAAGGGACATTGTAGGCCTCCCTATATGTTTATAAAAATTCTCTTTGGTACGATTGTTTAGTATATTATACTCCAATTTCTTGTCGAGTTTGAAAATTATAAGTTTATATTAAAGGAAGATACGGGGTGATTCGTATGCGAGTCTTCGGTGCCGAAATTTATCCGTTTCTTAGCAAATATTCACTCTTTCCCAAAGAAAAATAATAATTTTTATATATTGAACACTTCATTCACGAAAAAATATTGAAAAAGATATCAAAAAAATATTATAGAATAAATAAAAAAAAATTAATCCTTGACCGGTATCGCAGTTTCAAAAATTAATCTTCGGCCAGTATTGATCCCCAGACCCTTTGCTTAATAGCCCGACGCTCTTCCAACCACGCTATGCCTCACACACTGCTTTCGCGAATATCAAGCTTAAAGAACTTAAAAGCGGGTACCTAGTGGAACCTATTATGGGACATTGTAGGCCCCCCTATATGTTTATAAAAATTCTCTTTGGTACGATTGTTTAGTATATTATACTCCAATCTCTTGCCGAGTTTGAAAATTATAAGTTTATATTAAAGGAAGATACGGGGTGATTCGTATGCGAGTCTTCGGTGCCGAAATTTATCCATGTTTTAGCAAATATTCAATCTTTCCCAAAGAAAAATAATAATTTTTATATATTGAACACTTCATTCACGTAAAAATATTGAAAAAGATATCAAAAAAAATATTATAGAATAAATAAATAAAAATTAACCCTTGACCGGTATCGCAGTTTCGAAAATTAATCTTCGGCCAGTATTGATCCCCAGACCCTTTGCTTAATAGCCCGACGCGCTTCCAACCACGCTATGCCTCACACACTGCTGTCGCGAATATCATGCTTAAAAAACTTAAAAGCGGGTACCTAGTGGAACCTATTATGGGACATTGTAGGCCCCCTTATATGTTTAAAAAAATTCTCTTTGGTACGATTGTTTAATATATTAGACTCCAATCTGTTGCCGAGTTTGAAAATTATACGTTTATATTAAAGGAAGATACGGGGTTATTCGTATGCGAGTCGTCGGTGCCGAAATTTATCCGTTTTTTAGCAAATATTCACTCTTTCCCAAAGAAAAATAATAATTTTTATAAATTGAACACTTCATTCACGTAAAAATATTTAGAAAGATATCAAAAAAATATTATAGAATAAATAAATAAAAATTAACCCTTGACCGGTATCGCAGTTTTAAAAATTAATCTTCGGCCAGTATCGATTCCCATACCCTTTGCTTAATAGCCCGACGCGCTTCCAACCACACTATGCCACACTGTCCCGAATATCAAGCTTAAAGAACTTAAAAGCGGGTACCTAGTGGAACCTATTAAGGGACATTGTAGGCCCCCTTATATGTTTATAAAAATTCTCTTTGGAACGATTGTTTAATATATTATACTCCAATCTCTTGCCGAGTTTAAAAATTATAAGTTTATTTTAAAGGAAGATACGGGGTGATTCGTATGCGAGTCTTCGGTGCCGAAATTTATCCGTTTTTTAGCAAATATTCACTCTTTCCCAAAGAAAAATAATAATTTTTATAAATTGAACACTTCATTCACGTAAAAATATTGAAAAAGATATCAAAAAAATATTATTGAATAAATAAATAAAAATTAACCCTTAACCGGTATCGCAGTTTTAAAAATTAATCTTCGGCCATTATCCATCCCCAGACCCTTTGCTTAATAGCCCGACGCGCTTCCAACCACACTATGCCTCACACACTGCTGTCGCGAATATCAAGCTTAAAGAATTTAAAAGCGGGTACCTAGTAGAACCTATTATGGGACATTGTAGGGCCCCTTATTTGTTTATAAAAATTCTCTTTAGTACGATTGTTTAGTATATTATACTCCAATCTCTTGCCGAGTTTGAAAATTATAAGTTTATATTAAAGGAAGATACGGGGTTATTCGTATGCAAGTCTTCGGTGCCGAAATTTATCCGTTTTTTAGCAAATATTCACTCTTTCCCAAAGAAAAATAATAATTTTTATATATTGAACACTTCATTCACGTAAAAATATTGAAAAAGATATCAAAAAAATATTATAGAATAAATAAATAAAAACTAACCCTTGACCGGTATCGCAGTTTTAAAAATTAATCTTTAGCCAGAATCGATCCCCAGACCCTTTGCTTAAAAACCCGACGCGCTTCCAACCACGCTATGTCTCACACACTGCTGTCGCGAATATCAAGCTTAAAGAACTTAAAGGCGGGTACCTAGAGGAAAATATTATGGGACATTGTAGGCCCCCCTATATGTTTATAAAAATTCTCCTTGGTACGATTGTTTAGTATATTATACTCCAATCTCTTGTCGAGTTTGAAAATTATAAGTTTATATTAAAGGAAGATACGGGGTGATTCGTATGCGAGTCTTCGGTGCCGAAATTTATCCGTTTTTTAGCAAATATTAACTCTTTCCCAAAGAAAAATAATAATTTTCACATATTGAACACTTCATTCACGTAAAAATATTGAAAAAGATATGAAAAAAATATTATAGAATAAATAAATAAAAATTAACCCTTGACCGGTATCGCAGTTTTAAAAATTAATCTTCGGCCAGTATCGATCCCCAGACCCTTTGCTTAATAGCCCGACGCTCTTCCAACCACGCTATGCCTCAAACACTGCTGACGCGAATATCAAGCTTAATAAACTTTATTGCGGGTACCTAATGGAACCTATTATGGGACATTGTAGGCCCCCCTATATGTTTATAAAAATTCTCCTTGGTACGATTGTTTAGTATATTATACTCCAATCTCTTGTCGAGTTTGAAAATTATAAGTTTATATTAAAGGAAGATACGGGGTGATTCGTATGCGAGTCTTCGGTGCCGAAATTTGTCCGTTTCTTAGCAAATATTCACTCTTTCCCAAAGAAAAATAATAATTTTTATAAATTGAACACTTCATTCACGTAAAAATATTGAAAAAGATATCAAAAAAATATTATGGAATAAATAAATAAAAATTAACCCTTGACCGGTAGCGCAGTTTTAAAAATTAATCTTCGGCCAGTATCGATCCCCAGACCCTTTGCTTAATAGCCCGACGCGCTTTCAACCACACTATGCCTCAAACACTGCTGACGCGAATATCAAGCTTAATAAACTTTATTGCGGGTACCTAATGGAACCTATTATGGGACATTGTAGGCCCCCCTATATGTTTATAAAAATTCTCTTTGGTACAATTGTTTAGTATATTATACTCCAATCTCTTGCCGAGTTTGAAAATTATAAGTTTATATTAAAGGAAGATACGGGGTGATTCGTATGCGAGTCTTCGGTGCCAAAATTTATCCATGTTTTAGAAAATATTCACTCTTTCCCAAAGAAAAATAATACTTTTTATATATTGAACACTTCATTCACGTAAAAATATTGCAAAAGATATAAAAAAAATATTATAGAATAAATAAATAAAAATTAACCCTCGACCGGTATCGCAGTTTTAAAAATTAATCTTCGGCCAGTATCGATACCCAAACCCTTTGCTTAATAGCCCGACGCGCTTCCAACCACACTATGCCTCACACACTGCTGTCGCGAATATCAAGCTTAATAAACTTTATTGCGGGTACCTAATGGAACCTATTATGGGACATTGTAGGCCCCCCTATATGTTTATAAAAATTCTCTTTGGTACGATTGTTTAGTATATTATACTAGAATCTCTTGCCGAGTTTGAAAATTATAAGTTTATATTAAAGGAAGATACGGGGTGATTCGTATGCGAGTCTTCGGTGCCAAAATTTATCCATGTTTTAGAAAATATTCACTCTTTCCCAAAGAAAAATAATAATTTTTATATATTGAACACTTCATTCACTTAAAAATATTGAAAAAGATATCAAAAAAATATTATAGAATAAATAAATAAAAATTAACCCTCGACCGGTATCGCAGTTTTAAAAATTAATCTTCGGCCAGTATCGATACCCAGACCCTTTGCTTAACAGCCCGACGCGCTTCCAACCACGCTATGCCTCACACACTGCTGTCGCGAATATCAAGCTTAAAGAACTTAAAAGCGGGTACCTAGTGGAACCTATTATGGGACATTGTAGGCCCCCTTATATGTTTATAAAAATTCTCTTTGCTACGATTGTTTAATATATTATACTCCAATCTCTTGTCGAGTTTGAAAATTATAAGTTTATATTAAAGGAAGATACGGGGTGATTCGTATGCGAGTCTTCGGTGCCGAAATTTATCCGTTTTTAAGCAAATATTCACTCTTTCCCAAAGAAAAATAATAATTTTTATAAATTGAACACTTCATTCACGTAAAAATATTGAAAATGATATCAAAAAAATATTATTGAATAAATAAATAAAAATTAACCCTTGACCGGAATCGCAGTTTTAAAAACTAATCTTCGGCCAGTATCGATCCCCAGACCCTTTGCTTAATACCCCGACGCGCTTCCAACCACACTATTCCTCACACACTGCTGTCGCGAATATCAAGCTTAAAGAATTTAAAAGCGGGTACCTAGTGGAACCTATTATGGGACATTGTAGGCCCCCTTATATGTTTATAGAAATTCTCTTTGGTACGATTGTTTAGTATATTATGCGCCAATCTCTTTCCGAGTTTGAAAATTATAAGTTTATATGAAAGGAAGATACGGGGTGATTCGTATGCGAGTCTTCGGTGCCGAAATTTATCCGTTTTTTAGCAAATATTCACTCTTTCCCAAAGAAAAATAATAATTTTTATAAATTGAACACTTCATTCACGTAAAAAAATTGAAAAAGATATCAAAAAAATATTATAGAATAAATAAATAAAAACTAACCCTTGACAGGTATCGCAGTTTTAAAAATTAATCTTTCGCCAGAATCGATCCCCAGACCCTTTGCTTAATAGCCCGACGCGCTTCCAACCACGCTATGTCTCACACACTGCTGTCGCGAATATCAAGCTTAAAGAACTTAAAGGCGGGTACCTAGTGGAACCTATTATGGGACATTGTAGGCCCCCTTATATGTTTATAAAAATTCTCTTTGGTACGATTGTTTAGTATATTATGCGCCAATCTCTTTCCGAGTTTGAAAATTATAAGTTTATATTAAAGGAAGATACGGGGTGATTCGTATGCGAGTCTTCGGTGCCGAAATTTATCCGTTTTTTAGCAAATATTCACTCTTTCCCAAAGAAAAATAATAATTTTTATATATTGAACACTTCATTCACGTAAAAATATTGAAAAGGATATGAAAAAAATATTATAGAATAAATAAATAAAAATTAACCTTTGACCGGTATCGCAGTTTTAAAAATTAATCTTCGGCCAGTATCGATCCCCAGACCCTTTGCTTAAAAGCCCGACGCTCTTCCAACCACGCTATGCCTCACACACTGCTGTCGCGAATATCAAGCTTAAAGAACTTAAAAGCGGGTACCTAGAGGAAAATATTATGGGACATTGTAGGCCCCCCTATATGTTTATAAAAATTCTCCTTGGTACGATTGTTTAGTATATTATACTCCAATCTCTTGTCGAGTTTGAAAATTATAAGTTTATATTAAAGGAAGATACGGGGTGATTCGTATGCGAGTCTTCGGTGCCGAAATTTGTCCGTTTCTAAGCAAATATTCACTCTTTCCCAAAGAAAAATAATAATTTTTATATATTGAACACTTCATTCACGTAAAAATATTGAAAATGATATGAAAAAAATATTATTGAATAAATAAATAAAAATTAACCCTTGACCGGTATCGCGGTTTTAAAAACTAATCTTCGGCCAGTATCGATCTCCAGACCCTTTGCTTAATACCCCGACGCGCTTCCAACCACACTATGCCTCACACACTGCTGTCGCGAATATCAAGCTTTAAGAATTTAAAAGCGGGTACCTAGTGGAACCAATTATGGGACATTGTAGGCCCCCTTATATGTTTATAAAAATTCTCTTTGTTACGATTGTTTAGTATATTATACGCCAATCTCTTGCCGAGTTTGAAAATTATAAGTTTATATTAAAGGAAGATACGGGGTGATTCGTATGCGAGTCTTCGGTGCCGAAATTTATCCGTTTTTTAGCAAATATTCACTCTTTCCCAAAGAAAAATAATAATTTTTATATATTGAACACTTCATTCACGTAAAAATATTGAAAAGGATATGAAAAAAATATTATAGAATAAATAAATAAAAATTAACCCTTGACTGGTATCGCAGTTTTAAAAATTAATCTTCGGCCAGTATCGATCCCCAGACCCTTTGCTTAATAGCCCGACGCTCTTCCAACCACGCTATGCCTCACACACTGCTGTCGCGAATATCAAGCTTAAAGAACTTAAAAGCGGGTACCTAGAGGAAAATATTATGGGACATTGTAGGCCCCCCTATATGTTTATAAAAATTCTCCTTGGTACGATTGTTTAGTATATTATACTCCAATCTCTTGTCGAGTTTGAAAAATATAAGTTTATATTAAAGGAAGATACGGGGTGATTCGTATGCGAGTCTTCGGTGCCGAAATTTGTCCGTTTCTTAGCAAATATTCACTCTTTCCCAAAGAAAAATAATAATTTTTATATATTGAACACTTTATTCACGTAAAAATATTGAAAAAGATATCAAAAATATATTATAGAATAAATAAATAAAAATTAACCTTTGACCGGTATCGCAGTTTTAAAAATTAATCTTCGGCCAGTATCGATCCCCAGACCCTTTGCTTAAAAGCCCGACGCTCTTCCAACCACGCTATGCCTCACACACTGCTGTCGCGAATATCAAGCTTAAAGAACTTAAAAGCGGGTACCTAGAGGAAAATATTATGGGACATTGTAGGCCCCCCTATATGTTTATAAAAATTCTCCTTGGTACGATTGTTTAGTATATTATACTCCAATCTCTTGTCGAGTTTGAAAATTATAAATTTATATTAAAGGAAGATACGGGGTGATTCGTATGCGAGTCATCGGTGCCGAAATTTATCCGTTTTTTAGCAAATATTCACTCTTTCCCAAAGAAAAATAATAATTTTTATAAATTGAACACTTCATTCACGTAAAAAAATTGAAAAAGATATCAAAAAAATATTATAGAATAAATAAATAAAAACTAACCCTTGACAGGTATCGCAGTTTTAAAAATTAATCTTTCGCCAGAATCGATCCCCAGACCCTTTGCTTAATAGCCCGACGCGCTTCCAACCACGCTATGTCTCACACACTGCTGTCGCGAATATCAAGCTTAAAGAACTTAAAGGCGGGTACCTAGTGGAACCTATTATGGGACATTGTAGGCCCCCTTATATGTTTATAAAAATTCTCTTTGGTACGATTGTTTAGTATATTATGCGCCAATCTCTTTCCGAGTTTGAAGATTATAAGTTTATATTAAAGGAAGATACGGGGTGATTCGTATGCGAGTCTTCGGTGCCGAAATTTATCCGTTTTTTAGCAAATATTCACTCTTTCCCAAAGAAAAATAATAATTTTTATATATTGAACACTTCATTCACGTAAAAATATTGAAAAGGATATGAAAAAAATATTATAGAATAAATAAATAAAAATTAACCTTTGACCGGTATCGCAGTTTTAAAAATTAATCTTCGGCCAGTATCGATCCCCAGACCCTTTGCTTAAAAGCCCGACGCTCTTCCAACCACGCTATGCCTCACACACTGCTGTCGCGAATATCAAGCTTAAAGAACTTAAAAGCGGGTACCTAGAGGAAAATATTATGGGACATTGTAGGCCCCCCTATATGTTTATAAAAATTCTCCTTGGTACGATTGTTTAGTATATTATACTCCAATCTCTTGTCGAGTTTGAAAATTATAAGTTTATATTAAAGGAAGATACGGGGTGATTCGTATGCGAGTCTTCGGTGCCGAAATTTGTCCGTTTCTAAGCAAATATTCACTCTTTCCCAAAGAAAAATAATAATTTTTATATATTGAACACTTCATTCACGTAAAAATATTGAAAATGATATGAAAAAAATATTATTGAATAAATAAATAAAAATTAACCCTTGACCGGTATCGCAGTTTTAAAAACTAATCTTCGGCCAGTATCGATCCCCAGACCCTTTGCTTAATACCCCGACGCGCTTCCAACCACACTATGCCTCACACACTGCTGTCGCGAATATCAAGCTTAAAGAATTTAAAAGCGGGTACCTAGTGGAACCAATTATGGGACATTGTAGGCCCCCTTATATGTTTATAAAAATTCTCTTTGGTACGATTGTTTAGTATATTATACGCCAATCTCTTGCCGAGTTTGAAAATTATAAGTTTATATTAAAGGAAGATACGGGGTGATTCGTATGCGAGTCTTCGGTGCCGAAATTTATCCGTTTTTTAGCAAATATTCACTCTTTCCCAAAGAAAAATAATAATTTTTATATATTGAACACTTCATTCACGTAAAAATATTGAAAAAGATATGAAAAAAATATTATAGAATAAATAAATAAAAATTAACCCTTGACCGGTATCGCAGTTTTAAAAATTAATCTTCGGCCAGTATCGATCCCCAGACCCTTTGCTTAATAGCCCGACGCTCTTCCAACCACGCTATGCCTCACACACTGCTGTCGCGAATATCAAGCTTAAAGAACTTAAAAGCGGGTACCTAGAGGAAAATATTATGAGACATTGTAGGCCCCCCTATATGTTTATAAAAATTCTCCTTGGTACGATTGTTTAGTATATTATACTCCAATCTCTTGTCGAGTTTGAAAATTATAAGTTTATATTAAAGGAAGATACGGGGTGATTCGTATGCGAGTCTTCGGTGCCGAAATTTGTCCGTTTCTTAGCAAATATTCACTCTTTCCCAAAGAAAAATAATAATTTTTATATATTGAACACTTTATTCACGTAAAAATATTGAAAAAGATATCAAAAATATATTATAGAATAAATAAATAAAAATTAACCCTTGACCGGTATCGCAGTTTTAAAAATTAATCTTCGGCCAGTATCGATCCCCAGATTCTTTGCTTAATAGCCCGACGCTCTTCCAACCACGCTATGCCTCTCACACTGCTGTCGCGAATATCAAGCTTAAAGAACTTCAAAACGGGTACCTCGTGGAACCTATTATGGGACATTGTAGGCCTTCCTATATGCTTATAAAAATTCTCCTTGGTACGATTGTTTAGTATATTATACTCCAATCTCTTGCCGAGTTTGAAAATTATAAGTTTATATTAAAGGAAGATACGGAGTGATTCGTATGCGAGTCTTCGGTGCCGAAATTTATCCGTTTTTTAGCAAATATTCACTCTTTCCCAAAGAAAAATAATAATTTTTATAAATTGAACACTTCATTCACGTAAAAATATTGAAAATGATATGAAAAAAATATTATTGAATAAATAAATAAAAATTAACCCTTGACCGGTATCGCAGTTTTAAAAACTAATCTTCGGCCAGTATCGATCCCCAGACCCTTTGCTTAATACCCCGACGCGCTTCCAACCACGCTGTGCCTCACACACTGCTGTCGCGAATATCAAGCTTAAAGAACTTAAAAACGGGTACCTAGAGGAAAATATTATGGGACTTTGTAGGCCCCCCTATATGTTTATAAAAATTCTCCTTGGTACGATTGTTTAGTATATTATACTCCAATCTCTTGTCGAGTTTGAAAATTATAAGTTTATATTAAAGGAAGATACGGGGTGATTCGTATGCGAGTCTTCGGTGCCGAAATTTATCTATGTTTTAGAAAATATTCACTCTTTCCCAAAGAAAAATAATAATTTTTATATATTGAACACTTCATTCACGTAAAAATATTGAAAAAGATATGAAAAAAATATTATAGAATAAATAAATAAAAATTAACCCTTGACCGGTATCGCAGTTTTAAAATTTAATCTTCGGCCAGTATCGATCCCCAGATTCTTTGCTGAATAGCCCGACGCTCTTCCAACCACGCTATGCCTCTCACACTGCTGTCGCGAATATCAAGCTTAAAGAACTTCAAAGCGGGTACCTCGTGGAACCTATTATGGGACATTGTAGGCCCCCCTATATGATTATAAAAATTCTCTTTGGTACGATTGTTTAGTATATTATACTCCAATCTCTTTCCAAATTTGAAAATTATAAGTTTATATTAAAGGAAGATACGGGGTGATTCGTATGCGAGTCTTCGGTGCCAAAATTTATCCATGTTTTAGAAAATATTCACTCTTTCCCAAAGAAAAATAATAATTTTTATATATTGAACACTTCATTCACGTAAAAATATTGAAAAAGATATCAAAAAAATATTATAGAATAAATAAATAAAAATTAACCCTCGACCGGTATCGCAGTTTTAAAAATTAATCTTCGGCCAGTATCGATACCCAGACCCTTTGCTCAACAGCCCGACGCGCTTCCAACCACGCTATGCCTCACACACTGCTGTCGCGAATATCAAGCTTAAAGAACTTAAAAGCGGGTACCTAGTGGAAACTATTATGGGACATTGTAGGCCCCCTTATATGTTTATAAACATTCTCTTTGCTACGATTGTTTAATATATTATACTCCAATCTCTTGTCGAGTTTGAAAATTATAAATTTATATTAAAGGAAGATACGGGGTGATTCGTATGCGAGTCTTCGGTGCCGAAATTTATCCGTTTTTTAGCAAATATTCACTCTTTCCCTAAGAAAAATAATAATTTTTATAAATTGAACACTTCATTCACGTAAAAATATTGAAAAAGATATCAAAAAAATATTATTGAATAAATAAATAAAAATTAACCCTTGACCGGTATCGCAGTTTTAAAAACTAATCTTCGGCCAGTATCGATCCCCAGACCCTTTGCTTAATACCCCGACGCGCTTCCAACCACACTATGCCTCACACACCGCTGTCGCGAATATCAAGTTTAAAGAATTTAAAAGCGGGTACCTAGTGGAAACTATTATGGGACATTGTAGGCCCCCTTATATGTTTATAAAAATTCTCTTTGGTATGATTGTTTAGTATATTATACGCCAATCTCTTGCCGAGTTTGAAAATTATAAGTTTATATTAAAGGAAGATACGGGGTGATTCGTATGCGAGTCTTCGGTGTCGAAATTTTTCCGTTTTTTAGCAAATATTCACTCTTTTCCAAAGAAAAATAATAATTTTTATATATTGAACACTTCATTCACGTAAAAATATTGAAAAAGATATGAAAAAAATATTATAGAATAAATAAATAAAAATTAACCCTTGACCGGTATCGCAGTTTTAAAAATTAATCTTCGGCCAGTATCGATCCCCAAACCCTTTGCATAATAGCCCGACGCTCTTCCAACCACGCTATGCCTCACACACTGCTGTCGCGAATATCAAGCTTAAAGAACTTAAAAGCGGGTACCTAGAGGAAAATATTATGGGACATTGTAGTCCCCCCTATATGTTTATAAAAATTCTCCTTGGTACGATTGTTTAGTATATTATACGCCAATCTCTTGCCGAGTTTGAAAATTATAAGTTTATATTAAAGGAAGATACGGGGTGATAAGTATGCGAGTCTTCGGTGCCGAAATTTTTCCGTTTTTTAGCAAATATTCACTCTTTCCCAAAGAAAAATAATAATTTTTATATATTGAACACTTCATTCACGTAAAAATATTGAAAAAGATATCAAAAAAATATTATAGAATAAATAAATAAAAATTAACACTTGACCGGTATCGCAGTTTTAAAATTTAATCTTCGGCCAGTATCGATCCCCAGATTCTTTGCTGAATAGCCCGAAGCTCTTCCAACCACGCTATGCCTCTCACACTGCTGTCGCGAATATCAAGCTTAAAGAACTTCAAAGCGGGTACATCGTGGAACCTATTATGGGACATTGTAGGCCCCCCTATATGTTTATAAAAATTCTCTTTGGTACGATTGTTTAGTATATTATACTCCAATCTCTTGCCGAGTTTGAAAATTATAAGTTTATATTAAAGGAAGATACGGGGTGATTCGTATGCGAGTCTTCGGTGCCAAAATTTATCCATGTTTTAGAAAATATTCACTCTTTCCCAAAGAAAAATAATAATTTTTATATATTGAACACTTCATTCACGTAAAAATATTGAAAAAGATATCAAAAAAATATTATAGAATAAATAAATAAAAATTAACCCTCGACCGGTATCGCAGCTTTAAAATTTAATCTTCGGCCAGTATCGATCCCCAGATTCTTTGCTGAATAGCCCGACGCTCTTCCAACCACACTATGCCTCACACACTGCTGTCGCGAATATCAAGCTTAAAGAATTTAAAAGCGGGTACCTAGTGGAACCTATTATGGGACATTGTAGGCCCCCTTATATGTTTATAAATCTCTTTGGTATGATTGTTTAGTATATTATACGCCAATCTCTTGCCGAGTTTGAAAATTATAAGTTTATATTAAAGGAAGATACGGGGTGATTCGTATGCGAGTCTTCGGTGTCGAAATTTTTCCGTTTTTTAGCAAATATTCACTCTTTCCCAAAGAAAAATAATAATTTTTATATATTGAACACTTCATTCACGTAAAAATATTGAAAAAGATATCAAAAAAATATTATAGAATAAATAAATAAAAATTAACACTCGACCGGTATCGCAGTTTTAAAAATAAATCTTCGGCCAGTATCGATCCCCAGATTCTTTGCTGAATAGCCCGACACTCTTCCAACCACGCTATGCCTCTCACACTGCTGTCGCGAATATCAAGCTTAAAGAACTTCAAAGCGGGTACCTCGTGGAACCTATTATGGGACATTGTAGGCCCCCCTATATGATTATAAAAATTCTCTTTGGTACGATTGTTTAGTATATTATACTCCAATCTCTTTCCAAATTTGAAAATTATAAGTTTATATTAAAGGAAGATACGGGGTGATTCGTATGCGAGTCTTCGGTGCCAAAATTTATCCATGTTTTAGAAAATATTCACTCTTTCCCAAAGAAAAATAATAATTTTTATATATTGAACACTTCATTCACGTAAAAATATTGAAAAAGATATGAAAAAAATATTATAGAATAAATAAATAAAAATTAACCCTCGACCGGTATCGCAGTTTTAAAAATTAATCTTCGGCCAGTATCGATAGCCAGACCCTTTGCTTAACAGCCCGACGCGCTTCCAACCACGCTATGCCTAACACACTGCTGTCGCGAATATCAAGCTTAAAGAACTTAAAAGCGGGTACCTAGTGGAAACTATTATGGGACATTGTAGGCCCCCTTATATGTTTATAAACATTCTCTTTGCTACGATTGTTTAATATATTATACTCCAATCTCTTGTCGAGTTTGAAAATTATAAGTTTATATTAAAGGAAGATACGGGGTGATTCGTATGCGAGTCTTCGGTGTCGAAATTTATCCGTTTTTTAGCAAATATTCACTCTTTCCCTAAGAAAAATAATAATTTTTATAAATTGAACACTTCATTCACGTAAAAATATTGAAAAAGATATCAAAAAAATATTATTGAATAAATAAATAAAAATTAACCCTTGACCGGTATCGCAGTTTTAAAAACTAATCTTCGGCCAGTATCGATCCCCAGACCCTTTGCTTAATACCCCGACGCGCTTCCAACCACACTATGCCTCACACACCGCTGTCGCGAATATCAAGTTTAAAGAATTTAAAAGCGGGTACCTAGTGGAACCTATTATGGGACATTGTAGGCCCCCTTATATGTTTATAAAAATTCTCTTTGGTATGATTGTTTAGTATATTATACGCCAATCTCTTGCCGAGTTTGAAAATTATAAGTTTATATTAAAGGAAGATACGGGGTGATTCGTATGCGAGTCTTCGGTGTCGAAATTTTTCCGTTTTTTAGCAAATATTCACTCTTTTCCAAAGAAAAATAATAATTTTTATATATTGAACACTTCATTCACGTAAAAATATTGAAAAAGATATGAAAAAAATATTATAGAATAAATAAATAAAAATTAACCCTTGACCGGTATCGCAGTTTTAAAAATTAATCTTCGGCCAGTATCGATCCCCAAACCCTTTGCATAATAGCCCGACGCTCTTCCAACCACGCTATGCCTCACACACTGCTGTCGCGAATATCAAGCTTAAAGAACTTAAAAGCGGGTACCTAGAGGAAAATATTATGGGACATTGTAGGCCCCCCTATATGTTTATAAAAATTCTCCTTGGTACGATTGTTTAGTATATTATACTCCAATCTCTTGTCGAGTTTGAAAATTATAAGTTTATATTAAAGGAAGATACGGGGTGTTTCGTATGCGAGTCTTCGGTGCCGAAATTTGTCCGTTTCTTAGCAAATATTCACTCTTTCCCAAAGAAAAATAATAATTTTTATATATTGAACACTTCATTCACGTAAAAATATTGAAAAAGATATCAAAAAATTATTATAGAATAAATAAATAAAAATTAACCCTTGACCGGTATCGCAGTTTTAAAAATTAATCTTCGGCCAGTATCGATCCCCAGATTCTTTGCTGAATAGCCCGACGCTCTTCCAACCACGCTATGCCTCTCACACTGCTGTCGCGAATATCAAGCTTAAAGAACTTCAAAGCGGGTACCTCGTGGAACCTATTATGGGACATTGTAGGCCCCCCTATATATTTATAAAAATTCTCTTTCGTACGATTGTTTAGTATATTATACTCCAATCTCTTGCCGAGTTTGAAAATTATAAGTTTATATTAAAGGAAGATACGGGGTGATTCGTATGCGAGTCTTCGGTGCCGAAATTTATCCATGTTTTATAAAATATTCACTCTTTCCCAAAGAAAAATAATAATTTTTATATATTGAACACTTCATTCACGTAAAAATATTGAAAAAGATATCAAAAAAATATTATAGAATAAATAAATAAAAATTAACCCTCGACCGGTATCGCAGTTTTAAAAATTAATCTTCGGCCAGTATCGATACCCAGACCCTTTGCTTAACAGCCCGACGCGCTTCCAACCACGCTATGCCTCACACACTGCTGTCGCGAATATCAAGCTTAAAGAACTTAAAAGCGGGTACCTAGTGGAACCTATTATGGGACATTGTAGGCCCCCTTATATGTTTATAAAAATTCTCTTTGGTACGATTGTTTAGTATATTATACGCCAATCTCTTGCCGAGTTTGAAAATTTTAAGTTTATATTAAAGGAAGATACGGGGTGATTCGTATGCGAGTCTTCGGTGCCGAAATTTTTCCGTTTTTTAGCAAATATTCACTCTTTCCCAAAGAAAAATAATAATTTTTATATATTGAACACTTCATTCACGTAAAAATATTGGAAAAGATATGAAAAAAATATTATAGAATAAATAAATAAAAATTAACCCTCGACCGGTATCGCAGTTTTAAAAATTAATCTTCGGCCAGTATCGATCCCCAAACCCTTTGCATAATAGCCCGACGCTCTTCCAACCACGCTATGCCTCACACACTGCTGTCGCGAATATCAAGCTTAAAGAACTTAAAAGCGGGTACCTAGAGGAAAATATTATGGGACATTGTAGGCCCCCCTATATGTTTATAAAAATTCTCCTTGGTACGATTGTTTAGTATATTATACGCCAATCTCTTGCCGAGTTTGAAAATTATAAGTTTATATTAAAGGAAGATACGGGGTGATTCGTATGCGAGTCTTCGGTGCCGAAATTTTTCCGTTTTTTAGCAAATATTCACTCTTTCCCAAAGAAAAATAATAATTTTTATATATTGAACACTTCATTCACGTAAAAATATTGAAAAAGATATGAAAAAAATATTATAGAATAAATAAATAAAAATTAACCCTTGACCGGTATCGCAGTTTTAAAAATTAATCTTCGGCCAGTATCGATCCCCAAACCCTTTGCATAATAGCCCGACGCTCTTCCAACCACGCTATGCCTCACACACTGCTGTCGCGAATATCAAGCTTAAAGAACTTAAAAGCGGGTACCTAGAGGAAAATATTATGGGACATTGTACGCCCCCCTATATGTTTATAAAAAATCTCCTTGGTACGATTGTTTAGTATATTATACTCCAATCTCTTGTCGAGTTTGAAAATTATAAGTTTTCATTAAAGGAAGATACGGGGTGATTCGTATGCGAGTCTTCGGTGCCGAAATTTGTCCGTTTCTTAGCAAATATTCAGTCTTTCCCAAAGAAAAATAATAATTTTTATATATTGAACACTTCATTCACGTAAAAATATTGAAAAAGATATCAAAAAAATATTATAGAATAAATAAATAAAAATTAACCCTTGACCGGTATCGCAGTTTTAAAAATTAATCTTCGGCCAGTATCGATCACCAGATTCTTTGCTGAATAGCCCGACGCTCTTCCAACCACGCTATGCCTCTCACACTGCTGTCGCGAATATCAAGCTTAAAGAACGTCAAAGAGGGTACCTCGTGGAACCTATTATGGTACATTGTAGGCCCCCCTATATGTTTATAAAAATTCTCTTTCGTACGATTGTTTAGTACATTATACTCCAATCTCTTGCCGAGTTTGAAAATTATGAGTTTATATTAAAGGAACATACGGGGAGATTCGTATGCGAGTCTTCGGTGCCGAAATTTATCCATGTTTTAGAAAATATTCACTCTTTCCCAAAGAAAAATAATAATTTTTATATATTGAACACTTCATTCACGTAAAAATATTGAAAAAGATATCAAAAAAATATTATAGAATAAATAAATAAAAATTAACCCTCGACCGGTATCGCAGTTTTAAAAATTAATCTTCGGCCAGTATCGATACCCAGACCCTTTGCTTAACAGCCCGACGCGCTTCCAACCACGCTATGCCTCAATAACTGCTGTCGCGAATATCAAGCTTAAAGAACTTAAAAGCGGGTACCTAGTGGAACCTATTATGGGACATTGTAGGCCCCCTTATATGTTTATAAAAATTCTCTTTGCTACGATTGTTTAATATATTATACTCCAATCTCTTGTCGAGTTTGAAAATTATAAGTTTATATTAAAGGAAGATACGGGGTGATTCGTATGCGAGTCTTCGGTGCCGAAATTTGTCCGTTTTTTAGCAAATATTCACTCTTTCCCTAAGAAAAATAATAATTTTTATATATTGAACACTTCATTCACGTAAAAATATTGAAAAAGATATGAAAAAAATATTATAGAATAAATAAATAAAAATTAACCCTTGACCGGTATCGCAGTTTTAAAAATTAATCTTCGGCCAGTATCGATCCCCAGATTCTTTGCTGAATAGCCCGACGCTCTTCCAACCACGCTATGCCTCTCACACTGCTGTCGCGAATATCAAGCTTAAAGAACTTCAAAGCGGGTACCTCGTGGAACCTATTATGGGACATTGTAGGCCCCCCTATATGTTTATAAAAATTCTCTTTTTTACGATTGTTTAGTATATTATACTCCAATCTCTTGCCGAGTTTGAAAATTATAAGTTTATATTAAAGGAAGATACGGGGTGATTCGAATGCGAGTCTTCGGTGCCGAAATTTATCCATGTTTTAGAAAATATTCACTCTTTCCCAATGAAAAATAATAATTTTTATATATTGAACACTTCATTCACGTAAAAATATTGAAGAAGATATGAAAAAAATATTATAGAATAAATAAATAAAAATTAACCCTTGACCGGTATCGCAGTTTTAAAAATTAATCTTCGGCCAGTATCGATCCCCAGACCCTTTGCTTAGTAGCCCGACGCTCTTCCAACCACGCTATGCCTCACACACTGCTGTCGCGAATATCAAGCTTAAAGATCTTAAAAGCGGGTACCTAGTGGAACCTATTATGGGACATTGTAGGCCCCCCTATATGTTTATAAAAATTCTCTTTGGTACGATTGTTTAGTATATTATACTCCAATCACTTGCCGAGTTTGAAAATTATAAGTTTATATTAAAGGAAGATACGGGGTGATTCGTATGCGAGTCGTCGGTGCCGAAATTTATCCGTTTTTTAGCAAATATTCACTCTTTCCCAAAGAAAAATAATATTTTTTAAATATTGAACACTTCATTCACGTAAAAATATTGAAAAAGATATCAAAAAAATATTATAGAATAAATAAATAAAAATTAACCCTTGACCGGTATCGCAGTTTTAAAAATTAATCTTCGGCCAGCATCGATCCCCAAACCCTTTGCTTAATAGTCCGACGCGCTTCCAACCGCGCTATGCCTCACACAGTGCTATCGCGAATATCAAGCTTAAAGAACTTAAAGGCGGGTATCTAGTGGAAAATATTATGGGACATTGTAGGCCCCCCTATATGTTTATAAAAATTCTCTTTGGTACGATTGTTTAGTATATTATACTCCAATCTCTTGTCGAGTTTGAAAATTATAAGTTTATATTAAAGGAAGATACGGGGTGATTCGTATGCGAGTCTTCGGTGACGAAATTTATCCGTTTCTTAGCAAATATTCACTCTTTCCCAAAGAAAAATAATATTTTTTAAATATTGAACACTTCATTCACGCAAAAATATTGAAAAAGATATCAAAAAAATATTATGGAATAAATAAATGAAAATTAACCCTTGACCGGTATCGCAGTTTTTAAAATTAATCTTCGGCCAGTATCGATCCCCAGACCCTTTGCTTAATAGCCCGACGAGCTTTCAACCACGCTATGCCTCACACACTGCTGTCTCGAATATCAAGCTTAAAGAACTTAAAAGCGGGTACCTAGTGGAACCTATTATGGGACATTGTAGGCCCCCCTATATGTTTATAAAAATTCTCTTTGGTACGATTGTTTAGTATATTATACTCCAATCTCTTGCCGAGTTTGAAAATTATAAGTTTATATTAAAGGAAGATACGGGGTGATTCGTATGCTAGTCTTCGGTGCCCAAATTTATCCGTTTTTTAGCAAATATTCACTCTTTCCCAAAGAAAAATAATAATTTTTATAAATTGAACACTTCATTCACGTAAAAATATTGAAAAAGATATCAAAAAAATATTATTGAATAAATAAATAAAAATTAACCCTTGTCCGGTATCGCTGTTTTAAAAATTAATCTTCGGCCAGTATCGATCCCCAGACCCTTTGCTTAATAGTCCGACGAGCTTCCAACCACGCTATGCCTCACACAGTGCTGTCGCGAATATCAAGCTTAAAGAACTTAAAGGCGGGTATCTAGTGGAAAATATTATGGGACATTGTAGGCCCCCCTATATGTTTATAAAAATTCTCTTTGGTACGATTGTTTAGTATATTATACTCCAATCTCTTGTCGAGTTTGAAAATTATAAGTTTATATTAAAGGAAGATACGGGGTGATTCGTATGCGAGTCTTCGGTGACGAAATTTATCCGTTTCTTAGCAAATATTCACTCTTTCCCAAAGAAAAATAATATTTTTTAAATATTGAACACTTCATTCACGCAAAAATATTGAAAAAGATATCAAAAAAATATTATAGAATAAATAAATGAAAATTAACCCTTGACCGGTATCGCAGTTTTTAAAATTAATCTTCGGCCAGTATCGATCCCCAGACCCTTTGCTTAATAGCCCGACGAGCTTTCAACCACGCTATGCCTCACACACTGCTGTCTCGAATATCAAGCTTAAAGAACTTAAAAGCGGGTACCTAGTGGAACCTATTATGGGACATTGTAGGCCCCCCTATATGTTTATAAAAATTCTCTTTGGTACGATTGTTTAGTATATTATACTCCAATCTCTTGCCGAGTTTGAAAATTATAAGTTTATATTAAAGGAAGATACGGGGTGATTCGTATGCTAGTCTTCGGTGCCCAAATTTATCCGTTTTTTAGCAAATATTCACTCTTTCCCAAAGAAAAATAATATTTTTTATATATTGAACACTTCATTCACGTAAAAATATTGAAAAAGATATCAAAAAAATATTATTGAATAAATAAATAAAAATTAACCCTTGACCGGTATCGCAGTTTTAAAAAATAATCTTCGGCTAGTATCGATCCCCAGACCCTTTGCTTAATAGCCCGACGCTCTTCCAACCACGCTATGCCTCACACACTGCTGTCGCGAATATCAAGCTTAAAGAACTTAAAAGCGGGTACCTAGTGGAACCTATTATGGGACATTGTAGGCCCCCCTATATGTTTATAAAAATTCTCTTTGGTACGATTGTTTAGTATATTATACTCCAATCTCTTGCCGAGTTTGAAAATTATAAGTTTATATTAAAGGATGATACGGGGGTATTCGTATGCGAGTCTTCGGTGCCGAAATTTATCCGTTTCTTAGCAAATATTCACTCTTTCCCAAAGAAAAATAATATTTTTTATATATTGAACACTTCATTCACGTAAAAATATTGAAAAAGATATCAAAAAAATATTATAGAATAAATAAATAAAAATTAACCCTTGACCGGTATCGCAGTTTTTAAAATTAATTTTCGGCCAGTATCGATCCCCAGACCCTTTGCTTAATAGCCCGACGCGCTTTCAACCACGCTATGCTTCACACACTACTGTCGTGAATATCAAGCTTAAAGAACTTAAAAGCGGGTACCTAGTGGAACCTATTATGGGACATTGTAGGCCCCCCTATATGTTTATAAAAATTCTCTTTGGTACCATTGTTTAGTATATTATACTCCAATCTCTTGCCGAGTTTGAAAATTTTAAGTTTATATTAAAGGGAGATACGGGATGATTTGTATGCGAGTCTTCGGTGCCGAAATTTATCCGTTTCTTAGCAAATATTCACTCTTTCCCAAAGAAAAATAATATTTTTTATATACTGAACACTTCATTCACGTAAAAATATTGAAAAAGATATCAAAAAAATATTATAGAATAAATAAATAAAAATTAACGCTTGACCGGTATCGCTGTTTTTAAAATTAATCTTCGGCCAGTATCGATCCCCAGACCCTTTGCTTAATAGCCCAACGCGCTTTCAACCACACTATGCCTCTCACACTGCTGTCGCGAATATCAAGCTTAATAAACTTTATTGCGGGTACCAAATGGAACCTATTATGGAGCATTGAAGGCCCCCTGATATGTCTATAAAAATTGTCTTTAGTACGATTGTTTAGTATATTAAACTCCAATCTCTTGCCGAGTTTGAAAATTATAAGTTTATATTAAAGGGAGATACGGGGTGATTCGTATGCGAGTCTTCGGTGCCGAAATTTATCCGTGTTTTAGCAAATATTCGCTCTTTCCCAAAGAAAAATAATCATTTTTATATATTGAACACTTCATTCACGTAAAAATATTGAAAAAGATATGAAAAAAATATTATAGAATAAATAAATAAAAATTAACCCTTGACCGGTATCGCAGTTTTAAAAATTAATCTTCGGCCAGTATCGATCCCCAGACCCTTTGCTTAATAGTCCGACGCGCTTCCAACCACGCTATGCCTCACATACTGCTGTCGCGAATATCAAGCTTAAAGAACTTAAAGGCGGGTACCTCGTGGAACCTATTATGGGACATTGTAGGCCCCCTTATATGTTTATAAAAATTCTCTTTTGTACGATTGTTTAGTATATTATACTCCAATCTCTTACCGAGTTTGAAAATTATAAGTTTATATTAAAGGAAGATACGGGGTGATTCGTATGCGAGTCGTCGGTGCCGAAATTTATCCGTTTTTTAGCAAATATTCACTCTTTCCCAAAGAAAAATAATAATTTTTATAAATTGAACAATTCATTCACGTAAAAATATTGAAAAAGATATCAAAAAAATATTATAGAATAAATAAATAAAAATTAACCCTTGACCGGTATCGCAGTTTTAAAAATTAATCTTCGGCCAGTATCGATCCCCAGACCCTTTGCTTAATAGTCCGACGCGCTTCCAACCACGCTATGCCTCACACAGTGCTGTCGCGAATATTAAGATTAAAGAACTTAAAGGCGGGTATCTAGTGGAAAATATTATGGGACATTGTAGGCCCCCCTATATGTTTATAAAAATTCTCTTTGGTACGATTGTTTAGTATATTATACTCCAATCTCTTGTCGAGTTTGAAAATTATAAGTTTATATTAAAGGAAGATACGGGGTGATTCGCATGCGAGTCTTTGATGCCGAAATTTATCCGTTTCTTAGCAAATATTCACTCTTTCCCAAAGAAAAATAATAATTTTTATATATTGAACACTTCATTCACGTAAAAATATTGAAAAAGTTATCAAAAAAATATTATAGAATAAATAAATAAAAATTAACCCTTGACCGGTATCGCAGTTTTAAAAAAAAATCTTCGGCCAGTATCGATCCCCAGACCCTTTGCTTAATAGCCCGCCGCTCTTCCAACCACGCTATGCCTCACACACTGCTGTCGCGAATATCAAGCTTAAAGAACTTAAAATCGGGTACCTAGTGGAACCTATTATGGGACATTGTAGGCCCCCCTATATGTTTATAAAAATTCTCTTTGGTACGATTGTTTAGAATATTATACTCCAATCTCTTGCCGAGTTTGAAAATTATAAGTTTATATTAAAGGAAGATACGGGGTGATTCGTATGCGAGTCTTCGGTGCCGAAATTTATCCGTTTCTTAGCAAATATTCACTCTTTCCCAAAGAAAAATAATATTTTTTATATATTGAACACTTCATTCACGTAAAAATATTGAAAAAGATATCAAAAAAATATTATAGAATAAATAAATAAAAATTAACCCTTGACCGGTATCGCAGTTTTTAAAATTAATCTTCGGCCAGTATCGATCCCCAGACCCTTTGCTTAATAGCCCGACCCGCTTCCAACCACACTATGCCTCACACACTGCTGTCGCGAATATCAAGCTTAAAGAATTTAAAAGCGGGTACCTAGTGGAACCTATTATGGGACATTGTAGGCCCCCTTATATGTTTATAAAAATTCTCTTTTGTACGATTGTTTAGTATATTATACTCCAATCTTTTACCGAGTTTGAAAATTATAAGTTTATATTAAAGAAAGATACGGGGTGATTCGTATGCGAGTCGTCGGTGCCGAAATTTATTCGTTTTTTAGCAAATATTCACTCTTTCCCAAAGAAAAATAATCATTTTTATATATTGAACACTTCATTCACGTAAAAATATTGAAAAAGATATCAAAAAATATTATAGAATAAATAAATAAAAATTAACCCTTGACCGGTATCGCAGTTTTAAAAATTAATCTTCAGCCAGTATCGATCCCCAGACCCTTTGCTTAATAGTCCGACGCGCTTCCAACCAGACTATGCCTCACACACTGCTGTCGCGAATATCAAGCTTAAAGAACTTAAAGGCGGGTACCTAGTGGATCCTATTATGGGACATTGTAGGCCCCCTTATATGTTTATAAAAATTCTCTTTTGTACGATTGTTTAGTATATTATACTCCAATATCTTACCGAGTTTGAAAATTATAAGTTTATATTAAAGGAAGATACGGGGTGATTCGTATGCGAGTCGTCGGTGCCGAAATTTATCCGTTTTTTAGCAAATATTCACTCTTTCCTAAAGAAAAATAATAATTTTTATAAATTGAACAATTCAATCACGTAAAAATATTGAAAAAGATATCAAAAAAATATTATAGAATAAATAAATAGAAATTAACCCTTGACCGGTATCGCAGTTTTAAAAATTAATCTTCGGCCAGTATCGATCCCCAGACCCTTTGCTTAATAGTCCGACGAGCTTCCAACCACGCTATGCCTCACACAGTGCTGTCGCGAATATCAAGCTTAAAGAACTTAAAGGCGGGTATCTATTGGAAAATATTATGGGACATTGTAGGCCCCCCTATATGTTTATAAAAATTCTCTTTGGTACGATTGTTTAGTATATTATACTCCACTCTCTTGTCGAGTTTGAAAATTATAAGTTTATATTAAAGGAAGATACGGGGTGATTCGTATGCGAGTCTTCGGTGCCGAAATTTATCCGTTTCTTAGCAAATATTCACTCTTTCCCAAAGAAAAATAATATTTTTTATATATTGAACACTTCATTCACGTAAAAATATTGAAAAAGTTATCAAAAAAATATTATAGAATAAATAAATAAAAATAAACCCTTGACCGGTATCGCAGTTTTAAAAAATAATCTTCGGCTAGTATCGATCCCCAGACCCTTTGCTTAATAGCCCGACGCTCTTCCAACCACGCTATGCCTCACACACTGCTGTCGCGAATATCAAGCTTAAAGAACTTAAAAGCGGGTACCTAGTGGAACCTATTATGGGACATTGTAGGCCCCCTTATATGTTTATAAAAATTCTCTTTGGTACGATTGTTTAGTATATTATACTCCAATCTCTTGCCGAGTTTGAAAATTATAAGTTTATATTAAAGGATGATACGGGGTGATTCGTATGCGAGTCTTCGGTGCCGAAATTTATCCGTTTCTTAGCAAATATTCACTCTTTCCCAAAGAAAAATAATATTTTTTATATATTGAACACTTCATTCACGTAAAAATATTGAAAAAGATATCAAAAAAATATTATAGAATAAATAAATAAAAATTAACCCTTGACCGGTATCGCAGTTTTTAAAATTAATTTTCGGCCAGTATCGATCCCCAGACCCTTTGCTTAATAGCCCGACGCGCTTTCAACCACGCTATGCCTCACACACTACTGTCGCGAATATCAAGCTTAAAGAACTTAAAAGCGGGTACCTAGTGGAACCTATTATGGGACATTGTAGGCCCCCCTATATGTTTATAAAAATTCTCTTTGGTACTATTGTTTAGTATATTATACTCCAATCTCTTGCCGAGTTTGAAAATTTTAAGTTTATATTAAAGGATGATACGGGATGATTCGTATGCGAGTCTTCGGTGCCGAAATTTATCCGTGTTTTAGCAAATATTCGCTCTTTCCCAAAGAAAAATAATCATTTTTATATATTGAACACTTCATTCACGTAAAAATATTGAAAAAGATATCAAAAAAATATTATAGAATAAATAAATAAAAATTAACCCTTGACCGGTATCGCAGTTTTAAAAATTAATCTTCGGCCAGTATCGATCCCCTGACCCTTTGCTTAATAGTCCGACGCGCTTCCAACCACGCTATGACTCACACACTGCTGTCGCGAATATCAAGCTTAAAGAACTTAAAGGCGGGTACCTAGTGGAACCTATTATGGGACATTGTAGGCCCCCTTATATGTTTATAAAAATTCTCTTTTGTACGATTGTTTAGTATATTATACTCCAATCTCTTACCGAGTTTGAAAATTATAAGTTTATATTAAAGGAAGATACGGGGTGATTCGTATGCGAGTCGTCGGTGCCGAAATTTATTCGTTTTTTTGCAAATATTCACTCTTTCCCAAAGAAAAATAATAATTTTTATAAATTGAACAATTCATTCACGTAAAAATATTGAAAAAGATATCAAAAAAATATTATAGAATAAATAAATAAAAATTAACCCTTGACCGGTATCGCAGTTTTAAAAAATAATCTTCGGCCAGTATCGATCCCCAGACCCTTTGCTTAATAGCCCGACGCTCTTCCAACCACGCTATGCCTCACACACTGCTGTCGCGAATATTAAGCTTAAAGAACTTAAAAGCGGGTACCTAGTGGAACATATTATGGGACATTGTAGGCCCCCCTATATGTTTATAAAAATTCTCTTTGGTAAGATTGTTTAGAATATTATACTCCAATCTCTTGCCGAGTTTGAAAATTATAAGTTTATATTAAAGGAAGATACGGGGTGATTCGTATGCGAGTCTTCGGTGCCGAAATTTATCCGTTTCTTAGCAAATATTCACTCTTTCCCAAAGAAAAATAATATTTTTTATATATTGAACACTTCATTCACGTAAAAATATTGAAAAAGATATCAAAAAAATATTATAGAATAAATAAATAAAAATTAACCCTTGACCGGTATCGCAGTTTTTAAAATTAATTTTTGGCCAGTATCGATCCCCAGACCCTTTGCTTAATAGCCCGACGCGCTTTCAACCACGCTATGCCTCACACACTACTGTCGCGAATATCAAGCTTAAAGAACTTAAAAGCGGGTACCTAGTGGAACCTATTATGGGACATTGTAGGCCCCCCTATATGTTTATAAAAATTCTCTTTGGTACGATTGTTTAGTATATTATACTCCAATCTCTTGCCGAGTTTGAAAATTATAAGTTTATATTAAAGGGAGATACGGGATGATTCGTATGCGAGTCTTCGGTGCCGAAATTTATCCGTTTCTTAGCAAATATTCACTCTTTCCCAAAGAAAAATAATATTTTTTATATATTGAACACTTCATTCACGTAAAAATATTGAAAAAGATATCAAAAAAATATTATAGAATAAATAAATAAAAATTAACCCTTGACCGGTATCGCTGTTTTTAAAATTAATCTTCGGCCAGTATCGATCCCCAGACCCTTTGCTTAATAGCCCGACGCGCTTTCAACCACACTATGCCTCTCACACTGCTGTCGCGAATATCAAGCTTAATAAACTTTATTGCGGGTACCAAATGGAACCTATTATGGAGCATTGAAGGCCCCCTGATATGTCTATAAAAATTGTCTTTAATAGGATTGTTTAGTATATTAAACTCCAATCTCTTGCCGAGTTTGAAAATTATAAGTTTATATTAAAGGGAGATACGGGGTGATTCGTATGCGAGTCTTCGGTGCCGAAATTTATCCGTGTTTTAGCAAATATTCGCTCTTTCCCAAAGAAAAATAATAATTTTTATATATTGAACATTTCATTCACGTAAAAATATTGAAAAAGATATCAAAAAAATACTATAGAATCATTAAATAAAAATTATTCCTTGACAGGTATCGCAGTTTTTAAAATTAACCGTCGTCCAGTATCGATCCCCAGACCCTTTGCTTACTAGCCCGTAGCGCTTCCAACCACGCTATGCCTCACACACTACTGCCGCGAATATCAAGCTTAAAGAACATTAAAGCGATTACCTAATGGAATCTATTAAGGGACATTGAAGGCCCCCTGATATGTCTATAAAAATTCTCTTTGGTACGATTGTCTAGTATATTAAACACCAATCTCCTGCCGAGTTAGAAATTTGTAAGTTAATATTAAAGGAAGATACGGGGTGATTCGTATGCGAGTCTTCGGTGCCGAAATTTATCCGTGTTTTAGCAAATATTCGCTCTTTCCCAAAGAAAAATAATAATTTTTATATATTGAACATTTCATTCACGTAAAAATATTGAAAAAGATATCAAAAAAATACTATAGAATCATTAAATAAAAATTATTCCTTGACAGGTATCGCAGTTTTTAAAATTTATCGTAGGCCAGTATCGATCCCCAGACCCTTTGCTTACTAGCCCGTAGCGCTTCCAACCACGCTATGCCTCACACACTACTGCCGCGAATATCAAGCTTAAAGAACATTAAAGCGGGTACCTAATGGAATCTATTAAGGGACATTGAAGGCCCCCTGATATGTCTATAAAAATTCTCTTTGGTACGATTGACTAGTATATTAAACACCAATCTCTTGCCGAGTTAGATAATTGTAAGTTAATATTAAAGCAAGATACGGGGTGATTCGTATGCGAGTCTTCGGTGCCGAAATTTATCCGTGTTTTAGCAAATATTCGCTCTTTCCCAAAGAAAAATAATAATTTTTATATATTGAACATTTCATTCACGTAAAAATATTGAAAAAGATATCAAAAAAATACTATAGAATCATTAAATAAAAATTATTCCTTGACAGGTATCGCAGTTTTTAAAATTTATCGTCGGCCAGTATCGATCCCCAGACCCTTTGCTTACTAGCCCGTAGCGCTTCCAACCACGCTGTGCCTCACACACTACTGCCGCGAATATCAAGCTTAAAGAACATTAAAGCTGGTACCTAATGGAATCTATTAAGGGACATTGAAGACCCCCTGATATGTCTATAAAAATTCTCTTTGGTACGATTGTCTAGTATATTAAACACCAATCTCTTGCCGAGTTAGAAAATTGTAAGTTAATTTTAAAGGAAGATACGGGGTGATTCGTATGCGAGTCTTCGGTGCCGAAATTTATCCGTGTTTTAGCAAATATTCGCTCTTTCCCAAAGAAAAATAATAATTTTTATATATTGAACATTTCATTCACGTAAAAATATTGAAAAAGATATCAAAAAAATACTATAGAATCATTAAATAAAAATTATTCCTTGACAGGTTTCGCAGTTTTTAAAATTAATCGTCTTCCAGTATCGATCCCCAGACCCTTTGCTTACTAGCCCGTAGCGCTTCCAACCACGCTATGCCTCACACACTGCTGTCGCGAATATCAAGCTTAAAGAACTTAAAGGCGGGTACCTAGTGGAACCTATTATGGGACATTGTAGGCCCCCTTATATGTTTATAAAAATTCTCTTTTGTACGATTGTTTAGTATATTATACTCCAATCTCTTACCGAGTTTGAAAATTAGAAGTTTATATTAAAGGAAGATACGGGGTGATTCGTATGCGAGTCGTCGGTGCCGAAATTTATTCGTTTTTTTGCAAATATTCACTCTTTCCCAAAGAAAAATAATAATTTTTATAAATTGAACAATTCATTCACGTAAAAATATTGAAAAAGATATCAAAAAAATATTATAGAATAAATAAATAAAAATTAACCCTTGACCGGTATCGCAGTTTTAAAAAATAATCTTCGGCCAGTATCGATCCCCAGACCCTTTGCTTAATAGCCCGACGCTCTTCCAACCACGCTATGCCTCACACACTGCTGTCGCGAATATCAAGCTTAAAGAACTTAAAAGCGGGTACCTAGTGGAACATATTATGGGACATTGTAGGCCCCCCTATATGTTTATAAAAATTCTCTTTGGTAAGATTGTTTAGAATATTATACTCCAATCTCTTGCCGAGTTTGAAAATTATAAGTTTATATTAAAGGAAGATACGGGGTGATTCGTATGCGAGTCTTCGGTGCCGAAATTTATCCGTTTCTTAGCAAATATTCACTCTTTCCCAAAGAAAAATAATATTTTTTATATATTGAACACTTCATTCACGTAAAAATATTGAAAAAGATATCAAAAAAATATTATAGAATAAATAAATAAAAATTAACCCTTGACCGGTATCGCAGTTTTTAAAATTAATTTTCGGCCAGTATCGATCCCCAGACCCTTTGCTTAATAGCCCGACGCGCTTTCAACCACGCTATGCCTCACACACTACTGTCGCGAATATCAAGCTTAAAGAACTTAAAAGCGGGTACCTAGTGGAACCTATTATGGGACATTGTAGGCCCCCCTATATGTTTATAAAAATTCTCTTTGGTACGATTGTTTAGTATATTATACTCCAATCTCTTGCCGAGTTTGAAAATTATAAGTTTATATTAAAGGGAGATACGGGATGATTCGTATGCGAGTCTTCGGTGCCGAAATTTATCCGTTTCTTAGCAAATATTCACTCTTTCCCAAAGAAAAATAATATTTTTTATATATTGAACACTTCATTCACGTAAAAATATTGAAAAAGATATCAAAAAAATATTATAGAATAAATAAATAAAAATTAACCCTTGACCGGTATCGCTGTTTTTAAAATTAATCTTCGGCCAGTATCGATCCCCAGACCCTTTGCTTAATAGCCCGACGCGCTTTCAACCACACTATGCCTCTCACACTGCTGTCGCGAATATCAAGCTTAATAAACTTTATTGCGGGTACCAAATGGAACCTATTATGGAGCATTGAAGGCCCCCTGATATGTCTATAAAAATTGTCTTTAATACGATTGTTTAGTATATTGAACTCCAATCTCTTGCCGAGTTTGAAAATTATAAGTTTATATTAAAGGGAGATACGGGGTGATTCGTATGCGAGTCTTCGGTGCCGAAATTTATCCGTGTTTTAGCAAATATTCGCTCTTTCCCAAAGAAAAATAATAATTTTTATATATTGAACATTTCATTCACGTAAAAATATTGAAAAAGATATCAAAAAAATACTATAGAATCATTAAATAAAAATTATTCCTTGACAGGTATCGCAGTTTTTAAAATTTATCGTCGGCCAGTATCGATCCCCAGACCCTTTGCTTACTAGCCCGTAGCGCTTCCAACCACGCTATGCCTCACACACTACTGCCGCGAATATCAAGCTTAAAGAACATTAAAGCGGGTACCTAATGGAATCTATTAAGGGACATTGAAGGCCCCCTGATATGTCTATAAAAATTCTCTTTGGTACGATTGACTAGTATATTAAACACCAATCTCTTGCCGAGTTAGATAATTGTAAGTTAATATTAAAGCAAGATACGGGGTGATTCGTATGCGAGTCTTCGGTGCGGAAATTTATCCGTGTTTTAGCAAATATTCGCTCTTTCCCAAAGAAAAATAATAATTTTTATATATTGAACATTTCATTCACGTAAAAATATTGAAAAAGATATCAAAAAAATACTATAGAATCATTAAATAAAAATTATTCCTTGACAGGTATCGCAGTTTTTAAAATTTATCGTCGGCCAGTATCGATCCCCAGACCCTTTGCTTACTAGCCCGTAGCGCTTCCAACCACGCTGTGCCTCACACACTACTGCCGCGAATATCAAGCTTAAAGAACATTAAAGCTGGTACCTAATGGAATCTATTAAGGGACATTGAAGACCCCCTGATATGTCTATAAAAATTCTCTTTGGTACGATTGTCTAGTATATTAAACACCAATCTCTTGCCGAGTTAGAAAATTGTAAGTTAATATTAAAGGAAGATACGGGGTGATTCGTATGCGAGTCTTCGGTGCCGAAATTTATCCGTGTTTTAGCAAATATTCGCTCTTTCCCAAAGAAAAATAATAATTTTTATATATTGAACATTTCATTCACGTAAAAATATTGAAAAAGATATCAAAAAAATACTATAGAATCATTAAATAAAAATTATTCCTTGACAGGTTTCGCAGTTTTTAAAATTAATCGTCTTCCAGTATCGATCCCCAGACCCTTTGCTTACTAGCCCGTAGCGCTTCCAACCACGCTATGCCTCACACACTACTGCCGCGAATATCAAGCTTAAAGAACATTAAAGCGGGTACCTAATGGAATCTATTAAGGGACATTGAAGGCCCCCTGATATGTCTATAAAAATTCTCTTTGGTACGATTGTCTAGTATATTAAACACCAATCTCTTGCCGAGTTAGAAAATTGTAAGTTTATATTAAAGGAAGATACGGGGTGATTCGTATGCGAGTCTTCAGTGCCGAAATTTATCCTCTTTTTAGCAAATATTGACTCTTTCCCAAAGAAAAATAATAATTTTTACATATTGAACACTTCATTCACGTAAAAATATCGAAAATGATATCCAAAAAAATATTATAGATTAAATAAATAAAAATTAACCCTTGACCGGTATCGCAGTTTTGAAAATTAATCCTCGGCCAATATCGATCCCCAGATCCTTTGCTTACTAGCCCGTCGTGCTTCCAAACACGCTATGACTCACACGCTGCTTTCGCGAATATCAAGCTTAAAGAACTTTAAAGCGGGTACCTAATGGAACCTATTATGGCCAGAGCCGGAATATACCTTTTGTAGGCCCTAGGCATAGCCGTTTTTGGACCCTCCGCTCCTTCCCCCACTCCTCTCCTCTTTTCAAAATATATGCTAAGATTTTCTTGCATATTTTTTTTTAACATTTTTATTAATATGGATTTTAATTTACAAATTTGTTTATCGAACTTTATCTGCAATACCGACACACTGCCGATATTGCAGTTGATATCGATAATACCATTATGATTAGTTCGATCGATAACAATGTTAAAGATAAACTTGTGAATACTTTTCCTAGCGTTCACATTGCATTAAGAATATATTTGTCGATTCTTGGATCAAATGCAGAAGGAGAAAGATCTTTCTCCAGATTAAAATTGCTAAAAAATTATTTGCGTTCAACAATGATCGTTTGGCATCACTCGCACTATTGAATACGACATTTTGCGTAGTTTTGGAATTCGACAGCTAATACAAGATTTCGTTGAATCTAAAAATCGCGAAAAAGTAATATACGTATTAGATCATAAGATTCTACAAAATAATTTATTACCGAAAAATATTATATTTTTATATGTATCTTCATAATTTTGTGCAAAATACATTTGTTGTTTTTAAAGCTAAATTATTTTTGTCAACAAATTTTTTTCTCCCAAGTTTTTCGTAGGCCCCTGAATTTCGTAGGCCCTAGTCACGTGCCTATTGTGCCTATAGGTTAATCCGGAACTGCTTAATGTTATTATAGGATGATATGTGCATGATTATTGGTATACAATGTATTTTTTAGTCTGAAGAAAGTTATTTTGCTTGTTATCAAACTTTGTGTATACTCTTAGTTTACCTTTTGTAAATTGGTAAGGTTTAAATGCAATATTTTTTTTACTGACCTTTTTGTCATAACGCTTAAATGTTCATTCTTAAGAAAGATTAATTTTCACTTGCTCTTCTTATTTTGTATTAATTGAAGAAAAAAACGAGAGCATTATTTTAAAATGATCTTAGAACCAAAAAAAATTCCAAAGTCAAAATTATTAAATGTTATTTTTATCTTTCCAGTCAATTTTATGCTATAACAAAATATTCATTAAATCAAAGAAAATGAATATTTCTGCCTTCTGCTGATTTTGAAGTAGAATTGTGTCCCAGTTGTTATGAATGAACATCCCTGCTTGAAATCCGAATATGATCCTCATTTTCTGCAATTCTATAATTTTATGTCGATGAACTGAACTTGGAAAAACAATTTATTTTCGTCATCACTTCAGAAGTGAAAAATTCTTAAATGTGTGCAGGAGATATAAAAGGGGTTTCTCCCCTTATTTACTAGTTATTCATTCTTCTAGCTCCCCCTTTCCTCCCCCAATTAACTGAAAATATTTTTTGTAACAATTTTAGATAAAAGCTAAAGAAAGGTTCTAGCAGCTCTTGCAAGAGAGTTTCAACTTTCTCTAGACGATGATCTATCTCTTTTACCAATCCATTTTTTTTTAGCTGAAACAAAACATTTAATATTTTAAAGATTTGGGAGGAGGAGAAAAGGACTTGAATGTTTTGGAAATAAATTAAGAAATTGCAACCCATAAAAACAACTGAAACGATAATTTTTGATGAATCTATTTTTGAATAGATTTCATTACATATTATCGGTTTTCTAGTTTATTTCACACTCAATAGGCAGAAAATACAAATCAATAATTAATTGTGAGAACTTCTATAAAGTGACTTAAGCATTTTCTCCAAATTTACGGCTTTTGTATATTTTGCTATTAAAAAATATTGGCGAGAGAGCAAAAATTAAGTATAGAGCATTATTTGTAAATGCATTTCAAATATGGTGAAATTGTTAAGCAAATATTTTAATTTAATTTTAAAATGCTCTTTACGTTTTTTTTCTTTTTAAATACAATTTGTAATGATTACCCATGTTTATGTATTTGTCGAAAATTCAGTTAGAACACAGATAAAATTTGATGCTGTGTCATTTCCACTGCTCACAATACAAACTCTTGATATTTCTTTGACAGAAAGAGGCACTCCATCCTACGCAATATCCCTTCAGCAGTAATATTTTTGATTCTTGAAGCTTGAATTCGGGTCATAAGATTTAATTCGATATTTGGTTCCGGATAGCAAAAGTCATTTAAGGAGGGGGAAAAAACTGGCCCTGCTGCCAGAAGCTGAGGTTTTAAATTATTTCTGCTTTGGATTTTTGAATCAAGCTTGTGCCAAATTGATTCATCCTGATGAATTCTTTTTTTGAAAAATAAGCTGTTGTTTTTTAGTGAATGTATGGAATGGAAATGGTGCATTTTTACCCTTCTGTTGTAGGAGGAGTCTTCAACCACGAGCCGTTTTGTTTTTAGAACGATAATTCAAAAAGGCTGCACAGTAAAAATTATTTCAGATCACTACTAGTTTTGCAAATTCATAGTTGATATTTATAATAAAAAAAACAGAAATGATAAAACACTGTTGTTCGGTGAATGCTTTGAGAATTGATACTTCCAAGGTGCATAAGTTTATTTTTTTTTTAAGTACGTTCTGGTTAGCCTAGAGTTAATTTTGACATTTCAAATGTAAACAAACGATGACAGGATTTGAGGAAGTGATCTCGCAAAAATTTGTTAGCATTTTGATTGAAATATTTTTTTCTCTGAACTTTAATTTCGGGTAAAACAGAATTAGCCCTCTGAAATTAATCCCTCAATATTGCATCCTCTTAAGTCTGAAATTGTATTTCCCTTTTAAGTTTTTTTGCTCTGTAAAATGTTAGTATGTAAATGTTTAGCAAAAAATGGCTAAAAAAAATGATGGCTTTATTAATTTTGTATAGATATTTTTGCAAAATTACAACATATTAGAAAGTAGAAATCTTAACCCACTTTCGCCCAAATCTGCGTAAAAGCATAATTTCGATGAATATATTTTCATTAACATTATATTTTTGACTAATTTTATTTTTAAGCGCTCTAAATGTGTCTATAAAATATTAGCAATTCAATTGGAGTAAATACTTCCTGTTGACATTTATATACGCAAGTTTTTTTAAATTTAAAACTGTTATTGACAAATTCGATTTTTTAAAAATGCTTAATTATTCCACTTGCGTTTGTTTTTATAATGGGTTAAAGTTGCGAGTTCTGTAAATAAAATGAAACTAAAAAACGTGTTCTGGTAAATGATTTCCTCAATATTGCATAAATGAATTATTTAATTTCTTAGGTATTTTTTACGCACGAACTTTTTTTTGTCATAAAAATTATACATTTTATGAAAATTTCTATGCTTGGTATAAAGTGGGTTAACCTGCATCAAAATAAACTGTTATCTCACCTTCTGCTGATCTATTTCTTAGACTAATATTTTCTCGAAGATGCGTTTATGGCCCTTGGGGTTTTCACATATTCATTGCTGTTACCCTCAAGTGCAAAAGGTTGAAGATCCCTTACTCTAATAAATGTTCTCTGTAATAAATTGGCTACATATTAATCGTATGTGTAAATTTTGTTTCTTATGGGCCCAGTGACTTATATATTATGTTAGAGAAAATTCTGAAATTGTTGATATAAAAATAAAAAAATTGAAATATTTTAATAATTCTCTTTCAATCGTGTTGTCTATCTCTTGTGCATTGTAAATGTGTATGCTGCCTTTGTATGTTGGGACTATGTACTGCATGCATGTTTTATTTAATGCTGTGTGAATAAAAGAATACTGTGATAGTGTACCTTTTGTATCCAAATATTTACATAAAATTTTATTTGCGGATTTTTTTTTAATACATTAAGGTAGGGGTGCACAACCTATGGCCCGAGGGCCACATGCGGTGCCGACAGTTGATGTACAGTCCGCAAAAAAAAAAAAAAAAAAAACGAATCACCCTAATTAACTTTCCTTCTAATGATCGGATTTTCGCGAACTAAGTGTCAATCTTAATGGTTCCTGGGGGTGACCTCAAATATGTTAATTAATTAATGCTAACTATTAATTAAGTTACGAAATCAGACACAAAAACGCACTTTCTCTGAATAAACATATAATTTTTTTTACATATTTGGAATCTAGACACTTGAATTAGGGGGGGAGACAAAATTTTAAAAAAATTGGGTGGTAAATTGGGCCGCAATAAAGGTTTATATATTTGGCGATAGTCCAGAAAACCGCCAAAAAAAGTCGCCCACGCAAATAAATATTTTAAGATAACCCATTAACTAATTCAAAAGAGGAGTGCTTAATTTTACTAGGTTGCTACGCAACCAAGCTCTGATAGTAAAAAAAATTTAAATAATGTTCAGTGATTGCTCGGAGAGATTTAATTTATTGTTAATAGAAAATATCTCGAAGTTTCTAGGCAATAAACAATTTTTTTAGGGGATTTCTGTCCAAAAAGCAAAAAAAAAAAAAATTATTTTAATCTCCTTTGAAAAGTAAATTTGAATCGATTTATAAATTATTTATGATAGTTTTTAGAATTTAAATACATGAACTTTTTATCTGATATTATTTAGATTACACTGCTTTTGCTATACTTATTCGAGGATTTTATACTAAAATCAAATGAACATAATTTATTACAGTTACATACAAAATTTTAGGGATAATCATTTTTACAGCTTTAATCGAGTCTTCTAGGCAAGAAAGTTTGAAGACAAAAAAAGTGCTTGAAATACATAATAAAATGTAGATTGTATAGTAATTCTAATACACATTCACAAGGTTTTCTATAATTTACGATATTTCTTTTCTTCTATAACTCAAGGAATTGCTGAATGTTTAGTTGCATTTTAAAAGCATTGAAATAGTTATGTTTAAGAATAAGATATTGAAATAATATGTTGTATATTGTATGATTCGTTGTTTAAAAAATCGCTTCATTCTGCTAGATATTTAGGTTACATGGTTTGCTTTGGATAAAGATGATTAGTAAATAGCATCTTCATGTTTCGATACATTCTGAAACTTACGTTCGCAAATTCACCATAAAATGTCGCACAGCATATTCTTCAATTGCGATTAGCTACATTTACCACCAAATACTGTTACAATGATTATTTTTGTTTTCTTATATATATCTGATACTTTCTTTTTAAACAGAGCTCGCAAGATCCTTAAGATACTGACATGGGGGCACAAGAATTTAAAAGACAAAATATTTCATTTCATTAACTCAAAATATCTGGTGTCAAAATGTTAATTTTTAAGTTAAATATAACTTTTACAATATTGATTTTCTTGCGTTTTTAAAGACCACATGAATCCTGATAAAATATTAAAATGTATATGTTTACTTTAGCGAGTGTAAAATCCTTATCAAAATAATGATCAAGACCCAAATGTAAAACAGTATAATTGACGATAAAAACTCAACTGGCTTCAAAACATATGAAGAGGGAAGTAAAAGTCGACATGTTTCGAGATTTCAAATATAATCGCCCATTCTCAAGACTTGTCAGGCTTGGATAACTTGTGACTTTTATTATCGGACGCTCAAAACATGTCTATTTTTATTATCATCTATTATTTTTTTAAAATCAATGAAGTTTTTATAATTTCGATTCAGTTTCTTGGGATTATCCATTTAGTTACACAACATATTAAATTATTTCACTCGATATTAAAATAAGTTTTACATATGTTATAGGCACAGGGTCTTAGATTGAAAAAATAATAATTCACTACTTTATAAAAAAAATCAATGCAGTAAAAAAAAAATTTTTTTTTGCTGCAAGCCTTAACATTTTAATTTAAGGTCATAAAAAAATTCCGTTTACAATTGAAGTTTCAAAAGTCGAATGTGAAAATGGAATGTCCCCTAGTACCAGGAATCGAAATTAAATAGTTACAAGGACAACTTTTTTAAACAAGTTAGCGTTTCCGTCCTACTCGAAGTTGTTTGAAAAGGTATTTTCTATACATCGATTCCGAAGTTTATTCTACATATATTTCAGGGTATACTTTCGGAGTATTTCGATCGAGTTTATTTTTACACCCTTATTTGCTTAAAATTATTAAATAATTTACTTAAAATAAATTATTCAAGCTACATGATTTAATGCATTTATAGTATAATAATAAACGGAGCTTCCAACGCATATCCTCAACCTTAAGACCGCTATCATTAAATAAATGGAATAAGCTTACATAAATAATAAAAGTTAATTTTTCCCTCGTTTTAATTTTCAAGGATTAATATGCTTCGATCAAACAGATTTCATTCTGGCAATAGCGAAATTACTGAGTAGGTCCCTTGGAGCAATATCATTCTTATCCTCTTTTGACGAAATATAGGAAAAATTAATTTTCACAGTTTTTGTAAAAAGTATGTTAGCCTACTTGCCACGTTTTTTTTTAAATTTTTTTTATTTAAATAAGTTTGGAAATTGTGCATTTTTTGTAGCATTTTTTTTTTAAAAATCAGACTGCTCTAAAATTGGCACAGCTTCGGAATCAATTTTTCAATTTTTAGTATTTCCTGCTTAACAAAATAAGGCATTTTCCGGATAACAAATTATACTATAATAATATCTTGGAAATCATTCTAAAGTAAAAAATTAAACAAAATAGTTTAGTATATTATCAGAAAAAAAATCTACTTGGAGTCATAAAGAGTAAAAGATATAATGAAATAATTAGTGAATCACACGTGGTCAGATAATTAAAAATTTAATTTCACAACTAAGATAGTAGGACGACATTTAAGATACTGAGATATTTTAAGACACTAAAAAAATTGGCTATGTATTCCACAGCTTTTTTATGTTCGGTATCTTTATCCTCTTTGTAGTGACTTACAAAACATCAACACTATTTTAGGTAATCTAAGTTGAAGTCTCAAGAAACAAAAACAAAAAAAGACAATCAATAATTTATAATCTTTTTTCCAAAAAAATAGTATGCTAAGTAAATAATCAGCTTTTTGCATTAAATAATTTTAAACAGCTGAATGTTTTTAATTTCTTAACAAGGTTTTATTCTCAGCTAGCAGACAATAATTCTTTAAAAAAAAACTTGACTATAATTTAAAAAGGAATCCTAAATAAAAGAAAATCTAAATTAAAGTTCTAAAAAAATTTATTAGTACATTAATGAAGAAATAATAAACGTAAAATGGTAAAGAATAAGATTTTTAAAATGTTAAAATTTAATTAAATAGTTGGTAAAATAGTCCTGCGTTACACTTCCGGAAATTTTTTTTAAGATTAGGATGATATAGGGTAAACCAGTGGTCGGCAAACTTATTAGCCAAAGAGCCAAATATGAACATTTCAACAATTTAAAAAAAATTGGGAGCCAAATCTGCTTGTTTGGTAAACTTTTATTACACTAAATAAGTAGTACACTAAATAAAACTAAATTTCATACTTAATAAATATTTATTATTGCGAACAATGTGCTTGCATCTCCTTGGAAAGTTTGAGTAAGTCAGGTATGTTTACGAAAACTAATAAAATTAAACTCCATGTTCGTTACGTATTTTTACAACAATCTAAAATTTTAATTACCTATCTATCTTTTAACTTAAACAAAAAATTATACATGTTCTCGATTTATAAGAGAATTTTAATTTATCAAAATAGGATGTAATTTTTTCTTACCAAGTTTTTTTTTAAACGAAAATATTATTGCGCCTTCCGTGAATATTTGTGCCAGAGCCGCACTTAAGGAGCAAAAGAGCCACATGCGGCTCTGGAGCCGCACTTTGCCGACCACTGGGGTAAACCAACAAATGAAGGAGCATTTCATAGATATTTCTTAGAAATAAGATTTTAAACGTTTTAATTTAGATTGATTGGTAACAGTAGCTTACTACCTAACAATAGGAAGTCATCTAACAAGCATTTAGATACCTGGTCTTTGAGTCTTCTCTGGAAAAAGTTTTGAATTTGTTAGTATATGTTCAACGCCTGTGTTTCTTTGACAAAATTATAAGGTCAGTGTTTGTTGTTATCAGTATAAACTACAATTAATTGCATATAATAATGCTTTTTTTTCTCATTGCGAAAAAAAGAATTCAAAATATGGTCATTGAAGATACGTTTTATTTATTTTAATCATCATAACATAAGCAAGTACTGAGATTAGGGGGTGTTTATTAACTGGATTACCGAACGATGAAAAACCAATAAATAAACAAGTGTTCCTTTACTGGGATTTTTTCAAGTTAATGAAAATAAAAGAAAAATTTTAATTTTCTTGTACCTTTTGTCATATTATAAATCAAAATTATGCTTAAAAATAAAAAAAAAACAACTTCTAACCAGTGAAGGAACAGGCATGTTCCTTCACTGAGAATAGATTTCCCAGTGAATGAATAGTAAGTGTGAAATATGATTTTACATGGATAATTAGTAGTTCAGCGACATAGAGGACTCCTAAAATTCAGTTAAATGTTGTATGAATAGTTCCTATAACAATTTCATTTAAATATGCAAATTTAATTGCTAAATTTATTTAAAGAATCATAATAATAATTAGTTATTTACCTTTATAAATGTAGTGATTAGTTATTACATCATACCTTAGACACCTTAATAAACTATGTTTATTAACTAAATATAATAGTAAAAGCTTGAATGGAAAATTTCTTTGCAGGATTTTGTGCCAATAAATAGCTAAATTATTATCTTATTGCCGTCTTTAATGTCCTAACGGGAACTGGTAGGAAAAATCCATTTAACGACAATTATCTAGGTGAAAAATGGGTGAAGTTTTTTTAAGGCGACATCCACCGATAACTCAGTGCAATGCAAAGATAATTTCAAAAGGCAAAACTTCCCTTAGAGAATAATATTAGAAATACTAGTTTTAAGGACTTCAGAAGAATCTTTAGGAGGGAAGTAGCCCTGGCATCCTTTTATAAAGTGATTGCATTTACAATGCGAATGAATACTTCCCTTAAACGGGAAAAATCTTCTGCCTTAAAAATTATAAGGATTTATATTTTAAAGTACCTAGGAAAGAAAAAGTACCTCCATTGGTAGTTTTTCCTGACAGAAGAATTCGTTGAGATATTACAGAATCAGTCCCTGCTACATATTTCATTGGAAAAAGCTATTCATGAAATGAAACGATGACCGCAGCAACATTTTACAAATATATTGTAAATGTTTCTACCCATGGCTAATTAAAAATGCAATCAAATTCCATATTTTGCTTCTTCTGGATAGGTATAAATCTCATATTAATTTTAAACTGATCAGGTTTTGTTCCTCAAAACAAATTTTCTGGTTTAGTTTTGTACCTAATTCTTGGAAATCTCTCGTTTGATCTTGAAAACAAAAGAATTGTAAAACAATATATCTAGAAAATTTTACATCCATTTTTAAATAAGATTTGAGGCATCAATATTGAAGAATTTATTTCAAAAAGAACAATTGTATAATCAAATTTTGGCTCTGAAGATGAGACAACTAACATTAATAATGAAAGTATCTTGAAAACTGATTTTGAGATAAGTCATCTTGAGGCATTGTTAGTTGCAAAAACAATTGGTTTCATACGTAACTACTAGATATAAGTCAATGAGAGATGGGTTTTACTCAAACTTCGAAACTCCTTTTTCTCATTTATTATCCAGTGAGGAATTCTGGAAATGGAACTGGAAAATCAAAAGAAATTTCGAAGATACATTTACATTGGCCAAAAATTTGGAAAAAAGAGGAAGGTTAAATCAAAAGAAAAAGAAATAAATTACTCATGACGAAGAGAAAAAAAATACTTAAAAAGATTTAAAAAAAAGCTTAAAAAATATGGGGAAAGGAGTAAATAAAAAAATGATCGAATTATAATAATAATAAAAACATCATCGGATTACACAATGATAAACATTAATTTAGAACGGACTATTAAACTGTGAGAAAAAAAATGAAAAACATTTTTTTTAAAATTATGTATTCAAACATATTTTACTTTCCATTCCATGACTGAAAAAAAAGTAATATTTTCCACATTAACTATGGTTATATGTCGTAATTCCTAGAAAAATCTTGTTTTTAGACATTTGTGTGGCCTATGGATTCCTAACGTGCATCAAACATTCTCAAAATTAAGTGTTCATTCACTGGAAAATTTAGTGTTTATTCACTGGTAAGAACTGTTAGTTCACTTGGTCATCTTACTACTTATTATTTAAACTACCAAAAGCTTAAAACAATATTACGTAAGTTATCTAACTTTTTTTTACATAATTTGCATTTAATAACAAAGATGTCGACACCATCATTTAGCTAAAATTACAAAATTACAAATTTTGAAATTTTTATGAATTTTTTTTAAAGGCAAGCTAAACTTAAGTGTTCCTTCATTGTTTAGTTTACCCTATAAGATGTTGAGAAATTTGCGATGTTGTGAGAGATGTTTAAAAAGGTAGACTACGTATTTTTATTAATATTTATAAAATATATATTCAAGAAAGTGATAAATATATTATTCCAAATCTATGCATGCGCATGTATATTATTGAAATTGTATCAGTTATTGAAAAATAAAATAAAAAAAATAAAAAATAATCACATTAAATAAGCACATCTGGTGTATTCTATCAGAAGCCCGCTTTTTTAAAACTAGACATTTGTTGAATAAAGTGTTTTTGATTCAAAATTCTTTACTAAATTGCAAATAAATTATTAAATGACAAAAAAAGAAACATCGTATTTTACAGTGTGAAGGAAATAAAAATAAAAAGATTAGCAAACGATTATTAGCGATAAAAATATGAAAGAAATTTTACGCTACGCGCGCGAAGTCAAGTTCCTCCCAAGTTTATCACATTTTAACATTAATCGCTCCAATTAGTTATTTCTTTATTGTCGCCAAATTATTTTTTTAAAAATAATTAATTTTAATTTTTCTCAGCTTCTAATAAATAAAAACAGTTGAAACTTTAGATTTTTCAATTGAAAAATATGTAGATTAATATGGTATAAAAAAATTCATATCTTATAATTCAATATTTTTTCATCCTCTCTTTAATTAAATAATAAAAAATAATAAATTATTATTAAAATTTATTTTTTTCATGAAATTATCTTTGGGTAAATGAGTTTTATGAGTGGGTGCAATTTTTTTTTGAATTGCTTCATTAGTTTTGAAAATATGGCTGAAAACGCAAAAAGCGAAATTAACATTAAGGGGTACGAACTTTGAATCGCTCACCTGACCAAACTATGGGGACCACATTTCCCAGATTGCGGCTGCCTTCTATATTTTGAAGATAAGAAATCCAAATATGTAAAAAAAAATGCATGTTTATTCAGAGAAACTACGTTTTTGTGTCTGATTTCGTAACTTAATTAATAGTTAGCACTAATTAATTAGCATATTTGAGGTCACCCCCAGGAACCATTAAGATTGACACTTAGTTCGTAAAAGTCCAATCATTAGAACGAAAGTTATTCAGGGTGATTCGTTTTTTTTTGCGGACTGTACAGCCCGCGGAAACTTCTGAACGCAATAATAAATTCCTTTAATTTGGTTTTTGCTTAAACATTGTAAATTTTCTTTAATTAAAATATTTAATTCAAATATATATAAAATGCGTAAATTTTTTACACTTTTGTAAGCTTCTGTTTGGTTAGAATTTATATCCCCCCCTCCCAGTATTCATATATACATTTATATTTGATAAATTACTTATTGTGAAAAAATTTTAAAAAATTTATCAGTTTTTTTTAGGTTTAAACAATTAAAAGTATTTAATTTTCTGCAAATATTCTATTGAATTTACTGATATATAAGTATTTAGTGTTTAGAACACTTATGTTTATATAAAAATTATCATATTTGCTGCTAACATGTCTGAATATGCGTGCGGCACTTCGTTAATCTACCTTCTCTGCAAGTGGCTTTTGCCACTGATGATCCAAATGTGCTGACAGAATGCAGCAGAAAGTAAATGTTTCAATTATTCGAAATGTTAAATTATAAAAAAAGAAAATGATTAAAGTAAATATTCTACGTTTCAAAAATTCATTCGTGAATTTTTTCAATTTTTAGTCACAGTTAATTAAGATTGAAAGAGAAAGCATTCATTTCGTCATACATAAGAATGAAATCAGTAGATGAAAATATGACCCTCAAATAAAAACTTGCATGTCTGCTAGCCTAAAAAATAAAGTAGCAATAACAGCAAAGTCATAAAAGAAGATATATCGAAGATTGCATGTGTTGGTAACAAGTTTACGTCTGAGCATTTTATTCTATTTTATAACCGTTGTTGAACAGCCAACCAAATTTTGGGTTTACGACTATCATTGTTCAACTCCATAGCTTTGTAATTTGAAACCCAATCCAAAAGACAAGGGAACTCCTGGATCAAGTATTGGGACAAATTCGCCTTCGTGGAGGACTTTTCGATGGTACTAACCCGCATTAAGAGGAAAACCTCCCACTGTTATCCTGACTGCAAGTGTACTCTAACCCATGATCCGTCTACTATTAAGGATATTTTACTTCAACACTGCGGTCGGGGCGAGCTGCGTGACTAATTCGAACGATCAGTCATTGCTGGGATTCGAACCCGGTTAACCTCATTGAAAGGTGAGCTCTCTATCCCCTGAGCCACCACGACCCACTACGTTTGAGCATTTAATTTGAATATAAAAGTCTTCCCTGCAGAATAGAAACGTGCTGAATAATATGTTTGTAGAGAAAGGAGTTATCGACAATGTCAACCTTCATCTATGAAAAGGTGCCCCAAGAATCGAGTTAACATGTCTTATATACTAGTTGTCGTATATACTAATTGGAATTGCATTTTTGTAGTGGTAGACACACTACACGCTTTTTCAGGCGAGAAGGCGAACATCACATCGCTGTTATCATGGATTTATATTTTAAATGTTAGTGAACTTAGTTTAGAATAAATGGCAACTGTGAATGAATGTAATAGAAGTTTTCCTGAAAGACATCAATAAAGGCAAATTCATTGTCCTTCAATAGAAGGACATCAATCAGGGCAAACAAATATTACCGATGAATCCATTGCAGATGGTGTTGCAGATGGTATTACTAAATTACGAGATATGCTATAACGCAGGAGATATTCTATTACTAACTGAAGAACGTACTACTGTATGTTCTTCAGTTCTAAACGCTGTCATCCTCAATCAGTTGCTACTGAACAATTGAATCGAATATGAGGTGCTCTTCCTTTATAATTTTGAATAACGGAAGTATGCTGTCACCTTTTCATAACTAATTTAATGGTGTTGCACTGCTATCGCTACTTTTTTTCCAAAGCAAACACATTTATTCACTTTTTATTTGGGCAACCCTAATATATGTTACACATATATACTAGGGAGCCAAACTTCTATGTCACTGTGCTCTAGAGATGGCTAATATTTTCTGGAACAGGTATTTTGCACCTGTGCTATTTAATCATACCTGTTATAAAAATAGGTTACTTCCAAAGGCCTGTTCCAAAATACTAGGCAAAAATTGTAATTCAATTATCTTGCCGAATTTTTTTTTTTTTGCTTTTATTTATAATGTTTCAATTGTTTTTAAGTTATCTTTGTACAGTTTTAAAGAAGGTTAGATCAGGTTTTTATTTATGTAATTGATACAGGGCCGTAGTCAGGCGCTGCGAGGGGCCCTACAAGTTTTCTATTTCTGCAAAATCTTCAAGAAAGTAGATAGCTCTGAAACTAGTTAGATTTTTATTTAAATAATTCAAATAGATATATTTTTTCCAGTTTATTTCCTAAAAATGGACAAAATAAAATTTTTATTACATTATTATAATTTATTAGAGCTGTTTTAAATCTAATAATTTAACGAGTTACTTTGCTAAAATCAAATGTTTTTTCGCAGCTTATTTTCTAGAAATATTTTCATATAGCTTATTTTCTCTAGTTCAATAGCTTGTATTTCCACACAAAGTTTTTATTTATTTATTTTATTTTGCATGATGCCACTAGAACTGCATTCAAGAACTGTGCCTAGGCAATCTTGTATATGTTTGGAGGAAAAAAAATTCTACATTTATAACAAAAATAGCTTATGAACCGTGAGCCACTCCACGAATTTCTCCCTCCTCCTTTCTTGAAAACTCGCCTTTTTTCGGAAGGGGGAAACACGGCCTTTATTGTTTATTTTAAGATAAGCAATATGTTAGATTGTAGATTCAACAAAAATTTAAATTAATAGATATTAAATTAGTATTTAAGTCAATTGCTTAACTATTCCACCTTTTCAAAAATATTTTATGCAACTAAATGGTATTAACCATTTCACTAAACTTACCCTAATTAGGATTTAATGACATTATCTAACACTAATGATGACTAATAACTGGGTATAATTTTACGTAAATTATTGTAAGAGGCAATTATAATACATTTATTTTATCCACATTGCAGCATTATAAAATCTCAGTTTTAACTAAAACTAAAAAAAAAAAAAATATATATATATAAAGATTTAAGAAAAATTCGTGTTTTTTTCCTATAATCTAACATTACAATAAGTACAACAGAGTAAAAACTTAGTTTATAAAGGATTAATAGTTTTGTGCTCATGCTAGCCAATTGTAATTAAATATTCCTTTCATCTATTTCAAAATATCATCTGATTCTTTTTGACCAATAAGAATATTGTAAAATCACATCATTTGCCTTGACCAATGAAAATATTAAAAACCTATCACATGATTAAATTCTTTTCGATATAATTTTCTGAAATATCTTTCTTTTCAACTTGAGACACTGCCATTGAAACTTAACAAGTTTTATTGTGACTCAAAGTGTTTAAAAAAACTGCTATTTCTACGATGGATTTCAACTTTCTGTACTTTGTTTTCATGGTTTTTTACTCCCTCTTCAGTTTGGTGTATTCATCTTTTTGTAACGTTGTTTCATTCTTTCAGCTGAAATGCTTGTACGATCTCTTCTTTTGGATTTATGTTGGTACTAAGTACTCTTTGAAGTTGAATGGTTTAAAAGCCGAGATAGATTTATTTCAAAGGTTGAATTTGGTCTTTTACGAGTTAAAGGTTCTTTACTGGTTTCTTTACTTTGTTTACAAAGTCTTTTCAGTTTCCTGTTTTTGGGACATTTTAATGTCACTTTATGAACTCTACACTGTTCTGGATTTCTATTCCTACTTTGTTCCTTAGATATTTTTGTTCAATGTTTTGTTACACCATTAGTTCAATGCGAATTTATTATTATCAATTTGCTTTTCGATGGCTCAATATCATTTCTATCAATTCTTAAAATATTTAAAATCGTATATTGACTTTTACCGATTTATTATATTTTCTTATTTGAAAGTTGTTAAACTTTTAATGAATTAAATGAACCTTAAATTTTCAATTTCCTAATTTTTCCTTCAGAATACATTCTTTTCTTTCATTTAGTGCTAAACTATTCAAAAAGCACAGATTCAATTTTAATTCTTCTAAAGCATTAATTCATTTTTCGGTAGCTGAATTTCATCTCGAATGAATCCCAAACGGTTTGGAATCCTTCATTATTAGTTGCCAATAAATTGGATTAGCTCATTTTAACTTTGATAAGCTTTCACGCAATTAAATGAATCCTATATTTTTCGTTTCCGCATTATTCCAACATTATAGATTCTTTCTTTTTCAAGATTTTGAAAACTAGTGTTTTTGCTGACTATGTATGTTTAATAAGTATTTTCTTTCTAGGTAATAAACTAAAATGATAATTATCACGAACTGGAATAGTAAAGTCACTCATACAGAAAAATTTTTTTATTTATAAATTGGTATGTACCTTTAAAACTTTTCACTAATCGAATCATGAAACTAAAATACAAACTCAGAAAAAATAAATAGTATTTGTAAACAACTTTAATCTAAACTGCAGTAGATGAAATACAATTCTTTTAGATTTTCATACCTATGCTAGTATTAAAAAATTAGTTCATATAATGAAGTTATAAGAAATGTTAAATCTTAGTGTCTCGAGATTTATTTCACTCTAAACATAAGTTCATATATTTAAAAAAGCTTAATAGCAATTAGATTAATTTTGACAGTTATTAGATTAATATTGTACATTCTTAAATTTTTACTATCCGTTTTTTATACTATATTTTATATCTTTCTTCGTTGAAAAATGTGTCTTGTATGGTAAGGCAACTTAGTAACCAAAAACTTCATAACCAAAAAACAATTATCGCTTTAAAACTTACTGAAGGCATTACGTACCAAAGTAGTCGTTACCAGATTAAAATTATAAATAGTGCATTTTAAGGCAAACTGATTTAATAATCGAAAAATTCATATCCTATTTAAATTCACCAAAAAAGAGTTTATATCTTAGTAGTACCATATTAATTTAGAATTGTTTATAATTATTAATAGTACGTTTTACAACAAGCTGATTTAGTAACCAAATATTTCACATCGCTGTTAAACTTGCCAAAAATATTGCCTACTGCAGTAGTTCCGCATATTTTCAATTAAAATTATTGCTAGTACACTTTACGTCAAGCGTTTCTGATACCAAATAGTTCATATTATCACTAAACTCCCCAAAAAGTTTGCATTCCGCAGTAGTACAACATTATTTTTAATAAAAATTATTGGCTTTGTTGCTTGTACACTTTTCAGTAAGCCTTCTTAATAACCAAAAAGTTCGCATCTTAGCTAAACTTTCCAAAAGGATTGTATGCCACAGTAATACAATATTATTTTCAATACAATTATTGGCTTTGTTGCTTGTACACTTTTTGGTAAGCTTACTTAGTAACCAAAAAGTTCATATTTCAGCTAAACTTTCCCAAAGAATTGTATGGCACAGTAGTACAACATTATGTTCACTTAAAATTATTACTAGAGCATTTTATGGTAAATCTATTTAGTAACAAAAAAGTTCATATCGTACCTAAACTTACCAAAAGTATTATATACTTCTGTAGTACCACATTATTTTCATTTAAAATACTTGTTGACACATTTAGTATTCTTATCTATAAAAGCCTTATATAAAGATGAATTAAATATAATGCCCCATTTTAATTTTTTAAGTGGCTTGTATTAGATGTCTACCTCACATGCTTATGTTGTTTCTCAAAAATTATAATAAAAATAATTTTATCATCTTTTTATTTAATACTTTCATCCTGTTTTACGATGAATTTATCGCATTTGCAAATGGATTAAATGTTTATGCCTTTTAATCAAATTCTACAAAAAATGTACATGCTTTTTATTTAAATTAAAATGAAGTAAGATAAAGATCAAAAGTACATTCTGAAAAATAAATAAATAAGTTTAGCTTAAACAAATATTTAAATTAATAGATTTTAAATTAATAGATTTTAGATTAATATTTAAGTCAATTGCTTTACTATTCCACCTTTTCAAAAATATTTAGAGGAGTATGGGAAAAAATTGGCGATTCTGTCATTTCCATGTCTTTATGTCTCTTCGGAGTTTATTTATGCAATTCTTCCTTTGGCACACTTACATTCAAAATTCTTCTAAGGAACAACTTGCATATGTGCATGTGTAATTTTAAGTACTAGATAAGTTTATCATTATAAATTTAGTATTTAAGCAAAATTTACCCTGACATCATTTTGGCATTTGTGTCATAGTGTTTTGCATTAAAAATATCTAGTTTTCATTTGGCATTCTGGCTTTCAAAATTAGGTGCTCAGTAGTTATTTATGCTACTGTATTTATTTTACTTTTATTTACATCGTTATTTGATTTTGGCAGAATTCATAGATCTACTCTGTAAAAATATATCTTCATGGAATGTACGGAATTAACGATTCTTTTACTTCTCGGGGGGCTGTCCATGTTCTGGCTACTTATAAATATGTCTGACAGCCCTCTTGGGGAACTATTTTGATTGCTAAACACTAAAATAACAACTATTCTAAGACCCAGTGACTATGACAAAACTTCAAAAGTGGTAGATTTTACAGATAATGGTCGATACTCATGATATAGAAAAAAATTGATCTTTTGTACATCATCAAATATTCTTCTTAGTGTTTAAGCAGTTAGAATAAAATAGCCTCGCCTCCTCGTTTGGCGTTCCCTGGGCAACATTGTGATACAATACAGGGATTATAAGCAAAGTATCTTTTGTATCACAATGGCTAAGAGGTTATATGAAAAAGTGGAAATTTGATAAATTTAGTATTAATAAAGCAATCTAAAAATCTAATAAATAAGAATTTTTGTTGTAGCTGAAACATTTTTAATAGAGACACCACCATTTTAGAGTTATGATTTTTCGTTTTCGCTTGCCATCTATATGTTAGCAATATTAGCAGATTGGCTGACTTATAGCTGAAAAGACTGCTAATAATCTTTAAATTGTTAGAAGAGCCATTTAAATGTATTAAATGTGTTTAAAAGTACTGAAATAGGTATTGGCAATGTATTGAAGAAAAAAGCAATTAACACTAAACTGGCATGACTCTATTATTAAAATTCTTTATCTATGAAACATCTAATTGTACTATTAACGGTGTTAATTTTATGTGGTAAGTGATTAAATTTGTTAATCAATACTTATTTCAAATGAGCGGTTGGTTAAATACGAGGTGCCAATAACATTTGTATCCACTTGTCTCCATCCTCCCCAGTTTGACTTCATATTTCATCTTTCTCAGCTAGAGATGGATAATATTTTTAGAACAGATATTTTGCACCTGTTATTTAATCATACCTGTTATAAAAATTACAGGTTGCTTCCAAAGGCCTGTTCCAAAATACTAGGCAAAAACTGTAATTCAATTATCTTGCCAAAAAAAAATTTTTTTTTTGCCTTTATTTATAATGTTTCAATTGTTTTTAAGTTATCTTTGTACAGTTTTAAAAAAGGTTAGATCAGGTTTTTATTTATGTAATTGATACAGGACCGAAGTCAGGCGTTGCGAGGGGCCTTACAAGTTTTATATTTCTGCAAGATCTTCAAGAAAGTAGATAGCTCTGAAACTAGTTAGATTTTTATTTAAATAATTCAAATATATATATTTTTTCCAGTTTATTTCCTAAAAATGGATAAAATAAAATTTTTATTCCATTATTATAATTTTTTAGAGCTGTTTTAAACCTAATAATTTAACGAGTTACTTTGCTAAAATCAAATGTTTTTTCACAGCTTATTTTCTGGAAATATTATATATATATATCAATACCTTCTACATTTTAACGCAATTATACACACTTAGAAATATATACAAACATACTTAAGCATCGTGGGCTCCTAATTTGCCATCAGACTAACCGTGGGTGGTTTTTCTCCCCAAGTAACGCAAATGCGGGCTAGTTTCATCAAAAAGTCTTCTACGAAGGCGAATTTCTCCAAATACTTGATACAGGAGTTCTCTTATTTCCTGGATTGTGTTATAAATTACAAGGCTACGGAATTGAACATAGGTAGTCATAAACTCAAAATTGCTTTGACTGTTCAACGACGGATAAAAAAAAAAAAAAAAAAAAAAATGCAACGCAGAAGCACAACTTGCGACTTCAAATGAGTTTAGCAGGATAATCATATTTTTTGGTTGTTTAGCCATAAGAGTTATTCGCTATATTAAAAAATGCTCTTCGAACCATCTAGCCTTTTTTTTTTTTTTTTGGCAAGCTAAATAAATATTTTTTTTTAAATATAAAATGTTGCAACTATGTAAGCATTAATTATTTAACATTATTTTATCTAAAAAATTGTAAGAGTTTTTTTTATACAATTTAAGAAATTCTGCTGAAACTTTTTTATAACAATATCACTCAATTTTAAAATATTCATTTTTTTTTTGATGAAAGGTGAAGTTCAAAGATTTATATGTTTAGAACAAATTTAAAATTATCAACTTCTCCCAATTTTTAATTAGCGCAACTCAACTAAAGTAATTATAGTGTATTATAAAACTATCGAGTTCTACTTTGCTTCTCGACTCCATGCTGTAAAAAATATCCCATTTCAGAACCTTTGAGAACAAATATGTACTAGTCTAATGCATAAAGAGTGTTTATGATCGACATTCCAGAGGTCAAGTCGCAAGATGACAGCCGTTTTAATATTCTCATACTATTTCGCGTAAATTATAGGCTGGCTAAAACGAAACGATCAACTTCCACCTGCCTATTTGACCGCTTTGTCTTGAAAGTTTAAACACAATCGTTTTTCAATGATTGTTATTAGACTCTCAGATAAAGTGAAAATCTATATATATATATATTTCTCTTACACGGCGACTAAAAAAAGCCTCATTACTACTCTCCGAATGGCAACGCTAGAAAATCGACCAATGATTGCCGCTAAAAATGTCACATGCCAAATCTAGCTGAGGTGCCTCAACGCATAGCGCTTTCAAAAACGGAAACTGAAATAACCTTAAGCTAGGCAGAAGTGAGTAGTTTTTGTCGATAGATCTCTATTTTAGTATTTTGTCGAAAGCACTTTTTTTCACGAATTTATATATTATGAATTTATTTGACGATTTTTGATTTATATCACGAATTTATTTGCTTTACTAGAATTTATTTGTTTATGCAGGTTTTCCCATTGCAATTCACTTACTTCAAATTTTAATAGACTTAATTATAGCCAAAATTTTAACCTTTATAAAGAGATATAATATTTAGAAATTTTATCTTAAGATCTTATACTACAACACATTTCTAATAGGTTTAACGAATTACATGTCATTTATTTGATTTCAAATTTATTTTAATGACTTAGCATTTACTAAAAAGATGTAATTTTTCTTTAAAAAAAAGTTGTTATATGGATTTGAATGATTGTTTTAAATTCTTAGAATTTTGTGCATTAGCAATGTAACTAAGTTAGTAGCGAGCGAAGCAAACCATATTGTAAATTGCGTAGCAATTTTCGGGGGTTGGCGAGTGTTAGCGAGCAGGGGGCGCAGCCCACTTTATTAAATTATATAGATGAAAAAAGTAATTTGCTATTATTCGAAAGTCCTGAAATATTTTAAACAGACAATTATTTTCCGATATAAATTAGATTCTACAAGTTTGAATAAAAATCTTGACAAAGAAAGATTATGAAATTTTAAAAAAAAGAAAGAATATTTTTGTTGCTTAACAGTGGAGACTTTTTTTTTTAAAAAAAGAACGTAATTTAAAATTTTATGTACACATTTTTTCGCCAGGTTTTAGTGGATCAACGTGATAATAAGGAAAATAAATTCTTGTCTATTAGGAATATACAGCAATAATTATAATAAATGAATTACATTCTTTAAAAAATGCTTACTATCGCTCGTCAACCCCCGGAACTTTTTAAGAAATTGATTTCAGATAGCTTCGCTTTCTGAACGGATTGCCTATTATAGTTGCAAAAAATCATGGCGTTGAAGTAGATTAGTATACGTTCGTAAAAAAAACGCAACTTCACGATTGAATTGTTCCTAAAATGTTAAGAAATTTAAGGAAATACGAATCGTTCATTGCAGATTTATCGACCAATGACATGCAATTCTATTGCTAATAGTTTTCGCCGAACTAAATCGGGGGTTCCGTCCCCTGCTAGATGTCGCTCATCATGCCCTTCAGACACTCTTTACTTTTATATTGCTTAATACTGATGCCTCAGCTTTAACTCTCTAATATATTATTAATTATATTAAAATCTCCAGCCCTGATCGCTCTAGCGTTCCAAACATACCGGAATTGCTCACGAAGTTGATTGTTTCCGGCTTTGGGACAAATTGCCTAGAAAGCAACGAAGAAAAAAAGATATACTTAACAATATCATATCTCTTCTGATTAAAATTGTTTGTAATGGTAGCGAAATAAGAGCTAGAATTATACGACTGCATGCAAAATTATCTCTGCACTAAATGCTTTTAAAGGATAATGCTTCGATACATTTATCTTGATTACTTGTATGCAACGGTAGACAAAACGTTTATAAATGAGTTTTTGTTAAATTAAGAAAAATATTTTACTAATATTTAAAAGAAATTTCAGCGGAAAACAGGAGATTCAGCATGTATAAAATAAATGTTATAAAATTTATTAGATATTTAAGCGAAGTTAGGCGTATTTATTATTTTCAATTTATAGGCTAAATATCAGTGCCAGCTATCATTTGCCAAATGCTATTGCAGTTTAGTTCATATTGCCTTCGTTAGCTTCTTTATTGCTCAATACATCAGTTTTTATACTTGAATTTAATAATAGTTGATGAAGTGCTCCTGCTCACGATCGCAACCGGAATTCGTCTTATATGAACCGCGTACCCCTAAACGCTCATATATTAAACAAATGTTATTATCTATATATTTCTCTAACAACGTCGACAAAAAAAATGCCTCATTACAACTCCCCGAATGGCAACGCTAGAGAATCGACCAATGATAGCTGCTAAAAATGTCACATGCCAAATCTAGCTGAAATGGCTCAACATACAGCGCTTTTAAAAACGGAAACTGAAATAACCTTAGGCAGAAGTGAATAGTCTTTGTCGATAGATCTCTATTTTAGTATTTTGTCGAAAGAGCTTTGTTTCACGAATTTATATATTACGAATTTATTTGATGATTTTTGATTTATATATTACGAATATATTTGTTTATGCAGGTTTTTCCATTGCAATACACGTATTTCAATTTAGCCAAATTATATAATTATAGCCATAATTTTAACCTTTTTAAAGAGATATCAGTTTTAGAAATTTAATCTTAAGATTTTATACTATAGCACATTTCTAATAGGCTTAGCGTATTACATGTCAGTTATTTGAATTCAAATTTATTTTAATGACTTAGTAATTACTAAAAATATGTAATTGGGTATAATATGAAAAAAACACAACTACTTCGATTTAGTAGGAACAACATATGACGCAATGCTAAACGAATGGACATTTAGTTGTTGTTTATTTAGTTATTGTTATTAGTAGTTGTTATTTGTTTTAGTTGTTGTTGTTTATTTAGTTGTATTTAGTTTCAATAACTTTTCTTTATAATGCAATAAAATCTGGCGAGCAGCTATTTAAACGATCGAACACTTCGTTTGTTTATTTGTGGCTTGAAGTTAAGCTCGCAGAAAATGCCGTTCATGGGTTAAATTTAGTAGGAACAACACAACCTGTGACGTAGGCTATATTATACCCAATTTAAAAAAAAGTTGTTCCATGGATTTGATTGATTGTTTTGAATTCTTAGAATTTTGTGCATTTGCAATGTACCTAAGTTAGTAGCGAGTGAAGCGAGCTTGGTTTGCGAAGCAAAACATATAAGATAGCGTAGCAATTTTCGGGGATTGGCGGGCGTTAGCGAGCAGGGGGCGCAGCCCACTAGTTATAGATTAATATTAGTACACCATGCTTGCAAACTATATCTGGCTTATAAGCTCATTAAAGTTTTAAATTGGGAAGTTAACGTGTTTATAAGGTGTTTGAGTTTCATTAGCGAAGTTTTGTTTCCATATTAAATAAAACTACTGCCGCTGTAACCATCGTTACAGAAAATTTTTACTGAGCGTGTTTTTTCTCTGTTATAACTTAAAAATTATTAAATGAAACATTAAGAGAAAAATGTTTGAGAAAAAAATTCTTTTATCAAAATGATACGATTAGCTATCGAGTTGTTTATGTCAAAGATGAAAATTAGTGTTTTCCGTAGTTTAGCAAAAACTGCTCGCAGAAGAAATGTGATTGTTTTAAAGTTAAACACTATTATAGTTAGAGAATATGAATAACTAGGCTTAGTTTGTATTTTGAATTAGTTTTAGAATTATTAAATAGGTCATATCGACCGTATTTTGGATTTTTCAGTGAAAAGTAAAAACTAGTTGTAGTAAAATTATAATTTTTTGCTGCCACTTTTGACTGAAAATAAAAAAAAAAGTGATTAAAAATTTGTTTTTCAAAATTGACCTTTTCTAGTGTAATTTTTATACTATCTCGAAAGGTTAAGCATACGATTTCTTTTTATTTATTTGGAAAGCAACCAAAACTAATCCTCTATTTAAGGATTTATTTTACTTAGAAAACTCGATGTTAAATATTTATATAAACTAATATAGACAGTTTTTCTGTTTCAGCCGCATGGTAAACGGTATCGTATGTGGTGATGACGTCAGTATGAATATCATTTCCTGCTCTTTTCTTTTAATTCATTTGCAAGGAATAATTTTTCACTTAAAAAGTTTAGTTATTTGAATTTGGAAACATATCTAGTTATTACCAGTTATTACTGGTAATATAGCTACAAAATAAGAAAGTTATTTCCAATCTATCTCTATCACAGTATTATTATGTTCATACAAGTGGAAAAAAGCTATTTTTCTTTGCTCCAATAGCAATTTAACTACTACTTCGATAAAATTAAGATACTGTTAAATTAAAATATGATTTTTCACTTTTAATTTAAATTTAAGTGAAATAAATTAATTTAGTAATTTAGTTTAAAGATATTCTTGTTTTCAATATCTCATTTCATGTTTTAGGGGTAAAGTAAGAAACACACACGCAATACATTTTAATTAAATTCACAAGTATCAGAAGAATAAATATAAAGTATAAATAATTATAATAAAATTATTAGTATAAATAAAGTATAATGAAATATAAATAAAGTATAATAAATATAATAAAATATAAAAGCATAATGAAATATAAATGAAGAATAATAAACATTTTGAAAAGTTAACTTGGCTGCCTTTACAGTTCATCGCAAATGATCTTTCAAATTAACTTTTTTACTCAGTTCTCCTTGGTGACGTGAATTGTTCAACATCATAACATGAGCCGACGCTTTCAGTTCATAACACACCATAATCTTCGAAATGGTTCTGCGACTTTTCGATTTTAACAATCACTTTTCCAACATTTCTTTTAAGATCCTGTAATGAAAGTACTCTGTTTTAATTCTTTATAACGTGCTATTACAGTTCATAATGTTTGCAAAATCCCTTGTTCTTATTTATAGAGTAGAGGGAAACTTCTAAAAAATAAAGTCATACCCTCTCGAGGCCACCCTATTGTGTGGTCCAAGGCTTTTTAATTTTAATTATACAATTAATATTGAAATGTTTATTTAGTTTTAATTAAACATTTCAAAATCTTATGAACAAGTGTACTCGAAAAATTATTGTTATTCTTTACTGCAACATTATTTTTAACTTTTCACGCATTTATTTTTCTTGAGCATATATTGTATTTTCCACATTGCTTTCATACATTACTTAAAGCGCTTTTTTTTCTTCTTATACATAACTTACTTTTGAACGCAATGCTTTTTCGTGTTTGATTTTCTTATGGGTTATTTCACTTTTAAGTTTATTCGTTTCTACGTATATTATATTGTAAAATTTACGCGTTATTACATTTTACGCTTATTTTTCTTTATAAAATTACTTTTGTTTCTTTTTCTCATGCATTACTTTTATTTATGTACGCGATACTTTACTGTATATTTACGTTTTTTTATGAGCTCTATTTACGCTTCTGATCTTCTTAAATGTTACTTTTTCACTTTTTATACATTATTTTTGCTTAATTTACACACTATCTACTTTATATTTAATTTTGCTTATGCGTAATTTTTTCGTCTCTCTACACGCATTTATTTTTCTTACGCATAAAAAAGTTTAACTTATACACTTTGATTTTATTAATTACATAACTTACGTCACGATTTTAAATGCTTTCAGCTGACAAATTAATTGTTTTAATTTACTTATATCGTGATTTTTTTCTTGAAAGCAATTTGTTTTAGTATACGAAATTATGTTTTCTACTTTATTTATATTGCGTATTCTTTTTCTTTTCTTTAAAATTTATATAAATGCCGGTTAAAATGAAAGCTAAAATTATTGAGCTCTTTTTTTATATTGCTTACCTTTAAAAAGCTAAAATGTCAAATATTGGTTGAATTTGTGTTTTCATGAAGTTTTCAAAAGCTGAAAAAATATCACAAATTGATTATTATTACATAAACACTTATGCAACATTATAGGGATCTTTCAAACATTATGAAAGGACATAAGGGGGTTTGTGATTTACTAATTTTATCAGACAAGTGGAAGGCGGTGTATGAGTCACTCTTACGTGAGATATTAAAATAATATCATTTTTGAAATTTTTCTTTAAAAATATCAATTAAGGTAACTTAAAATAAAAGTGAAGAAAGAAAAAGTTGGACAATGTTAGCTGTTATGTGTTTCGGAGATCAAGAATTTTAACACAAAACAAAAATATTGAATATTCTTTTAAAATTTAATAAAATGAATTGGAATATCTACTAATTTTATTTTTTGAAAAGTGACCTTGTTTTTTGGAATTCTAAAATTAGATTACTCCAGGAAGAGCTAAAATTCGAGCAAGTTGGTGCTTTATTACTTTCTCACTTAAGCATAGGATGTGATTTGCTTATTTTCAGTGGCACTATAACAATGAAAACCACCAACTCAAAAATTTTTATGCAAAAAAATTAAATATTTTTTTAAACTTTTTTCTTCAATATTATTCTCTTTGGTAATTTTTGAGCAGTTTCCGAACTATTTCTTAACCTAACCAATTGAAAACGGTGTCAAACATTTAAAGGAAGGAACACTTCAGTTTAATATTTTTTCCGGAACCACGTCATCTTGAAAATAATTCCAATTTTCATCTACTCTATTATTCATTAACACAAATTATTCACTATTGTTTGTTATCTCAATTTGACCTTTATTAAAATACACAAAACGAGAAAGCTGCAAGGCACTTCCAACTTGTATAAGCTCTATGGAGTAGGGGAGAGTGGGGTCAATTGTAAAATTTTTTACTTAACTATTTTTAACTAACAAAAATTCCAATATATTATTAGTATTAATTGACAGACGAATAAAGTAGACTATCCTCTACTAGAAAAAAAATAAATACCTTATTTTAAATGTTATTGTATTAGTTATTAACAATTTTTGACAGTCGTGCACTTGTTACAATTGTTTCCACTTACGGGGTCAATTGTAACAGTTCATAAATTCAACTAAAACATTGTTAATTATATATATTATCATATATTTTTTTATTGATCAAAATAGTAGTGATATTTTAGGAGTAAAAATAATTATGAGCAGCCATCCAAAGGGTAAAACTTTTAACTTTAAGGGGTTAAACATTTTAATTTATGCTGTGAAAGGTGACAAATAAAATAATGCACAAGCAACATAATATAAATGATATAGGGAACTATTGGTGGTTCTTAAAGAGTTAAGTAATGGTTTGTAAACATAAGATTATTTATTTTCAGCTGTTACAATCGTCCCTTTACTTATTGTTACAATCGTCCCCAAGACGCCATTTCAGCTTCATTTGTTAAAAACAATGCTAGTTAATTAACAAAACTAATCTTTTTTTTTTGAAATGTTAGTTAAGGTGTCCATATACATATTCGGTTAATAATTTTTATTTTTTTAAACGAAATTACTTTGTTGCAATATAATATTCTAATACCAAAAAAAGTACTTACGTAGCGTGAGTTACGTACCAGAGCTATGACGAATCACAAATTAATATTCTCCATCATAAAGACAACATCCTGTCCTATAAAATGCAAAGTAATCAATTAGATATGAATAAAATATCAGCTTTGTAAAATAATAATAAATTTGCGAAGCATATGAATATGTGGTCACTATTTATTTGTTCGAAGAAAAATTTTCAATGCGTCCAATTCTTCCCCATACCTTAGCCCTCTAAACACAAAGATGAGTTATCAGTCGCCACCGGCAACAAGAAGAATAAAATGTATATAAAAAAGGCGATTAAACAAATGCCTGCCATTCGCCAACTGAAGCTACTTTTTTCCGCCAAAATTGCACCATGTGCTCCAAAATCAGTGATTTCGTCTTCTTGTATTACGCAAGAAAGATGCTATTTTCACCGAAACTTTCATTCCACGCTTTCTCGTTGTTGTTTCTAATGTCACTTGCCTATACCAGCAAGCCCGCTAGGTGAAGCAAATCAAATTTTAAAGCAGAGGGTGCGTTTCTTGTTTTTCAGTAGCTCCATCTATAACCAAGAATGCGACTTCAGACACACACGTCGCAGCCCGTTTGAAGGGTGGACCCATTCATGCATCCACAGATCATAATTTTGACCTGCACCAGAGAACGATCTATTTCCAATTCAGTTCCCCTAGAAGTATAATTTGCTAAGGATACATGGAGGATTTTGTAACCTGTCAGATTTAACGTGCACCAGTCACCATTTTACCGTTGGGGATTGAACTCACGACCACTTTGACATGGTACGCATTCTTTCGTTCGCAGACGTTACAAGATGATTAAATAAGATTTTAATGACGAATAAAACTTTTTTTATCTTTTCCACTTGCAGCAAAACGAAAAAAAGATATTTACAGTGATAAAGGTTTCTTTTGAGAATCACATTTTTTTATTAGAATTAAATTCTAAATTACTGTTTTTAATGGCAATTTTATTCAGGTGCATTTTTAAGTGTTTTTTTTATAGACTTTTCTATCGTCGCATCGTTCTAAAGTTTTCGGCTTTTAAGTTTTGCTTTAAGAATTAAAAATTATTTTTTTCTCCGTTTTTTATTTTTCTATAATTTTTTTTAAATCTTTGTTTATACAAGGATGTGGTAGTTTTTCCCGAAATTGCGGTAATCTGAATAATTGAGATTCTAGAACTTTTTTTTTTTTTTGTTATTCTTTATTTGAAATTTTTTCTTCTATCAACGTTTTTATTACGACGCGTTATTTTTTAAGAGCATTACTGATGACTTAATTTTTTTATCTTAATTTTTTCCTAGATAATATGTAGAAATAAAATTTTGCTTCTGAATTCAAAACGGTCTATTTTCCTCTTTCGCTCCATTCATAACTGTCAGAAACACTGTTAGTATCGCTTTTAGACCTGTTTTATATTGTTTTTGTTTTATTCCTCGGTATCTTTATTATTTAGCTATAAGTGGTCATTCTGATATATATTTTTTTCTATTTCTTGCGTTTTTTTTAATGTAATTTCATTTTTTCTATAAATGTAAACTTTCTTTTTATAATTGCAGTGTTTTTTAGCATATTATTTAAGCTAACATGAAAGGCTGATAATTTGCCCAAAACTTTTAATAAATATAGTTGAAAATTAAGTAAGGTATTAGCATATTCTTCTTACTTTTTCCCGTCCACTTAATAATTTTAATTCTCTCAATTCACTTAATATTTGGGGACAACTATTATAGTTTTTTCTCTCTTTATCTTTACAATTTTTGATAAGCGTTGATTGCCATAAGTTGTTTCCTGGAAGAAGCAGAATTTTGTTTTCTGCAAAAGATTGAGTAATGTTAAAACAAAATTGAGATTTACAGTTTTCGAGTACACGAAACTTTCGCATATCTGGAATTTGTAGAGTTTGTACAGTAATATGGATTTCTGATCCTCTTTTTTTCTCCTAAATGTTTTATTTACAATAATCTATTTAAAAGTTTCATGTCAGCTACGATTGTACGTATTTTTCATTTTTGAATAATGAAACTCTGAACAATTTTATTTTACACTAGAGCGGTATTTCAGGGTAACTGAATTTCGTTATCAAAGATTCATTTCGAAATCAAGTTAATTTCACATCAAATTTTAATCTATGGATGTTAAAAAAATAATTTAATAAATTATATCGCGTTATATTAATCCCAATAATATCAGTTTTGTTTAGTAAACTTTACGATTCTAAACTAACACAAATTTTATCTAGCATTACTGGTTTAAAAGATTAAGCCCTAAATTTTATAAGATAAAAAAATTATTTATACTATGCTTAAATTTTAAACAAAACTACTTAAAGAGGTATAGAATTTTTTTTTCTCCATCTTAGAAATAAATCGTGTAGTGTAATTGATATTTTGAGAAATGCTTTACATAAATAATATGGATAGTTTTGGATATTGTTTTAAATTTCTAATTTTTGAAAAAGTGGCAACTATACAAATGCCACTGGCTGATAACAATTTCTTACTAATTTTGCAATATTTCGCTCAGCTAAAAAATCAAAAAGTTTAAGCAAAATTTACTTTTGGTTAAATTTGTGATCGAAACCCAAGTTTGAGTTTTGCTGCAAAACGTTAGCAAACTATTGCAAATAGTTCGCCCAAAAGTTTTGTAAGGGAAGCCACACACAAAAAAAAGAAAAAAAAGAAAACAAAAAATGTGGCGACTTGATGACGTAGGAAAAAGTTTGAACCTTGTTATCAATCTTTAAAAATTAAAATTCTCAACGTGGACGCTTAAGACTTCTACAGGGCCAATTATAAGCTACAGATAAAAATAATTTTAAACATTGAGTAATACGACATAAAAAAATTTCTACCAAAACATTTACAATTTTATGTCTACACATATGTCATGTAATTATCTCAAGTAAAGTGTCTTAACTAGAAACAAGTTTGAATTTTAAGAGCGGACGTTTGCCCTTTGTATGAAATTGTTAGCCCAAGTATATGTTATTTTACCTACCAAAGCGTTGCGGAAAAAGCAATGTTTAGTTTTCTTTACGATGAGAAATTTTGAAGTTTAATCTCATCTTAAGAAATAATCAGGCCCATAATTTGTTTTCGTTAATCAACTTGTTAATTGTTCCATCAAAACCAGTTTTATTTTACTTTTACTTAGAAATTGCAATTTATGACTTAGATACTTCAAGTATGAATTTTTCCTGTCGTAGCCTATTAAAATGTCGTAAGTTAGCATTGCTTATAATCTCCCCCCCTCTCATTTATCAGAAAAGAATCAGCAAATCATATTATTACCAGAACTATGGGGCATCGCAAAATACCTGCCAATTATATGCCATCCTCATTACAAAAACAAGAATCTGAAGGATAAAACTCTAAAAAGTAATAAGATTTCAATGAAGTTATGAATATATCAATTCAAATCATTCGAAAAATTATATTTATAAATTTTTGACACAGCATAACCCTTTATGTACCGATCAGACTTTTAAGTTCAACTATTAATATTTTCATAAAGCATTGAAACGGAACAAAATATCCCATTTGAACTTGCCTGTCCCTGTAATATGACTTTACGTTTATTATTACTAGTTGCCAACACACAATTATTTGAAGTTTAACATCAATGTAACCATTTATATGTTGGTAAGTCGTTCTAGGAAGCCATTTTATTATTCTTCAATTTCATTCCTCAATTCTCAGCTTTCTATTAAGATCAATTTTGCAAGCAAGTCTTTCATATTTTCTTACTGATTCATTAATATTTTTAACTAGTTAAGAAACAAAGTATTAAATACTTGACTTAAATTAAAATTTGATTAAGAGTTGTAAAATCCATATTGAGAATATTATGAAAAATAGGAAAATAACATTTAATTTTTTTAAAAAGTATTTGTCAAAGTGTAAAATAGACTATATTTAATGGGACAAAAAAGCTTCTCACTCTTTTGATAATTTTTTTAATAAATTGGCACATAAAGTGTTAAGTACAGTAAAAGTTCGATTCAACAAGTTCGGCATGTAATAAGAAATTCACTATTACGGCAAGTTGCTGACAAAATTCTGTCATTCAAGATTCCAATATATATATATAGCAATTTAAAAATTACTATCTTACCACGTTTACGACGAAAATGTTTTTTAGGAAAATCTACTGCTTAAGTGAGCAATATACGAAGAAAGGAATTTATTACTACTAAAATATACTAAAAAATTTTTGCTGCTGTTATAAAATGCATTAGTGTCCGTGCAACAGGCTGTCAAAAAAGGTGATTTGACCTACGGAAAGGGCATTGGCCATACCAGACACGAGTTCCAAAATTTGATAAGAACTATATATCGATTTGAGACTATCTCGATATTTTACTAGACACGTAGTGCGAGTAACAGGAATAGGAAGTCTCTTCCACGCTTTGAGACTACTACGCATTGAGACTACCGCCACTTAAAACTTTCATGACTTGAGACTCGCAGACGACCTGAAACTACCGTAACTTGAGACTAACACAAACTGAGACTGTTTCGACCAGAGAACACAACCTGAGACCAACTTGAGCATACCACGAGAGAATACCTGAGACCACCACAGCCTTAGACTTCCAAGCATTTAGAATATCCAAGACTTCAGAATATCACGATTTGAGAAAACTAAGTCAAACGATAACCACAAACATGAGACTTACACTACTTGAGACTACACAATCAATGTTAAATCTCTCTCACATGTTTATTTGGAAACTAAAATAACATTAGCTTGTTAACCACGTATAAATTCAATTTCTTATGACTCTTCCTATAAATAAATTCATCCCATACTTTTTTGTTTTAAAATTTGAAATTTATTTATTAATATAAATTGAATTTATAGCAACAGACTTTGTAGAGTCAATCTTTAGCATTAATTTTCAGCATCTGAACAGAAATCTTAGAACTAAAACGTCGGAATTTAAAACAATAAAAAAATCAATGAAAAAAGTTATTTAAATCTTTTAATGATTGCAAGATAGAACAATTGAAGAAACAAATTTGTATCGCCTTTCCTCACTAAAATACCTTACATCAATTTCAAACCAAATATCCAACTCTGTTGGGCTGAATTTCAATTTATAGAATTTATGCCTCTTTCAACCATGAAGTACCAAATAGAAAAAAAATACTGAGTGACCTAAAAAAACCTTGGATAAGTACTGTTTAATATATTTTCATTAAGCAAAAGAAAATAACTCTAGGTGATTACACATCAGTAAATTTTTAGATTTATTTACATTTCAATATAGAGCCATTTTATACTTTATTTTATCCAAACAGTGCTCTCTATAAAATTCATTGATATTGTTTTCTTTAAACCAATATCTCAAGAAATTTTTTTAAATAATGTTGCTTATTTTGAATTAGCCCTATTATTTTAAGAGATATTCAGTATTCTCAGAGGCAAATTTGTCAAATTTCTCGTTGCATATTCTATAGAAAAACACTAAATAAAATTCTTTATCTTTTTTTTCTTTTTAGAAATTAGAATATTTAAAGAATTCTTATCTAACCCCGTGTTTTTTTTGTTTAGATTATTTAATTGTTTTTCTTCTTGCAAATAGGCAATTCCATGGTGTCATATATAAAAAATTAACATGAATTCCTTAGAAAAATTATCTTATAAAACATAAGTTATAATCATCAAATTTTTATATTGAATATTATTACATCATAACCAATCGAAAAACAGTTTATTTTATAAAAACTGATTATAATAAGTTAAAATAAATGGATTTAATTGTGGGTGTCTGATGTAAATCGCACAAAAGCAAAAAACGATCACTCATTTAATTGATTGTCAATTGTCTGAACTCTGCGAATTTGTTTACAATTTAAATGTAAATTTGACTGAATTTTGAAGCTGACACTTGAATAAGAAATTCTATGCAGTTCTTAACTTGTAAAATATGATATATAATTAATTTGAAATTTTTTTACCTCAGTGTCAGACATAAATTTTTGAAGATGGATATAAATTTTAGTTAATGATAATCACTATAAAGACTGAAAATTTTAATTTTAATCTTAATACTATAAACATTATTTTTCAATTAAATAACTTCGTTAAATTTAAAATGTTTAATATTTCCTGCTGGAATGAATGGATCAATGTGTTTTAGTAGCATTTTCCATCTTGTAAAAGTCAGTTGAAAAACCAACCATTTAAATATTAACTGTGTAACATATCCTAACAACAATGTAAATAAAAATCACATATAAGCAATATTTCCTAAATTAAATAGCTTTAAAAATCTTGGAAAAAAAGCTGTTGCTATTTTTTTTAATAATATGGAAAAGAATACCGAAAGTTTCATTATTTTTATATAAAATTAAAATAAATCTATTGAAAAAAATGTCACTGTACATTAAAAGGAAATAAAAACTATTTTTTACTGTATTATTAGCCTATAACAATTTTTTCTAGGAAAAAAGACTGAGTAGGAAAAATAATAATTTAATAGTTTTATTTATTGCCAGCATAAAATTAAATAATAATTTTGTACAGCTCTTACAATCTATTTTATTTCATGTTTCAAAGCCTTTGCTGAGAAAAAAATAATTCATTGGATGGAAGTACAAAAGCTTTCAGAAAAAGAGTGTAAGATAAAATCTATTATTAAATTATAACCAATTACTTTTCGAAGAATTTAATAAAGTTAAAAATACTGAAACATTTTGTTAAAAGAAAAAAAATACACCCAAAGCATCGGAACAAATTTGAACAGTAAATGAATTTAGCCCACAGACAAGAAGATAAAAAACAGAAAAACCCTCCTTTTATGAACAGAAGCAAATATACTAACCCCTTCTTCCACCTCCCCCACAATTTTTGACTTTCCTTAACTGCTTAGTCTCATCTCCAAAGAGGTCAAAGATTTCTCCATTCATTTAGCAACATGGGAGAGTTTTATATGGCATTCTAGTTTAGCTGGGTAATAATGGAGAGAATTTTAATGAAGTATTGCAAAATTGATGATATTTCAGCTGTTTGACGATAAATTTCCATCTGAATAAAGTGGATATAACGAATGGTAAAATAATTTAAATTAAGAAAAAATTCTAGCTTTTCTTAAAAATTTCCTGATTTATCCAGGTTTTTTCCAGTATACAAAAGTCCCTGATAATTCCAAGTTTTCAAGGTGGGTGGCCAGCCTGCTTTTATAAAGTTAATTTTTTAAAAATAGATAAAGTTGCAAACATTAAACAACAACCAAAATTTATAAATGCAGACAGTTTTACCCATCAATAATCTGAATATTTATCTCTTATCTATTAAGAAAATTTTCAGAAAATTCAGTGAAATTAAATCATTGAACAATTGAAAATCTGCCATAAACAAATTAAAACCAAAAAGGCATGCATACCATAGAAGGAGCTTGATTAGAATTTGCTTGAGATAAACCAAACGGATCAAAACGATCTATTTCTAAAAACAAGAAATAAGTATTAATACACTTATTAAAATAATTAGAATAAAATAATTTTTAACCAGATAAGTAATAGCTCTTGCTCTTTCTATGTTTAAACTTTTAGCTGACATCAATTTTTGCTCTTGGAAGGGAAATATTTGCATAACTTTGCAAATCGGTTAAAAGGTTGGTTGAACTGGTTGCATTGTTGCAACAAAAACTGTTGTTGTAACAAATGTCATTTGCCAATAACGGCAATCCTGCCAATAGAATCCAAGCTATTTTCAGGCAGAAAGTGCATTTCTTGTTTTATCAGTGGCGCCATTTATGCCCAAGAGCAGCCATACACACGTCACAGCCCGTTTTACAGGGAGGACCCAGTCACACTCCATTCATTCCTCCACGCATCATAATTTTGACCTTAACCAGAGGAAGATCAATGTCCAATTCAGTACTCTAAGAGGTATTGATTTATTATGGGAACTTGAAGGACTTTGTGACCCCAACAAATTTAAAGTGTCCTAGTCACAATTTAATACACGGGGACTCTTTGGCCAGCAGGATTTGAACTCACGAGCATGAGCCCATAAACCTACCAACCAGGCTATTCCGGCCCATGCAACAAAAACTAACTTATCTCAATGTTATTTAGTGGGTAACAAGTTAGTAGCAGGGAAGAGCTTACTCAATTTTGCCTAGAGTTAGAATTTGGATAGCTAAAGTTTTCAAAAATGAAAAGCAAAAAATAAATAAGTAGATTCAGATCCGTCAGAATGCAACAACTACTTACCAGGGGGTAGAAGCAGTATCAAATCACTTCCAGAGAATGGATCACTCTTTAAAGATGCTTTGAATGCACATAAGTTGATACAATACATATATAATGAACATTCAACAGGTATGAAACAGGAGCTACTGAATCGAACAAATGAAAAATTGTTCCAAACTATATCCCCTTTCTCATTGACATACAATAAATTCTCAAACAAAAACGATGGAAATAAATCAGCTAAGTAGAAATTGGCCTCAATTATTCAACACTATTATTAGGGTCTAGATGGTTGTTCTGAGGGTGCCTGCAAGTTTTAATTGCTCTTCCCAGAGCATTTCAGACATATTTCATCGTGCATTAAATTGAGACTAGGACACTTTAAATTTGTTGGAGTCACAAAGTCCTTCAAGTTCCCATAACAAATCAATACCTCTGGGAGTACTGAATTGGACATTGATCTTCCTCTGGTTAAGGTCAAAATTATGATGCGTGGAGGAATGAATGGAGTGTGAATGGGTCCTCCCAGTAAAATGGACTGTGACGTGTGTATGGCTGCTCTTGGGCATAGCTGACTCCACTGAAAAAACAAGAAATGCACTCTCTACCTTAAAATAGCTTGGATTCTCATGGCAAGTGAGTCGAGATCTTATTTTTTTGCTGGATAATCTATTAAGTCTATATTTTCACTTTTCAGAAAATCGCAGTCTATCTGACTTCTTTGAGGTTGACTGTTCAAAATCAAAACTGGATCTAAATCAAATTTGGGTTAACTGTATCCATTAAAAGGCAAACACATAATGGTTGTGAATGGAATGGTAATGACATAACATAAGGGTTGGTTTATCAGATACTTGAGAAGTTTTGGCAAACCACTGATTCTCTTCATATGAAAGAGTTTCACTTTTGAACAGAGGCGCCACTATCTATTCTCTAATGTTATCAGTGTAATGATTAAGAAATTCACAATTATGGAAGTTTAGTGTTCGTGGTAAGCAGTATGCTGAATAGCTGCAAACCCCCTCTATCTTTTACAAACTAGCACTTTGACTAGGTATAAAAAAGAGCCCTTGATACTCTTTCTTTGCCTTTTCAGAGGTGAGTTTATCCCTATTTTCATTTTAAGGTAACACATGACAACACAGAGCTCACCTGGTAGACAATTTTCTGAAAAAGTGCGGCCTTTGGTCGAGTAGATTTGATAATCAGGTCTCCGGATCTGATCTCTATAAAGCATGCTTGGTACACTCTAGAGAGCAATTTAAGCGTGCGATATCTCTCCAAAAAGAAACCCTCAAGGGACTGAAATCAATATTGCTAGATGATCATGACCAAGTGCCCCAAGAACTTTAAAACTGCCCAATACTTTACCCCACTGATGGGTTTGACAGATTCCTTTTAACATTTTTTACTGCTTCAAAACATTTTCACTTTTCTTTAAATAACTGTGGCTCTGTCCAATTCCCGTGGCCCTCCTTTCAAAAAACTATTGCATGAAAGGTAAATTTCTTCATATCTAGATAGATGAAATTCAATTTTCCCATATCTGGATAAATGTTTTGGAGCAAAATAAATTCTAGGTTTATTCCATATGCAGGACAATATTAGCCTATTTTTTATTACATTTTTTTATCATCTATTTCATCCTTTGAACTCACAGGAGAGATACACTTGATCATGCAAAAGGCATTATATTTATTGAAAGGTCATTAAATTTGTATTACATTAATTATGTTGATAGTAAATTCCCTAAAGACTATACCGTAGTTCTGGATATAATCTATTACATCTAAAATTTCTTCTTAATTTTTAAAACCAGTATATAACGGAACTTTTTGCTCTAATATTATAAGAATCATAAGTTTTAAGCAAAAGAAATATGTGAAATAGAATGTATAGAATGTAATGTATATGTAAACTGAATTAAAACTAATAAGAAATGTATTTTTTAACCAATTTACAAAAAGGAATTCAAAAACCTTAAAGTGTAAATTTTGATTTAATTCTTACAATAAAAAAACTTTGACAATAAAAAAAATTAAAAAAAAAAATTCAAGAATAATATCTGAAGCTATGCATTTGCAGAGTCAAATAGCTATTTTTCCATAATTTACCCCCCTAAGAAACATTCATAGTATTTAATAATTTGTAAATTCTGATCGAACTGCACATTTGATCAATAGTATTAAAAGTTTCGAATATATGCAATATTATCAAAATAAAACATTTAATTCGCTTTCTATAAGTTCTCTTGTTTTTGAAAAACGATAAGGATAAAAAAAACATTTAATAATATTAATTTTAGTTAAATGATTAATATTTTACTAATTAATATCGTGTTTGTCAAAGTTTCAGCAATCAGAAACAAAAGCTAAAACCCGCAGAAATTACAGGAAATCAATGGCAGTTAGAAATTCTCTCTGAGATAGAAATAATAATGTATATATATATTTCATAACAACCAATTATTAATACCTGTTAAAAATTTGAAATAATCAAAATAAAAGAAATTGTTCAAAATATTCAAATCAAAATTCTCACTTTTTTTTCATTGTGATGCAGTTACATTAAAAGCACTTTCAAAAGGGTCTCCCCTGAAAGGATCACTAGCCGCTGCTGCAACATTAGTATCAACAAAAGGATCTATAAAATAAGAGAAAATTCTAGACACTATATGTTCCTGAATAGCATTAATTATCAATCAAGTGAAACCTATAAAGCTGAATCATATATAAATTCAGTTTTATTAAATTAAATAAAAAGCAAACTTCACATATTAATAATTAAAACCTTAATTATGCAAAAACTATTTGTAGTACAAAATGTCATTTGAAGAGTGTAACAAAATCATTAGAGTTAAAAGCAAAGAGCAACATTTTTAACTTAAGAAGGAAATAATTTATCACTAAAACTTTATAACTCTAAAAAAGCGAATCAAATAAAAATTGCCATTATCAATGAGTGGTTTAGATACCAGCAATTTTAAGATAAATACAGGAACTTATTCAAAGGATCATTAAAAATTTAATAATAAGTTAAAATAAAATTCTCTAAAGCAATATTAAGACAAAATAAAATTTTCATATAAAATAATAAAACATAATAAAAGTCTTTAAAAATATATATATTGCAATTATAGTGTTGTCTCCAAGCCATAATAAAAATGTCAGCAGTAGAATTGTTAATATCAATAGCTATGAACAGCCTATTCACATACTGCTGGTTCACATTCATTGTTAAGTTATTTTAAGGTGGAAAAAAATCATACACTTTTTTTGAAATTTACAAATATGCCATATTTACTCTGACGATTGGCTAATATATATATATATATATATATATATATATATATATATATATATAAAATGAATTTATAAATGAAACAAAAATGGTACTTTCAGTTAACTAATTCCATGAAAATACATAACGAAATTAGGAAACTCAACTAAATATTGACGTCATCTTACCAGATTTGAATGGATCTTCACCAAAAAATGGATCATTTGCAAATCCATTTGTTTTACCTTCGATGGGATGACTACTTTTAAATGGATCCTCCTAGAAAGATTCCAATATAACATTTAAACGAAATAAATAACGATAAAATATCTATAATTCAAAAAAGAGTATGAGTATAACAGGAATGGGAACATTTTGCGCTTTCAACATAGAATTTTTTTACAAAAATTTGTGGAATTATGATTAAAACGTGTTATAAATTTGTTCAGGGTTTCACCGCTATGAGGGTAAATAGAGGGATACAGAGGTGTAATAATATGCAAATAATAATTTTCAATTAGAGACTATTGTTTTTTGATACATTATAACAATACTACTATATATTATATAATTGAATAAGAAATTAAAAATATATTAAGTAAAACTTCAAATTAAACATTGTATATTAATAAGTTTTCAAAAATATGTAATTTGCTTCGAATAATTGTTAACAACAAACATTTAATTACCTTCATTAAATTTGGGTTCAACCGCCGATATCAAATTGAATCTGAATTTATATAACAGCTAATTAAGGTGCTTTTTTCTACTGTTTTTATTTTTTTCATGATTCATAAAGCATTTCAGATTAATTATGAGAGAAAATAATCTATAATTATCAAAGTATGACGGTACTGTTAAATATTTTAAATGTTTGAGGAAAAAGAACAAAATTTAAATTCATTTTATGCAATCTGTATTAGATTCAGAATTTCTTCAGGTGACAAATAATAAAATTTTTAGAATTGATAAGGAAAATAGAATCTATAAAATCGCAATTTATTACACATATAGAGAAAGAAGGAAATTATTAAAACCTGGTGAGCAAGGATTTTTTTCTTTACAACTCATTATCACTCACTATAATATTAAAATCGTGTTTCACTTCAAAAGGATATAAAATTTAATATTTTCAAATATATATTCTATAAACAATTTATGAAGACAATTAAAATAAGTTTAGTTTTTGCCTGTAAAAATTTGATTCATGTAATGCGTTTCCACATATTCAAAGAAAAAAATTAGAAAAACGAAACTTAAATTTTAGATCTTGAAAATGATATTAAGTAGTATTAAATAATTATGTCACATTATGGAAACAATCAATAAAGTAACTTAAAATTTGAATAAAATCGGTTCTTTATTTTAAAAAGAAATTAAATTTTTTAATTATGAAGTGAAAAAAAAATTGTCTCCAGATAAAAAAAAATATAAACTTTTTATTTTTAAAAAAAATTGAGGTATATTTTTAATAAGTATTCTGATTTCAATTCTCAGCAACTAAATTGAGATATAAAAAAAATAAATAAAAAAACAGAAGGCCAAGTTTTTTTCAATACAACCTTCATTTGTGCTTGAAAAGTCTCCTGTTTCAATTCCTTAGCACTTACCATTGCACAGTGGGCCAGAAGACCCAAAAATTAAATTTCTACTAAAATATGTTTATAGAGCTTTAATATCGACCAAATTAAGTATTCATAATCATTCCAAACATTATAATTTACTTTTTGGACCGACAAGAGTACAATGTAATGAAAAATATGTTAAAAATTTTTTTTTTAATGTAACTTTTAAATTTCAATTTCAGAAATATATATAGGAATTTCACCATTGTGTTACATTTTTATCAGAGTAATTAGTCTGAAATTATAGTAAAATTTTTAAATTTGTTGGATTAGTTAATACTCTTGACAAACTTATAGTTTATACCTTATCATTTGACATTTTACAATGCTTAAATCACTTTCGAAACTTATCTTCAAAATATTTCACGAGGTAATTAGCTACACTTTTTTGTTGTCTTGCTTCTTTGATGCTTCTTCTTTCGAAAAAACCTACCCCATTTTGTCCATATTGCAAAGGTGAACTAAATATACCGAAAAACAAAAATTATGTTTTTTTTTTCATGTTTTTGCGTTATTTTGTAATTAATTCGCGTCATTTTGTAATATTACTTCGGAAATATAGTTTGCTCTTCATTTTTAATCTAAAATTACGAAAGTTATTATATTTTCATTGCTATATTAAATCATTTAAACGTACTATATATATATATATATATATATGTATATATATATTTTTTTTTTGCACGCCATATTTCAGCCACCATCTTTTTTTTTTTTTGGGGGGGGGGGGTATTTTTAATGTATTTCAAATTTTCAACAATCAATTCAATTTACCTGCACATGAAAACCCTAAATAAAAAACCTCAAATTTAGAAACAGATTTTATCGAAATACTAATTTTGGCCACGGAACCTTGGATGCTGGCTCACTGCGCATTGGTAAGGTGAGTTGACTATCATAACGTGCAGAGAAAGAGGGGAAGAAAGTTTGGGAACAAATTTTTGGGCATATTTTAGGGAGGTATTGCATTTCAGATTGCGATGACCAGAGAGTTAAAGCATGGTAAAAACTACTTAAATCTAAAAACACATTTAAATACAAAATACTCCAACAGTTGATGAACTATGAAAATGCGCACAATCCAAACAAAATTGCGTGTGTTTGCAGATACATGAAAAACTATTATTATTACAATCGGACTTCCATTTTACGAACTTCCCTTTTGCGAATTTCTCTATTTTGTGAATTTTTTCGAGGAATGAAGAAGATTTTGGAAATTTCTTCGTAAAATAGATTCCAAATAGCTAAATGAATTTCCTATTTAACGAACTTTTCTTTGAGATTCACTTTCTCCATTTCCCAAAATATTTCAGAGCATTTCAAACTTGTTAACGCATTTAATAGGGGAAATACCCTTAAATTGATTTTTGAAGCCATGTAACTTTTATAGAGAAAGCAGTAAAATTCCTTTCTGTTTGCATTTCAAACGAAAAACTCCTACAAAATTAACGGATTTTATCAGTAACATTTAAACTTAAGAACGCATGTTGTAACGCATGTTTAAAATTACTATTATAACAAATGCAGATATAGCTTTGTGCATAAATTTAGCTTTTTTTTAGTTTAACATGCATGTAATATGATAGTGTAATACTGGTTAATGTTTTGCTCTATGCTTGCTTTCCATGCAGATTTCTTTTATGGTTAAGATTTATAGAACAAATAGCAAATGCTACTTTGAAAGATAAAGGCGTATCAATTGCTATTTTAATTATGTCTAGTGTTTATGAATTTAAAACCTGTTTTGCTTCGGTTAAGTATTTCAAAAGGTGATTTTTCTATTTAACGAATTTTCCATATAACGAATTTATTACTGGGATTTAGCGACTTCTTTAAATAGAGGTCCGACTGTACTTCAAAATAATTTTCCAATTTGATTTCCACATATGTTGAGCAATAATTAATTCTGTAAGTATGCTCGAATTGACATAATTCTCTTAATGCCTCATAGAGAACATGAGGCCACATGTTTAGAACACAAATGGGGTGCATATTTTGTGAATAATAAGAAAGATTTTAAAATTTCTCTTCAAAGAAATAAATGGGAAAATATGATTACCTGAAAATCATTGAGAGGTGCAGTTACAGCTGGTTCAACTTCATCAAAGGTTTTTGGGACCTTAAAAATATTTCATGCATTTTTAAAAATTATTTAGCTAACTAAATCACAAATGCAGTTTGATACAGTCTGATATAGAATCAGAGTACTACTATAAAAATAATTGCGAATACTTTCAGACAAACCATATAGATTTTAATATTCATAGTGTAAAGAAATTAAACCTATAAAAAAAATTAGTATCCAAATTTCCAACAAATTAAGTTCCCATAAAGTTGCATAAATTCGATAATTTGGAAAGTTTAAATTCGATTTAATGTATTTTATGAAGAAAAAAAAATTAAAAGTAATAAATTTAGACTTGTATAATTTAAGTAATTTAACATCTGCCAATTCAATAACAAAAAACAATAATAATAAAAATTTTATAAATGTCATTGTATAAGCAAATATTTTCTGAGAAATATCAACCATTTTTGTTTCTAGAAGAGGGATTAAATGATGTATAAACTGAAAACTAATTTTTTGAAACAAAACACATTTTTTATGCATCACTGATGCAGTCGGGCACTTTTTGCACATTTGTGGAATAGTAAAGTGATTATATCGAATACTTCATAGTTCATTCACTATTTTCTTAAAGTTGATTACAGTAAGCACTTGAAAACTACCTTTTGAATATGAAAAAAAAAGATTAAACTTCGAATAAAGCTGAGAAGCCCAGACGCATAAAAGAATTTCTGCCCTTGCACTTAGTGTATATTTTTAATCATGCTCAGCAAGAAAATTTTCCTTTTTAATTGTTGAAGTAACACAAACCATTGAATGTATGAAATATGATACAATGCATTTAGTAAAAAAGAAAGTAAAAATTTAAAAAAAAATTGTTAAAACAAAATAAAAGACCATATAGGTGATAATACGAACTTTTTTTTTTAAGGATTACCATGTATGTAAAGCTTAATGGCAGAAGAATTAGAATTGGTCATACTGCACCAAACACAAATGTAACAATCATCAAAACTAACTAAATATGACTAGGTCAAAGTCATGAGATCAGTACTTATTAAAAAAAGGGACGCTCTAAGGTGTTGTCTTTTAAAGAAACACAAGAGTAGAATAATTAAAATACCATATATCAAAATGTATATGGGTGATTCTCACGAAACATGGCAATTCACTGTCCCTTGCTCCAAGATCTAATACTATAATAATAAAAGAATTTTTTTTAAAAAAGTATTAATAAATAGCATTGCTGTTAGCATTTTAAAATGACTTTGCACTAGCATTGACTGTTTTGTATACTTAAAAAATTAAAATGAATATCAAAATGTCACTTTCCTGGCATGTCCCAAACAATATTTCCAATAATAACTAGCTTCAAAACTTCCCATACATTTCTCAAAATCTAATTTTTTTTATCTTATCCTATGTAAGCATTTCTAGAATATACGCAGAAGGTATTGTTTACTAAAACTTCGTTTAAAATAATTTTTTCTATCAATTATTTGTCTATCCCATGAAAATCTGTCAATTTCCTGGCTACTTTTATTTAGTGACCAAAACAGATAGCGCCAAGAATCGATATCTTATGTTAATAGATTGATAAGATACCCTCCTATCTGAACATGTCTTGTTGCATGAATAAAGAACCAATTTTCTGGTTCAAAATCTATTTCAAAAATTGTTTCAAGATGAGTAGGCTTTTATGCTGTCATTTTCCTGGCTTCTTGAAATCATTAATAACAAAAACTACATGATTCATCTGAGTTATTTTAAGAAATACTGTTGTTTTCTGCAGAATATAAACGTCTTCGGCCAAAATATTAAATTAAACTAAAGTTACTACATGCTATAAAATGGCGAATTTGTCATTGTCCAGGTTGTCATTTTCCTGGCCTCTGAATACCAGGACATTGAAGTGTTACCAGAAATTCTTTTTAACTGCTAACACTGTAAAGAGGGAAAGCAAATATTAACCTAATACCAAGTTTATGAATGATTGTAATATGCTTGGATGTAATCAAAGCTATTTATTTATTTAACAAATGATTATTATACACAATTTTGTTCTGTACATATCAGCAACAAAAAACTTTTTGTTTCTTTCTACAGTGGATAAAAAGAATTAATTTAAGCAATTTATGGTCCATCTAACATAAAGGCTTAAGTTGAGTTACTTACTATTAACGTAAAATGACTGTTTTTTAAACTTCTAAGGTAATATGTCATTTTCCTGCCATTCAAGATTTGGTGAATTTCTATTTTATTTTTTTTTCTCGAGCAAATGTCAATAAACAACACTGATGTCTATAAGATATTAATAAGTGTAGCTAAAGAAGTATACGAAAAAATTTTTAGATTACTTTAAATTTGAAGAAATTTTTTGGTCCGAATTGTCATGTTTCGTGAGAATCACCCATATATCAAATTTTTGAACCGCTAAAATTTTACAAAAATCAGTGGCTCTACTTATACACAAGTAGTGAAGATGGACATTAATTGAGCGAGAAATATTGATGCATTTATAATCGATGTGATAGATATGAATAACTGTGTATGGATTAACCTTTTCAAAAACTATTTTAATATGTTATATACAATTAATTTTCTTTTTCTTTCATAACATTTTGCATATTAAGGCTTTCTTTTAAAAAACAATACTTATGACCAGAAAAAAATATGAAAAATATAAAAAATCAAAATATTTTTTTCAAGAGTATTTCAAAAAATAAAACATGATGTAAAAACATTTTTAAATGTACCATAAAGCTAAAAATCTTAAGATTCAAGGACGTCATATGTGTTGGAATCAATAAGTTAGCAGTGATGGTTTGAATGAAAAATTTTGGAGACTTGTCTTTTTTTTTAATGTTTTTTAAATTTTAAAAGCTTTTATCTTAAGTTTCTGTAAACGACATATACTCCCAACATACCAGAAATTTGCTATCTTGTAAAATAAAGGGATTGCCTTTATCACTTAGATGTTTGGTAATTATTTCTAAAAATTATACAGTTTAAAATTAGAACAGAAATGCAAGCATTGTATTTATTAGTTGAAATTAGAATTTCTTTTATATATGTAAACAAATTATAATAATTAAAACTTACATGGACCTTTATGATCTGAACGAAAGATAAACACAATGCATTTTTCTAAGTGATAAATAATCTAATCAAAACTAAATGCACACTTACATGTTAGTGAAATATAGGCTCTGTCATCATTAGGTGTAGAAAAACCATACATAGTAAAGTTTGATATATTTTGGAAATCAACAAAAGAAAGCACATTATCCATATCCTTGATAGCTTCACTCATTTAACCTATGTTGCTCTTGTATTTGGTCAATTTTAATTTTTTTCTGGAAGAAAATAAAATAAACAAGGAAAGTTAAGTAAGTTTTCAACAAAACAATCTACATTCAAATTAAGTATTTTAAGATATCAAGTTTATCATTAAGAAGTTGATTTTAAAAAACTTACAAATGCAACAAAAGGATAAAATTGAAAAGTGTAGCCAAGGAGTATAATAATTAGAATTTTAGTGAATTATCACTTTAACAGACAGACGAAAATTAAATTGCTTATCCATATCTTTGATAGCTTCACTCATTAACCTGTGCTGTATTGTGTTTGGTCTTGTATTTGATCATTTTTAATTTTAATCTGGACAAAAATACACAAACAAGGCAACTTTAATTGTTTTCAACAAAAAATCCACTAAGACGAATTAAGTTGTAAATATTTTAAGCTGCCAAGTTTTTTCAACAAGTAGCTCAAAGCTCAATTTTCAAAAACAGAATGATGCGGTAGAGGATATAATTGAAAATCATAGCGTAGGAATATATAATAAGTACAATTTTCGTGAATTATTAGTTTATCAAATATACAAAAAATTAAATTGCTTACATAAGCTTGAAATTTATTTTGAAAAAAAAAGTAAATAGAAAAAGGATAAAATAAGGCTGTGTTTACATCTTTTTCTTCTCCATAAAAAGCAAATTATAAAAGGAGCTTTAAATTTATTTTTTAAAAAAATAAATAAATAACAAATAAGTGGAGACAAGTATAAAGGATTTATTGTGTTTTTTACAGTGGATAAATTTCAGTGCCTCAAACTCATTCTTCGAACCAAATAGGCAAAATGAAACGGAGAAAATATTAGATTGAGCGAGAATGATGCATTTTTGTTTTCATGCATTGTTCTTAATTTACTATTGTTATCACATTAAAGTGGATTATTTGTCTTTTACTATTACAAGTGTTTTAAAAAATAAGCTGAAATTTAATAAACAATATTAAGTAATATAAAATTATTTACTTGACTTATCTGAAGGGTGCTACTTTGTAAAGAAGAAGTCAATGCATCAAGTTGAGTTTTGCTTGAATTGAGTTTGCTTTCCATCTGAGACTCTTCTTTCTTTAACTCATTCAATTCCACCCAATTTTCATTCAGTTCCTTTTCTTGTATCTAAATTAGCACAAATTTAATTGTTCAAACAATAGCGTACTCTGAATTTAGTATCAATATACTGAAATAAAATCTTTCAATTAATCTTAACAAATTAAAAGACTAAATATTTGACAGAATCAATTTAAATTTTTAACAACAAACCTCTAATTCCATTTCTCGTTCCTCTTTCTGTTTTTTTCATAGCATCAATCTGTTAAGGAAAAAAAACATACGCAATTAACAAAATAGGACGGAACTGTGTTTTTAAAAAAATAATATGTTTTAAAAATACCAATTCAGTTTATGGCATATAGTGCACAGAATAAAATTTATCGAAATATATTTTTTTTAAAAATAATTTTTTTTTGTTAAATTATTTTGAAATAAGTAAAAACAAAACTTGAACTTTTTGATAATGTGCTAAAAACAGGGTGGCCACTCAAATCAGGTTTCAAATTTCCCTGATTTTTCCAGGTTTTCCAGTAAGAATCTTAAAACTTCCAGGTCAGCGTGTTTTCTTTTCTCATAAAGTGCAGGTGGGTACAAGAAAGGTGTCAATATTATAGAGCATTTTATTTAAAATGTAATTTTTTTTAATATATCATCTTGAATAGATGTGAAGAATATAATATGTTTAGCTTGTAGAATATATTACTTTTAGCGAATAAAAATGTTTTAAATTGTTAGTTTTGTAGCTTTTGCACAAAATGTACCAAATAGGAAATGCAGTGACCCAAAAAAAATTAAAATTGTGTTCTATTTCCTGTTGGAATGAAAGAATCAATGTGCATTATACATTTTCCATCTTGTAAAAGTTAGTTGAAAAATCACTAATTTTAATTGCGCAAGGTATATTAACAACAATGTAAATAAAACTCATATTTAAGCAATATGTCCATAAACTTAATAATTTAAAAAATTCTGGAATAAAAATCTGTCGCTGAATTTTTCTTCTTTTTTTTTTAATACAGAAATAGGGAAAAAATGACAAGAAGTTGCATTATTTTTATATACAATAAAAAAAATCTATTGAAAAAGATGTCACTGTACATTAAAAGGGGAAAAATTCTTTTACTGTATTATTAGTCTATAACAATTTTTTCTGGCTATAAAATTTTATGTGAATTCCAGAATTCATTTTTATTCTCTTTTAATACCCCTTCTACAGTTTCATTTGCCAATTACAGGCCCAATAACTACTAAAAGTATTTATTCCAATCACCTAATAATTGAATAGGATGCGAGATATTATTGAAGTTTGCTATGAAAGTAGGTTCATAATTTTTTTAAAGGAATATTTTTTCTTTACTCAAAAAAATAAATAACTATAGGATGCTCTGAATTTTTTTCTCTAAATACATAAATTTTTCAAGATCTAAGTAAAATGATTGATTTAAAATGTTCCAAATAAAGTTAAATTGTTTCTCAAAAAAGCAAAACTGAGTAACTTGTAACGAATAAATAAGCAAATTAACTTAAAAATTGATCAATGAAGTTTTTATATATATTTTTTTATTTTAAGTTATTTATATTATTAACTTAAAACACAGCATAGTTAAACAAATTTTATTAGGTTATTGAAGTTAAATACATTTTTGGAAATTAACCTAAGGGAATATTTAGATGGTTTCCATTTATATTTCATTTCATAAAAAAAGCAAAATAAGAGATGGAAATAAATTAAAACAAATGTAATAAAAAGAAAAGCTGTGGTGTCTGATGCAAAACCAATTATTAATTTACAATAAAAATACTTATTATTATCAAAATCTTGCTTTAAACAGGAAAAAAAAAACAGAAAAATAATTAAATTTTTTTAAATCTTAGTTGCACAGTATGATTAATTATGATATTTTACTTGCGATACCAAGAAACATAAGTGTATGAGAATTTTTTTTTTTGTAAATCAAAGTGTGAAATGTCACATTTGTGTCTGTTAATAACCTGTTTTGTTACAGTTCACTTTAATTATTATTTCTTCCATTTTCCAACATTAGTGTGAATTTTTTTCTAAAAAAAAACTGTACTTTGTTAGAAATTCACTTAGCACAGCTAAAAATTTCATATTATGTTGCCCTTCAATTAGTTGTCAAACTAAATGAAAACTGATATTAAGGTTTAAGTCATTATTTCTAATTCCTAAAATTTTTACCTTGGAAATGATACCTTATTCACTTAATATTAAGTTTAAAATTTTGGTCATCTGGTTGCCCAACTTGAAACCTGTACAGTGCAGAACAAAAAAAAACAAGGTTTCGTTTTCCTTCTTTCTAATAAACAAATATAGTTAATAATAAAAATTTCTATTAGTTTAAAAATCATTTAGCACCTTTTTCATACAATCCTTGGTATTTGTCAGCTTTTTAGGGTAAAAGGAGAAACAGTTTCGAAAATATCATCTCTGGAATGTAAGCAACATTTACGAACTTCCGACATTGTGATTAATACACAATTCGAATTTTGAACCAAGAATCAAATAGTTACTAACAGAAACAGTTAATGTTAACATCTAGTTGGTTCATAAAAGAACCTTTTTCTTTTCAATAAAATATGCTAAAATGGTTAAAATGAAATTCAGAAAATTAGCATCAATGCAACAATTGTAATGATTTTGCTGTTAGCGATTCATGGAAATGAGTGATTGGTTGACTTTGTCGAGAAAAAATAATTCATTGGATGAGAAGACAAAAGATTTTAGAAAAATCTATTAAATTATGACCAATTATTTATTTTGAACCTAAGATCCGAATTACTAAGATCGGAGCTATTAAGTATTTTTGTTTCTCTTTTACACATTGCCAACTTTTACTCTTACAAAGTATAGTTTTATGCTTAATTATTAATCGCAGCTCCAGTTATTCATATCGTGTTTTAACATGTTACTAGTAAAAAAAAAAACTAAAAGGAAATTGCACAATTGGTATATTTAAAGGCAATATGTAGGGCATAGTTTGAATGCCCTGATGGCTCAGAGCATAGAGAGCTCCAATGAGGTGAGACGGGTTCGAATTCCTGCGATGACTGGTCGATTCGAATTCCGCGACCGGCATGCATCGACCCTAGTCCTGGCAAAAATTATCCTCAATGGTAGACGGATCATGGGTTAGAGTCCCCTTGCCGTCAGATTAACCGTGGAAGGTTTTCCTCTCAGTTTAATGCAAATAAGTGATAGTTCTGTAAAAAAAGTCTCCATAAAGGTAAATTTCTCCAAATACTTGATCACGTGTCTTCTGGTTGGGGTTCAAAATTACAAGGCTACGTAGTTGAACATTTGAAGTTGTTAATCCAAAATTGGGTCTGCTGCTCAACGACGGTTATAAAATAAAATTGTCAAAGAAAATCACATTGGTGCAGTGAGAAAGAAATTCCCTTCCCTAGATATACAATTTATGACCCAAATACAACAAATTTGCATTTAACCTACAGACGTTAGCCCGCGATAAGTGCCAAAATAAGTTTTAGCTAACTTTTGACAAATAAAGCACAATATTTTACCTTTAAACATCAGCTCATTTTATTTTCCAGCCCTCCTTGAACGTTGAATCCGTAGCCAATGTCAGCTCCAATATGCGGTCAAACATTGCAACAAACTAACCTTCGGGAAGGACTTTTTAATGGAACTGACCCACATTTGAGTTATATGGAGTAGAAAACCACGAAAACATCCTACGGTCAGCCCGGCAGCAAGGGTACAACATTGGCTCATTGTAGGAACTCGCTATCCTAGCAAAGAGTTTGGTAAGCCCACCTATCAATAAAAAAAGTATGTCAGAAACAAGTTTTAGCTGATTTATTACATAAAAACCTGTTAAATTTTGCCGAAAATTGTAGAAATCTGTTGGCTCAACAAAAAAAGTTTCATTATTGAAACTAGAAAAAATATGGGTAAAACAAGATTTTGCAAAATTAATCAAGGAAATTTTGCCCCAAAACATAGGCTCACTTCATAAAATTCTTACAGCATACGCTGCTTTAACAAAACGAATCGTTAACTCTTCCACCATTAAAAGTTATGACCAATACAAGTTTTTTAAAATGTACGAAACCACAAATTTGAATTTCATCACGAAACCCTTAACTCAAATTAGGAAATCGTTTGCGTCCCTAAGAGATAAAAGCTTTGAAAAACAAGTTTTAGGTAACTTTTGTCCTAGGAACTATAATTGTTTTTGACGGCGATTTTATTCACGGACATTTTAAGTGTTTTTTTATAGACTCTTTCTATGTTCGTTTTTTCCTAAAATTTCCTGGTTTTAAGTTTTGTTTTACGAATAAAGAACTATTTTTTTCAGTTTTATATTTCTCACTAATTTTTTTTAACATTTTTAATATTTTTATTTTTATTTTTGAATAATGAAACTCTAAATAATTTTATTTTATACTAGATCAATATTTCAGGGGAACAGAATTTCGTTGTCGAAGATTCATTTGGAAATCAACTTAATTACGCATCAAATTTTAATTTATGGTTGATAAAAAATAATTTAATAAAATATATTGCGCTATATTTATCCTAATAATATCAGTTTTGTTCAGTATCTAATAAACTAACACTTATTGTATTAACTGGTTTAAAAGATTACTACTTACTGGTTACCTAATAGATTACTACTTACTGGATTACTTCACATTACTGGTTTAAAAGATTAAGTGCTAATGTTTATAAGATAAAAACGTTACTTATACTATGCTTAAATTTTACATAAAATTACTTAAAAGGTACAGAATTTTTTTTTTTTGCATTTTCGAAATGAATCGTGTAGTGTAAATTATATTTTGAGAAATGCTTTACTTTAATAATATGAATAGCTATTTTAATCGTTTAAAATTTCCAATTTTTGAAAAAGTGGCCCCCTACAGAAAATGACACTGACTGGAAACAATTTGTGACTAGTTTTTCCCTATTTCGCTTAGCAAAAAAATCATAAGATGTTTCATCAAAATTTACTTTTGGTTAAATTTGTCATCGAAGTTCCAAGTTCGAATTGTGATTTAAAACGTTCGCGAATTATAGCAAATAGCTTGCCAAAACTTTACTTTAAGGAGGCAACAAAAAAGGATACGGCGCAAAAAGAAAAATATATAAAATATATCGACTTGATGAAGTAGGAAAAATTTTGAACCTTGCCACCAATTTTCAGCAAAAATAGATTCTCAACGTGGAGGCTTCTACTGGATCAATTATAACTTACAGAAAAAAATATTAAACATTGAGTTATACAATATAAAAAACCTTTTTCTAAAAAAATATAATTTACATTTTTATCTCTGCACATATCTCATGTAATTATCTCATGTCATAATTTGACACAACAAGTTTGAATTTCAAGAGCGGACGATTGCCCGTTGTAGGAAATTGTCAGCCCAAGTATATGCTATATTACCTACCAGAGAGTTCTGAGAAAAGCAATTTTTCGTTTTCTTATGTTTAGAAAGTTTGAATTTTGCCTCCATAAGGTAGCTCACCGTAAGAAATTGTCAGACCCACAATTTGTTTTCGTTAGTCAACTTGTCAGAAATACCACCAAAACTGTTTTTACTGAACGTTTCCCTAATAAATTACAATTTATGACCTAGATTCTTCAAGTATGTATTTTCCTTGTCGTAGCCTATTACAATGTTGTATCTTAGCATTGCTTATAATCCCTCCTCTCTATTGCTCAGAAAAGAATTAACAAATATTATTACCAGAATTATGAGGCATCGCAAAATACCTGCCAATTATATGCCATCCTGAAGAGAGGAACCTAATTGGTAAAACTAAAAAAAAGTATTATGATATGAACGAAGTTATTATCATATCATAACAATGCTCATAACTAGGGACTAAATTAGAAATTTGAAGATTGTAGTAACCGAACTATCGGGGGACTTACTGGGTCATAACTTTAAACCAAATGTACACATTATTTATACACATGATGCGTTTGAAATATTCATGACATAATCAAATTATGTTATAATAGTAAATTTGAACTTGAATTTATTTCAATTTTTGTTATCAGACATTGCTCATAACATTCCTCTCACTTAGCCCGAAAAAGTGAGCAAATCCAGAATCCTTTTCCGATCTTTATGTGCTTTTACTATATTTGAACGGTCCGAAAATTTATTGAAACACCAGAATATAATTCTTACCAGAACTATGAAGAATCACACAATATTCATAAAGACATCATCTCCATCATAAAGACAACATCCTGTCCTATAAAATGCAAAGTAATCAATAACATATAAATAAAATATCAGCCTTTTGAAATAATAATAAATTTACGACACATATGAATATGAGGTCACTATATACTTATTTATACGAAATTTTTTTTTATTACATCACTGCATTACAATAATATTACAATACTCAATTCTTTTTCATACCTCTGTCAACCGAAGTTAGCCCTCTAAGTATAAGAATTAATTATCAGCCTTCCACAGCGAGACTAAATTTATGGATGTTAAACAATTGCCTGCCACCTGAAGCTACTTTTTCCCCCCACAAATGAGCCATATGCTAAAAAATCAGTGATTTCAACTTCGTGTTTGACGCTAGAGAGATGCTCAGGCTAAAACCAAGCTAATTCAAAAGAAGTGGGTGAGTTTCTTGCTTTTCAGCGGAGCCATCTACGGCCAATTACGTGACTTCAGACACACACACGTCGCAGCCCATTAAAATGGTAGACCCATTCATTCATCCATCAATCATAATTTTGATCTGAACCAGAGAACGATCTAGCGAACAGTTCCCCCAGAAGTTTGATTTGTTATGGAAACATGGAGGACTTAGTGACCAGACCGAGTTAAAGTGCACTAGTCACCATTTGCTAAATGGGGAGTCTTCGGTCGGCGAGGATCGAACTCACTACCACTTAAACATGATCCAAGCTCTCTACTAACCACGATATCCCGGTCTTTGAAGAATTCTCTCGTTTTATGATATTAATAAGATTAAAATGACGAATGAAACTAATTTTTTCATCTAATCAACTTGCGGCAATGCGAAAAACCGAGATTTATAGTGAATATGGTTTCTTTTGAGAATTTTAGAAATAAATCGTGTGTTGTATATGATGTGTGGAGAAATGCCTTACATAAATAATATGGATTAAATATATTTTGAAAAAGTGGCCCCTATATTTCACACCTTATTTTAATTTTAGTTTACTCTTGGTCCTATATTAGTTTTAGTCAAAACTATATATATATATATATACACTAGTCAAAACTTACATTATTATTTAATTTACTCTATAATTTATATTCTATGGTTTACTATACTTGCTACTTGACATGCATTTTACTTTACATTTAATTCCACGGTTACTTTCCAGTAAACACAATTTTTAATTAGCCTTTTCACTTTTTACTTTAAGCTTTACTTTACTAGCTGTTTTCTTCACGTTACATTTTGTGATTTAATTTGCACTCCACATTTTATTTTACTTCATACTTCACTTAATGCTTAGTTTATTTGACGCTTCTACTTTATACTTTACTTTAAACTATGCTGCGCTTTTTACTATATTTTATTTTAGTGCCTTCTTTAATTTACACTTTACTTTTTACTATATTTTACATTTTCTTTATACTTTCTAATTTAAGCATTGCTTTATAATTCAACCTTATTTTCATCTTTACAAGATACACTTTTATATAATTTCTTGCTTTATATTATTCTATATTTAATATGATATTTAACGCTTAATTTTACACATTACTGTGTATAACACGCCTCACTTGAATTTACGCTTCATTTTCTTTACAAGTTTCTTAATGTTTTACACATTACTTTACGCTCTACATTCCACTATGCTTAACTTTTTTTCTATATTTAACTTTCTATACTTTCTGATTTTTACCTTCCTCTCTTTACTTTACGCTTTACTTTCATATTTTCCGCCTTCATTTAACTCTATTTTTTACTTACGCCTGACTATTTTTCAAATTTACTTTATGCTTCACTTTATATCTCACTCTTTACGTAATACTTTACCTTATACTTCATATTTTACGCTTTAATTATTCCTGATATTTTACATTTTTCTACTCCTTATTCTCTGCTGTAATTTATAGTTAATATTTCAAGTTTTACTTCATTTTACTCTTTTTTTTAAATTTTACTCACAGAAAATATTTTAATTTTTGCACCTTATATTTTCGCTTTGCCTGGTTTTTTTATGCATTTCTGTAAGCAATTTTTATTTTACTCTTTATTTTAAATTTTAAGATTTACTTTATTCTATGCTTATTTTTTAATTTCGATTACGCGTAATTTGTTATTTGAACGCTTCAGTAAAACATTTGCATCTAAAATTCATTATTTTAATCCGTATTCACACAAAATTAAACCATATTCGAAGATACGAAAAAAGAAATTTCTACTTAACTATTTATAAGCAAAACAGAAATATTTAGCTTATTGTACGATATTTAATTTTATTTTTTTGCCGCAATTTGGCAAGGCTTACCCTTAGTTCAATAAATTTAATTCTTCGCTACATTGAGATTTATTGAGAAACTCTTATTTTAAATGGAAAATGCACCATTCTTAATCGAGACATTTTAATAAAACGTATATATATATTTAATACTACAGGAAATTAATCTAGAAATATTTTCATTATCATTATTAGCAAACATTCCCTATCAGGACGTCGCGGTTAACATTGTTATTTATTATTCATTAAGTAAAAATTCATTAATTAATCTATTTTTCGTAAGTCTACGTAATGAATTTAAATGCTTTCAGCAGAAAAATTAATTATTTTAATTTACATATATTGCGGATTTTTTTGCTATAATGAAAGTAATTTGTTTTTCAAAAATGGCTTTAACCTGTAAAGTCATTTTAAACCTATATTTTCCTTGTTTTCAGTACCGCATTGAATTAAATAGTAATCAAGGTTGAACTTTTCACGATATAATATAGTATTTTATTATTGTATAATCACAATGAAAAAGAGATTTTTAACCATCTTTATGTTGACCTTTTCCTAATTTTCAATGATGCGTCAAAAGACAAAAATTTCAGAAATAATTATCTGATTGTGAAAATTTTGAATGAAATAATAAATTGCTGACATCTAAGACTACTTATTTTTTAAAAAGGAAATTTTTTTATCAAATTAAATTTGCCATGAAAGAATCTGAGTGTAAGAGGTTTTCTTAAATCTAATTTTTTGTCCAATTTTTTAAACAAAAATTTTTGTCTGTAAATTTAAAAAATTATGGCTGTAGTTAAAGTGCGAGAGTTTAAAAAACGATTGTGAGAAAATTGAGAAACCAAGCTAAACGCAGAAGATACTGTCAGAGGGACTTTAATTTAAAATAATTATGTAAACAGGAACATAAATGCCTCTAATTAAGTAATAGTTAATATTACAGACTAACATTATACGAGCATTTTGAAATAGACATCGCATCCACAATTACAGTTGAATTTCTCCGAACATGGTAATTCTTCCTTATATTTTAAGAAATATTATATATTCACCCCCAGAAGTTAGGCCATCGAACAGAATTGTCTTCCCAACGAAAATTTTCATTAATCAAATTTAGGTTACAGAAAAAATAAGCGTAAGATAACTTTTGCTTTGAAATTTGGAATACTGGCTTCAAATATTCATTCGTAGTAAAAAATAGCTATCCTAACAAAGAGTTTTGTAAGCTCTCCCATTAATAAAAAAAAGTATGGCCAAAACAAGTATTAGATCCTTTATTTCATAAAAACAGTAAAATTTTGCCGAGAGATGTAGGAAACTGTAGGCGCAGCAAAAAATTTCATTATCCCACCACCTAGAAAAAAATATGGCTAAAACAAGTTTTTGGAGACTTTTAATCTAGAAAGAAATTTTGCTCCAAAACATAGGCTCACTTCATAAACTGTCGGAGGGATTATTTATCGTAACTTTAAACCAAATTTACATGTTATATATATATATATATATATATATATATATATATATATATATATATATATATATATATATATATATATATATATATATATATATATATATATATATATATATATATATATATATATATATATATATATATATATGATGCGTTTCAAATATTCATAATATAATTAAATTATGATATATCAGCAAATTTGAGCTTGAATTTATTTCACTTTTTGCTATCAGACATCGCTCATATCCTTCCTCCCACTTTGCCTGAAAAAGTGAGCAAATCCCTTTCCGACTTTCGGTACTTTTATTATATTTGAACGGGCTGAAAATTTATTGAAGTACTTCTGTATAATTCTTACCAGAGATATGATGAATCGCAAAATACTATTCTCCATCATAAAGACAACATCCTGTCCTATAAAATGCAAAGTAATCAATAAGATATGAATAAAATTTTAGTCTTTTAAAATAATAATAAACTTACGACACATATTGAATCTGTGGTCACTATTATTTATTTGTTCGAAGAAAAATTTTATTAAAAAACTGTTATATGCGTTCAATTTTTCCCTATACCTCTGTCAACCAAAGTTAGCCATCTAAACGTAAGGATGAATTATCAGTTGACACCGGCCACAGGGAGACTAAATATATAAGAAATGGCGATTAAACAAATGCCTGCCATTCGCCACCTGATGCTACTTTTTCCTCAAAAATTGAGCCATGTGCTCAAAAATCAGTGATTTCGACTTCTTGTATTAAGCCTAAAAGATGCTACCAAAACTTACATCCACACATTATTGTTGCTGTTTCTAAAACCACTTGTCTATACCAGCAAGCATGCTGGGTGTAACCAAGAGAATTTTGAAGCAGAGGGTATGCTTTTTGCTTTTCAGTGGATCCGTCTATGGCCAGAAAGCGACTTCAGACACACGTCACTGCTCGTTTAAAAGATGAACCCTTTCATACATATACAGATCATAATTCTGACCTGAACAAGAGAACGATCTATTTCCCACAGAAGTATGATTTGTTATGGAAACATGGAGGATTTTGTGACCCGACAGACTTAGCTTGCACCATTCACTATTTACTTCACGGGAAGTCTCTACCAACCATGCAGTCCCGGTCTCCCACTCATTCTTTCATTCGCAGACGTTACAAAATGACTAAAAAAGATTTTAATGACGAATAAAACTATTTTTTTTTATTCCTCTCCACTTGCTGCAATACGAAAAACTGAGATTTACTGTGATACAGGTTTCTTTTGGGAATTAAAAACAATTTTTTTTATCGAATTAACTTCTAAATTATTGTTTTTAACGGCGATTTTACTCCGGCACATTTTTTAGGTCTATTTTTGATAAGCTTTTAATATCATAGCTTTTTCCTAAAATTTGCAGCTTTTAAGTTTTGTTTTAAGAATTAAGAATAATTTTTTTCCATTTTTTCTTTTTCTATAAGTTTTTTATTACCTCTGTTTATATAATGAAGCGGTTTTTTTTAAACTATTTCTACTACAATATTTTTTCTTTTATGACTAGTTTTTCCCAAAATTGTGGCAATATGAAAAACTGAGATTTTTAGAGCTGTTTTTTTTCTATTATTCTTTCTTTAAAATTTTTTGTTTCTATTGATGTTTTTACTACGACGCGTTATTTCTCAAGAGCATTTCTGATGATTTTATTCTCCTATCTTCACTTTTTTCCAAGATAATATGGAGAAATGAAATTTTGCTTTTGAATTCAAAACGATCTATTTTCCTCTTTCTCTTTTTCTTCATTCAAAACTGTCAGAAACACTGTTAGTATCGTTTTTATACCTATATATATATTGTGTTTGTTTTATTCCACGCTATCTTTATTATTTTGCTATAAGTGGTGATTCTGATATACAGGATGTTTATAAAGTTCCGGACCCCATTTTGATGCTTTATAACTCATAAAATAATAAAGATAGATTAAAATTAATAACATAAATGGTTAGATGGACTCAAAAAGTTTCATGACCCTTGCCAATGAACTTCCACGTGTGCCCCCTTTGTCGCACGGAGAATATCAAGTCGATAGTCAATTTCACGCCAGGTAGCGGCAAGCATGTCGACATCCACAGAGACTATTGCGGTTGTAATTCTGGCTTTTAGGTCATCAATGTTCGACATGATCCTCCTGCAAACATTGTCCTTTATAAATCCCCAAAGAAAAAAGTCCAGCGGCGTTATATCAGGTGATCTGGGTGGCCAAGGAATTGGACCTCCTCGCCCAATTCATCTTCCAGGAAAATGGTCATTCAAAGAACTAAGAGCGATGATACCCCAATGAGATGGTGCACCATCTTGTTGCAAAAAGACATGTGGCTGAAGCTTTTTTAGTTGTGGAATTAACCTTTGGGGAATCCCTTTGTGTCTCACGGTATTCATGGGGGTTTTCAGATCCCCATATGCACACATTATGGCGATTAACAATGCCAGAAACACCCATTTTGATGTTTAATAATTCATAACGCTTGCCGCTACCTGGCGTGAAATTTACTATCGACTTGATATTCTCCGTGCGACGAAGGGGGTACACGTGGAAGTTCATTGACAAGTTTCATGAAACTTTTTGAGTTTATCTAACCGTTTATGTTATTAATTTTAATCTATCTTTATTATTTTATGAGTTATTAAGCATCAAAATGTGTCCGGGACTTTATAAACACCTTGTATATTTTTTTCTATTTCTTGCGTTTTTCTTTTATTTTGCCATTTCATTTTTCTTATAAATGTAAACTTTTGTATTTTTTATCGCAATTTTTTTTAGTATATTATGTTAGCTAACATGAAACGCAGATAATTTGTTCCAAAATGTTTAATAAATATAGATGTAAATTAAGTAAGGTACTTGTATATTCTTCTTACTATTTCCCCTGTATTTAATAATTTCAATTCATTTAATTTACTTGATATTTCGGTACAACTATTATATTTTTTCTCGCTTTACAGTTACAATTTCTTATAAGCGTTGATTGCCATAATTTGTTTTCTGTAAGACGCAGCATTTTGTTTTCTCCAGAAGATTGAGTAACATTAAAAAAATAGAGATTCACAGTTTTCGAATACACGAAACTTTTGCATAACTGGATTATAGAGTGTTTGAACAGTAATAAGGATTTCTGAACGCCTTTCTTTCTCTTACATGTTTTATTTGCAATGATCTATTAATAAGTTTTATGTCAATTTGGAATCTACTTATTTTTCATTTTTGAATAGTGAAATAACTTTATTTTACACTGGATCAGTATTTCAGGGAAACTGAATTTTGTTATCAAAGGTTCATTTTTCGAAATAAAGTTTAATTTCGCATTAATTTTTAATTATGATTTATGGTTGATGATATTTAAAAGTAATTGAATGAAATATTTCACTGTATTAATCCCAATAATATCTGTTTTTTTAGTATCTAATAAATTTTACTATTCTAAACTAAAACAAATTTCAACTAATATTACTGGTTTAAAAGATTAAACCCTAAGTTTTATAAGATAAAAAAGTTATTTATCTCTGCTTAAATTTCATTTAAAATAACTTAAAATGTACGGAAACATTATTCTGCATTTTAGAAATGAATCGCGTAGTTTAGATGATATTTTGAGAAAGGCTTTACATAAATAATATGAGCAACTATTTTAATCGTTTTAAATTTTAAATTTTTGAGAAAGTTGCCCCTACAAAAATGCCACTGGCTGGTAGCAAAGCATTACTAATTTTGTCCTATATTACTCAGCGAAAAAAGCATATAAAGTTTAAACCAAAAATTACTTTTGGTTAAATTTCGTCTTTGAAACCCTAAGTTTGAATTTTGATTAGAAACGTCAGCGTATTATAGAAAATAGTTTGCCCAAAAGTTTCGTACTGCAAGCCACATAAAAAGATATAGTGCAATAAAAACAGCTACTTGATGACGTAGGAAAAAGTTTGAACCTTGCCACCAATCTTTAGCAATTAGGTTAAAAGTTCCACAGAACCAATATAAAATTATTGATTTTTTCTACCAAAACCTTATTTACATTCTTATCTCTGCACGTCTCATGTTATTTCTCACGTCATAACTAGAAATACAACAAGTTTGAATTTTGAGACCAAGCGTTTGAACCTCGTAGAAAATTGCTAGCCCAAGAATATGCTATTTTACCTACCAAAAACGAGTTACGGAAGAAGCAATTTTTAGTTTTCTTATGATTAAGAGGTTTGGATTTCGCCTTCAAGCGATAGCCCATCGCAAGAAATCATTAGGCCCACAATTTTTTTTTCGCTAGCAAACTTGTTAATAAAAATATCACCAAAACTAGTTTTATTTATTTTTTGACTTAAAAATTACAATTTATGACCTAAAAATGTCCTGCGTTAGCATTGCTTCTAATCCCCCCCCCCATTTGTCAGAAAAGAATTAGCAAATCACATTATTACCAGAGCTAGGGTGAATCGCCAAATACCTGCAAATTATGTGCCATCCTCATCATTAAGACTATCATGCCTAATTTGAATGAAGTTATCTTCATATCATATCTAATCCCTTAAAAAGTAATATTTATAAATTTATGAAACTGTGTAAAACTTAGTGTACCTTTCAATTTGTATAAAACTTTATGTACCTTTATGGTACTTTTAAGTCCAATTAATATTACTACCATAAATCATTGAAATGGAATAAAATATCTCAATGGAACTTGTAACATAACTTTCCGTTTATCATTACTAGTTGACAACACACAATTATTTGAAATTGAACATCACCAATGTAACCATTTAGATGTTAGTAATTCGTTCTAGGACACCGTTTAATGATTCCTCAATTTCATTCCTCAATTCTCGGCTTTGTACCTTGATCAAGTTTGCAAGTAAGTGAGTTGGTGACAGATGTCAATAGATCCAAATTGATGTCATTTAAGACATTTTAAAGCCACATGTTACAAATTTTTTTTAACTTCGATTTAATTATATTTTTTAAAAAAAATTCCTATTAAAAATAATCTAAGGCTATAAAAATTTAATTGAATAATGAAAATAATAAGTATGTGACAAAACTTCATACTGACTTTTAAGGAACGTTTTGTAAAAATATTGGGGGGGGGGGGGTCAAAATGTATTTAATGTATATATTACAACTTTGAAATAAGTGAATTGTTAAAGAATTCTCCTTCCACAGGATTTTTTCAACCATGAATTGATGAATTCTGAATTCTCAGAGTACATTTTTTTTATTGACGTACTTTTAAAGTAAACGAATTTTGAAATAAGCACTGGAAAAAAATAAGCAGTTGTTTATTTAACACTTTTCGCAACTTTTTCTGTTCACTTGCCACATAGCGGGTAGTTATTTTCAGGTCTAATAAAAGGGGTTAAAGGGTTTTGCTGCTTGAAATTTTTTTTTAAATATGTGACAGCTTTTATAGTTGTGTTTATGGGCTAAACTTTTAGTTAATCTCCTTTCCAATACATTGTTTTTTGCTTCTGGTGTGGCGCTGCTGAGGTTTTTTTGACGCAGGTATTGATACCGGAATTTACCTACTGAATTTCATTGCAAAAGATATTAAATTTTTTAAAAAACATTTTCAAATGAAATAATATTGTTTTCAAATAAATATCCAATGCTTAATAGTTTTAAATTTTTTTTTCATTGTAAAGTTTAATTTATTTTCTTTTATAATTTCAGCTATAAGTCTTCATCTTTTTAAACACTCAAAAAATATTTTTAAGCCTTATTTACATTAACAAAACGCAAAATAATTTTCAAAGGCTTTACATGATCATGATAAAATAACTAGTTTTTGACAAAAAACCCTTTTTTTAATTATATTAGCCACCATAAAAAGATAGAGAGATTTTTCAGATGGATTTCAGAAGATGGAATATGAAGCCTGATATTGAAAATATTTTGTAAAATGCACATGAGAGTGCAAGAATCTCACCGAACTCAGCTCAATATACGCACACGTGAACCCGCAAGTATTGCATCAAACAAGTAAAATTATTGGCGTTTTCATACGCTACTTACTGATGGTACGCTGAAATACATTGTGTTTGAATGAATGTAAAACGTTGAATAGAACAATGTTAAAACCGCGCTTTTGCATTCAACATTTCATTTTTGAAAAGGGGAAATTAAGCTCTTTTTAAAAACCAAAAAAGGCGCCTATAAAGACTTTTAAAAAACGAAAATAAGCACATTTAAACCCTACACACTAAGGAATTGATAGGAAATTACTTTATAACTTTTCCAATTTCCTATGAGAAAATATTTAAGCTTACCTTCCAGTGTTTTGAGATTAAAGGCATAAGTGTCTTCCAGTTCATTCTTAGCAGTGAACTCTTCCCAAGCAGCGCTAAAGTTTGTTTTTAATACTTTTTGAATGTGGTCGCTCAACACTATGTCCAATTCTTCAAGCTGCAGAGACAATTGCATTCATTTTTTCTATACATAAAATTTATGGAAATTTTTTCAGTAAATATGGTTGGTAATTAAAAAAATTGTATTTATTTGATTTTATTGATTTTTTGTTCAATTTATGTAAGCTTTTTTTCCCTTTTTTTTTAAAATTTACAAGCAAAATTATCTGATAAAAAGTAGTGGAGGGACTGGTTTAAACTAGTTGACTCAGGATGTATTAGCAATTGTTTATATTCCTAGAATCAATTTCTAATGGCCAACCTCTCAATTTTGTGTAACTAAGGGGACATTAAGTTTTGTCCTCTCCGTTATATGAGAAACTTTAAAATTGTTAAACTTTTTTTTTCAAAAATGTAACATAACATGATTGCTCTAATAGATTTTATTGAAAAAACTAGTTATTAAGTTAACAGGTTAAGTTAAAGGTAAAGGTGGTAATGAATAAAATAAACTTAAAAGAAAAATTGTAACAAAGGGACAAATAAATATTTGAGATAATTTTTGACTTACAAAACGAGAATTTCTTTTTTACAGAAATCACTTCATAATTAGCACATCAGGAAGAATTTATTTTACAATATAAATCAAACTATACGTAAAATCGTAATATTTTTAATAAATTCTTCTTCTTTAAAATCGACAGTTTTTTTTTATAGAATAAAAGTCAAAATCATGAATGCTGTCTATTTATGATAAATTTTACTATAATCATGCATAAATCCAAAAAATAACTTCTGAATTCATAAATTACATTAAATTTCCCTTAAAATGATACCAAATACAAGGATATTGCTTAAACTTAAAAGAATCACTACTGGTTTCAGTTAGCATTGAATTCAACCATAGCTCAACATTTTACTGGATTTTAAAGACTGTCAATTACTTATCTGGTGAAGTGCAAAGTAGTTCAGATCAGAATATTTTAGCGGAAAAAAATTTGAAAACTGACCCTGCGCAGAACAAACACTTCATCATAATATATTAAATATATATTTAATGAGTTTTAAAAGCACTTGTATTTAAAGAAACGTTAAAGTAAATGGGTAAAATTGATATATGTTTATTACCAGTAAATTATTTTTTGTACAGTTAATGGAAAATTACAATTTAAAAATTCATAATTTAAATATAATAATCTGCAAACAATAAAAACTTCATTAACACTTAAAACTATCTTTAAAAATATCTCAATCCAGAGAATAGATTTATAATAATATTAAGTTCTAGCAGAGAAGGAAAAACAAATTAAAAAAACATAGGACAACCATTTCAGTGATTGATTGCAAATTTAAGCCTGCTGCCTTTTACAAATATGAACGAAAAAGCATTTTTAATTTATTAGATTTCAAAGAATACTAAAGTTTGAAAGAATTTGTTTTCTTCTACACTTGAATCTGGGGGAAGGGATTATTTGATTTAAAGAATTTTTTGTAGTACACTCATTGTTAAGGTGTTCTCGCAATTCAATGTAATTTATTTTTTAAAGTTAATTACATTTCAAAATTTAAATATACTATTATTTAATTCAAAATTTTAATATATTACCAAAGCACTTTTTAGTATGCTGTTATTTTAATTATTTAAATTGCTTAAGTTAAAATTATTAATTGCTTGAAAATTAATTATCATATTTGCGATTGTTCACATTCTTTTCACTATGCTTGTTTCATAATCCTTCGAATGAATCAGGCCCGAATTTCGGAATCAAAATGCTCACCCAATATTAAAAAGACTTAAGCAATTCATTCCTTTAGAATTTAGATATAAAAAAATAATTTTTTTAAAGATTTATTCTAATCTTTTTTCTTCTCTCTTCATTAATCTTTAATATTTTTCATATTTTCTCTACATTTTTAACTTATGTGCATAGATATATATTGTTATTTCGGACACTTCCATAGAAAATTCATACACCCACCATCATTGCAGAAAGAAGGAACATACACAATTGTAATTGAGTCATTTCTTGACAAGATAAGTAAGAATACTTTTTTCATATTCATCTTCACAGCCTTCTTCATCATCTGGTTCTCCACAGTTTGGATCACAATCTTTAACTAAGTACTTTATTGCGTTACTCAATGTTTCAAGTGCTGAAAGACATTATAAGTTTCAATATAAGTGCACAAAACAATTTACTTTTTAACACGAAATTAAAAACATGTAGGCAAATCGTTAATGTCAAAACTTCTGTACTTTGTGCAATACTTTAGCTGACCTGACACTGATGTTAAAAATTTTAACTAATTAGCAAAAACATATTTAATTAAAATTTTTTCTATTTTGAAAAATATTGTCATGCTATTATAGGGTATACATATTTCGTAGCTTTTAAAATTTCGTTATTTCCTCAATTTATAATACTTTTTAATTGGGTGCGTAGCCAAATCTCTCAACAAAAAATAAGCAACTTTTAAGAACTTTTCAAGCACTATATACATTAAAAAGATGCAAAATAATTTTCAAAGACTTTACACGATCATGATAAAATAATGTAAGACATGTAAAATGATTGGCGCTATCACACGTTACGGACCGACGGTACGCCGAAACGGATTGCGGTCGAATGAAATATGAAAGCGTGCAATAGAACAAAGTGAAAAGCAAGCTTTTGCATAACACATGGAGAAAATCGACATAATAACGAATTAAAACCTTGTTTCGAAAAAGGAAAATTAAGCACTTTTTAAAAGCAGCCAATGAAAAAAGCACCTTTAAGGGCTTTAAAAATCGAAAATAAGCACCTTTAAGCACTTTTTAAAAAAACTACGCACCATGTTTAATCATTCCAAATCTTCTTCTAAGCAAATTAAATCAGCTGTTTAATTTTTATCCAATTTCAATCAAAGCGAAAATAAATAATTTTATTCTGACACTAAATGTAACTCTTTGCGCAATGCAAGCGTATAACTATTTACAATTCAATGTTGCGACAAAATCAATATCAAAAGTTCTTTTTTTTAAATCTAACTTCGTCTAAGCAGCTTTATTTTTTTAAGGACCACATAAATGTTTTGGTTACGGGGTTAAATTCAGAAGGGAATTTTTGGTGATTAATTTTCAAGCCAGATTATTTCTAATTTAATGTTAGTTGGCTTTATTTTTGGCAGAATCATTTCTCAACAACTCGCCAATAATGGATCTCCTAAGTGTGGGTTAGGAGTAACAAATACACTTGGATTTTGAAAATGTTGGACTTAGGACTAGTGGGTTTTTGTATGTCCCATGGCCCCTCAGTCTGACCGCCAGAAATGTTACAAAATTGACTTTTTTAATCTGTCTTGCTAAAAAAAATGCTCTATTGTGAAGGATGCACAATGTGAAGTTTATGATGAATAGGGAATGTGTTTCTTTGTGATGCTTTATTAATAGATAAACTTCTCAATTTTGATGAATAAAAATTGGTAAAAACTTGACTGCTCATCTTCTTAACATAAGAGGACTTTACTTTTTCCTATTAGCAGGGCTCAAACTCAGAATGGCATATAATATTTTGTTTTTACATTGCTTTAAATAATTTTTTTAAGCAGTTAGCCTTTACAGAATTCAAATTAGTACAAATTTGAGGTTTACATACCATATTTTATATAGATATATAATATAAAATTATGCAAAAATTTACTATTAAATAAAAAAAGTAACACAGGGCTGCTCCTCAAATCTGGAAAACAAACTCCTTGTGCTTTCCCTGTACATATTATACACAATATATTAAGAGGAAACACAATTACTGTGTTGGGTTAACTATACTAACTTTAATTGAGGGAAAAATTTCGAGGAAAAAAAGGAACAGCTGAACATTCTTAAATAACCCATAGATTACGCTTTAAGTGGGCACCATTTTTTAAAAATACGAAAATAAGAACTAAAATTCCTTGCTTTTCCCAATTTGTAGAGAAAAAATAAAAATCCCCTGCATTTTTCCTGTTATTTCAGGTAACTTTTAAATTCCGTTGTCCCTATGGAGTGGCAACTTTGTAACATTCAGATAAGAGTATTAAAAATTATACATTACTGAAATTTTGTTTCATTGTAAAATTAAATTGATTAGTTAGAATCAATGTTCTATACTTTTGTAGTTAAATTAGAACTAGATATTATTACCTTTTTATCACTTGAACTACTAAAATATTCTTGCTCTCAACATTTAAGATTTGCTTTAATGTTTTTTGCTTTCTAATAGGAGTGAAGATAAATTTCAGACTATCTTGTTGGAAGGAGGGAAAGATGAGATTTCTCTTCCTTACAAAGCTGTCAACATTGATAGGAAAAAAAACCTGGTATACTTTACGAAATATAAATTTCAAGATAATTGTTGCAAAATGTACTAAATATTTTGCACATATGGAATTTTAGGGATTTTTTATAGTAATCAAAATAGAACAAGAGCAATATTTTACAGTTATGATTGACATTAAACATACCTGAAATACTATGTACTATGTTTATACATAATTTTGAATATTTTTCAAAGATTAAAGATTTTTTCAAAGCTACTTTTTAAAGGCATTTAATTCAAGGATAGTTGAAAGAACTGTTTAGTTAATTTAAAAAGAGAACCCTCATCCCTATTACTTATATGTACTTCATTATGTTACATTTATTTAAATATTCGAGCAAGCAATAATCTGTGCAAAAATTCTATTTCAATAGGGATTTTTTTCAGGAAACTTACTCAATTTTAGGAAATTTTTCAAAGATGTACAAAAACGATTTGAATTTTAAATAAACCAGAAAACCAGGAGAAACTGGCAAAATCCAGTAGAGTTGGCAGCTATGTTTTTCTATGAAATCGATTTTCTATTTTTGAAAATTATGTTTAAAATTGTTCAAAGAGTGGAAAAAATTATTGTTTAGTTAGAACTTGATTAGATTAGTTATTGGTAGTTAAGGGGAAAAAACTTATTTTCAAGAATAAGTTTTTTTTCCCGAATTTTTTAAGTTTTTTTTAAGAATAAGATTACGTAATCTCCAGAAAACCATAATTTTTACAACTCAACCGTAAGATTGTGATAAATTTATGAAATTGTAATATTTAGCACCACTTTATTTAGTTTGCCAAAAGTAAGAAATCCCTTAGCCATTCGTCTGGACCATGTGACGATGACTATGGTAATGAGGTATAACTATTTTAAGCAGGGTTGTGGGGTCACTGTATGGGACATGTTTTAGCTCTGGCCAGCGAGAGAATGCGTATCTTTTCCTTCGGTTTATTGTGTTAACTCTAAAGTGAATTGAAGCTACCCTCCCTGAAATGCACTATTCTTGTTTCTATAGCAGCATATGGCCTCAGACATTGTGCTGGGGGGAGTTCTTACCGTGCAGAAATTATACATAGCATGCAGATCAAAAAACATTGAGAATTAAATAAAACTTACCAACTAAAGGATCACTGGGTGAGTTGATGCTGGCATATGCTACACCAGGAACACTGTACTGTCATTTTGAACAAGGAGAGTAACAGACCACTTCAAAATCTTCACTGGGTTCAGCCTGAACATAAACGTTCTCCAACACTTGATCTGAGAAGGTGTTCGCAGAGTCAAACTGAAACAAGAGTGCTTTTCTTAAAGAGATTTTCAATTATTTTATTACTACATGCAGGAAAATATATTTTGTAGAAAGATTGCATAAATAGAACATCATTATAGCATGCAATATTTAAATATTATGGGATGAATAATTCTGAGAAAAGTAAACGGATAAAATACGTTTTAATTTTTTTTCTGTCTTATAATTGAAATGGAAGAAAAGCATATTTGTAGTGATTCTGCTAGATTTTATAAGCTATGGGTTCTGAGGATCTCGGACATTCAAATTTCAGAGTGCCTTTTTAGGAAAACCGGTCCTCATTTAAAGCAATACTTTAATATATTTAAAATAATAATGTTCTGTGGATCAGCGAATATAAAAGCAATGATCAGTCGATGATTAGGACTGGGCCATAAATCGCAAACTATCAGTTTAATATATACATTGTCATGGCGATACAGTTGCTGTAGTTTCTTGCAAGCATCGAAATTCTGATTTAAGCCACCCATATAAGATGATTGTGATTTAGCGATATAACATGCGAGGATTTTTGCCCCCGCGGAAGCAGCCAATTTTGATTTAATCAAGCTACGAAGATGTTGATTTTATCTTGACAAAATGTAAAAAATTTTGGATGCTTTGGCTTAGAGCAGTCACGAGAATAATATCCTTTTTCAGAACAATTATAACATATTATGGATTCTAACCCTTCGATTCTAATAACTTGATCATTTCTTTTTACTCCAAATTGATCACATAGAGAGGGTATCTGAGAGCTACTTTTGTGCAACTCTTTCAGTTCAATATAATCGTCAATTTTATTCACTAATACCACTCCCTGACATAATATGCTTGAACTACTGCTGGTGCACTTTGCTTAATTCCTTCTGATATAATTAAATTTTTTAAATCTTCCACTGTTTTTATATTTAAACCTTTTATCTATCCATCATAAAAATGTTTCAAGTTCATAATAATATTCTCACCAAGTACTATCAATTTTAATTTTATGCGAATAAAACTGTCTAAATTTTTCAGGACTTAATTTAGATCGTTTTAGTAACAATTCCTTGACATGAGAATAGTTTTCAGCTAATTTTTCTGATTCTCGCATGATTATTTTCACTGTATCTCTTGGCAAAACACTAGTCAAGCAAGCCACCCATAAATTTAGCTCCATTTTAACTCGTTTCATTACTCTTTCGAAATGCACCAAGAATAAACTTATGTCGCCATTTTTCGAATCAAAGTACTTTAACTGAGATTGCCAGTCTATTTTTGTTTTTGGCGAATCAATAGGTAAATAAGTGCCAAGCATTCCCTAGTTCCAATTTTCTCATTTCTAATTCAGGCTTTCGCATATCTTCTTTCTCAGCAGCGGCGGCTTCTCTATCGGCATTTAAATTGAATATCATTCCATGTACTAAATCCTCATCATAGTTTTTACTATTTAAAATCAAGTTTTTTAGATCTACAACCTTAAAAGCATCGTGTACTTCCTTGCCAAGTTCCATTGCAATAACCTGTAACTCTGACTTACGTACTTTTTATAAATAAGACATCGCAAATTAAGAAAGAAAAGAAACATCAACAACAAATTACCGTTTTTTTTATCCCACTTCTGAATTGGAAGAGATATTTAACGTATATTTTAATTATATCTTTATTTAATCGTATTCGAATCCAAACTAGGCATAGAAACATAATAATTCAAAACAATATTCACGCACGTTGCAACAGTCATATTAAACTAATACTTATGCTCGCCCTTAAAGCATTTAGCTGCTTACAAAAAGAAAATTTCAAATTGCTCAATAGCAATTATGTTCAATTTTATTTTTTTAATATATGCTCGACATGATTAATTGCTTTCTTGCCAATTGTTTTTTTTAAAAAAAACACATTTTTTTTAAAAAATAAATTATCACTAAAATCAAGATACTGTAACAAAACATAATATACAGGTTTCGACTCTTTTCTCGCCAAGTACCTAGTCTTGTACTACTTTATTTAAAAAAATATTGCAGACCACTCGAATAGGTAACATTATTTAATTCTAAATGTTCCATCTTTTTTTCAGTAATGGCTATTTTTATTTAACATACATCTGAAGTATATTTCTTTACTTAAAATTTATGATCAGAGTTGGTTATGTCAAGTTCTACAAAAATTTGAAACATAGAATTTTCTATTTAAATATTTTCCATAATGTTTTATTTATTATATTGAAAAAACGTTGTTTCAAATATACTTTGTAAATTCAGAAATTTAAACTATGTATCAAGGAAAAAAATTCAAAAAGAGTCCCCAAGTTACGCACTTTTCATTATACGAAATTCTTGAAATACACAAAATTCACTATGCAATTCCGTTGTATCACTGATTTATTTAAAATACTGTTGTCATTTCGATTTAATTTATGATGGAATATTTCAATTTCAGGTGGTTTGGGAAGCATGTAGGGGACGGTGAATGAAATTTAATGCTTGTAAATGCTGTTTTGAGACATGTAAAAGTAGTTCTTTATTTCGAAATGTAATCTAAATTTTAAAAACGATTTTAATGATTTAATTGATACTATGAAATAATGGGTCTAAATATTTTGGAGAGCATTTTAGTAATTTTCAAGTACATTTTGAAATTTCTTGTACCAGCTATAGAATGTTGGAACATGAAATTTTTAGTTAATTAATGAAGAATATTTTTTCTAATTAGTTAAATATTTAAAATTCCTTACGCAGTTTTATTGTATCTCTGGTTTACACAAATTACTGCTGTGATTCGATTTAATTTTTCTTGAAATATTTTATTTTTCGGTGGTGTAGGAAGTCGCAATAGGTGGTGGTGAGTAAATTTTAAATTTTGTAAGTGATGTGATGAACCAAGTGAAAGTATTTCTTGAACTCAAAAATATATTCCAAATTTTTTAAAATGATTTTCATGGTCTAATTTATAAAATTAAATGGAATATAAATATTTTAAGAACACTTTAGAAATGAAACTTCTTATACGACAGATACGGAATGTTGGAAAAGGGAAGTTCTAAAAAATTTAATTATTAAAATTCATTTATCTGTTCAGATGACGGTGCAGGAGGTCTAGTGAGCAAAAGCAAGAAGATTTGAAACTTTAAAAATTACATACAGAATGTTCCGTATGACCATCCTTAATATATATTTTTCGACACCTTGTCAAAAATAGAGTGATAAAAACATTCGCATTCAAAAATTAAAACGGTATTCGAAATCTTACGAATCAGGCATCAAAACCAGTTTTATAACCTGATGAATATTGGAGTTGTTTCTTATATTTAAATTTTCAATACATTTCAGTGTATTTTAAACATGTTTGGATTTTTTTTTTCATATCCGCATTCAACGCTGAATAAATTCCAAATCCTGCAATGAATTTTTTAACTAAAATGAACTGGAAAGCATTGTGTGAAGCTTTGATATTAATTCTTAAACAGTAACCACTTCGTTTAATATTTTGTTTCATAGAGGTAGGAAATCTTAAATTCGAGCAACTTTGGAACAGTTTACATTCATTACATTCTAAGTAATAAACTTTTGATAACTCTGAAGGATTGCGATTAAACCCCATCTTTGGTATCAGATCTTTAATTATATGTATTATAGAGAAAAAATTAACGATAATAATAATCATTTATTCGTAAATTATCGTGTCATTATTCGTATTTAAAATGTAATAATTCGTAATTTATCATGTTATTAAGTTCTTAATCAATATTAAATTTATGTGTAACAGTATAATGTATAATTTTTTTTTAAATGTCACAGATTATGTAAAAATAAGAAAATTTTGTTTTTATTTATTTCTAATTCGTTTCTCTAAGAAATAGTCTACATAAGATAACTCTCAGGAACACAGCGTAAAAATTCCAAAAGTTGGCGATTTAAAAAAACGCGCCAAAAGTGGTGGTCGAACAGCATTTTAACCTAATGACTCATCTCACAGTGGTGGAACACATAACTAATATCATAAATCTCTATCGTTAAATTTAAAATTATAACATATTTAAAAAAATTAAAAAAAACTAAAAAAAACCTACTTAATTAGTTTTTCAAAAATTCTATTTTTAAAATATTTTATTCAATTTAAGCGTCTCGATTTATTTCAATAATTAATTTTTCTTCTTTTCGTGGCTAACCTGCTGTGTTGGCGAGTAGTTTTTAATATTTAAAAAAATTCCAGCATTTTGATTTGCTTTTGTTCCTTGAGTTCAACACCACACAGAATTTTAGCAATGACGTCATTCAACTTAAAACATCAATATTTATAAAAGTTGAAATACAAAATACTAAATATCCCACAAGTGCAGCTATAAGTTCCATATTCTAGTTTTATAAGAATAATCATTTCGGAATATACAGGGTGTTTATAAAGTCCCGGACCCATTTTGATGTTAAATAACTCATAAAATAATAAAGATAGATTAAAATTAATAACATAAATGGTTAGATGGACTCAAAAAGTTTCATGACCCTTGTGTTCCACGTGTGCCCCCTTCGTAGCACGGAGAATATCAAGTCGATAGTCAATTTCACGTCAGGTAGCTGCAAGCATGTCGGCATCCACAGATGCTATTGCGGTTTCCTGAAGAGCATAATGTTCTCCGACGAAGTATTCTTTCATGTTTCCGGCATTGTTAATCGCCATAATGTGCGCATATGGGGAACTGAAAACCCCCATGAATACCGTGTGACACAAAGGGATTCCCCTAAGATTAATGTGTGGTGTGGACTAATGCACGACCGAGTCATTGGGCCTTTCTTTTTCACAGAAAAGATGGTCTCATCAGTTGTATGCTTAGACATGTTGGAAAACTTCGTATTTCCACAACTAGAAGAGCTTCAGCCACATGTCTTTTTGCAACAAGATGGTGCACCACATCATTGGGGTATCATCGTTCGTAGTGCTTTGAATGAGCATTTTCCAGGAAGATGGACTGGGCGAGGAGGTTCAATTCTTTGGCCACCCAGATCACCTGATATAACGCCGCTGGACTTTTTCCTTTGGGGATTTTTAAAGGATAATGTTTACAGGAGGATCGTGTCGAACATTGATGACATAAAAGCCAAAATTACAAGCGCAATAGCCTCTGTGGCGCTACCTGGCGTGAAATTGACTATCAACTTGATATTATTGACTTGGTAAATGGGTTATCAGAGGAATGAGCTATCAAGCAATGAGTAATCAATTATAATGGATTATCATTTCGAGAGGGCTAATATTCGTTCAAATTTTTGTTCCAAAGATATCTTTGTATTATCTTTTTATTGGATTTCCGTACAAAAATTTTTGAAAGACTAAAGTAGAGTAACGAAATTTCTACAAGCAGCTAACATTTTAAGTCAAAATTCAATATTGTGTTTTCTAAAATTCTAACATTTACTTCATCTTACTATTTATGCTGTTATCAACAAATATTTGATACAAATATTTGATTTCAATCTCCGTATACTCCCCCCTTGGGTGGGTCTGGGTTCTACTTATCTTTCTAAAATTCTAGTAAAAGATTAATTAACACTTGTTACTGCTTTTTTTAACGGTAGGTTTATCGATCGTTAAATATGTAAAACCAATTTCGGCCATAACTACATTTCAGCTACTGACCTTACGAACAGGGTTGCCGGATTTAAGCCAGATAAAACAAAGCTGGTGAGCTTTTTGTTCAAAACACTAAAATAAGATCGGCTAAAATAAATAGAATGCAGGCTTTAATTGAAACAAAATATTTTTCAAAAAACCAGATAACGTAAGAGAAGCTTGATAATATAGTACACAAAAAAAATAATTAACTCTAAAATCTCTCTGTACAGTCGGCAAAAAAAAGTCATATTTATAAAATCAATTAAGCAATTTAAAAAAATTACACTCCCTCATAAAACAAGCTTACCAAAAGTTAATTTCACGCAAAGCGGTTACCAAAGTTAATTTCATGACAATTAAATGCGGTCAACTTAAAAAGAACTTTGTTTACATATGAGTAGCGTAAAGTTTCTTTCTTATTTTTTTTCGCTAATAACAGATTGCTAATGCATTTTTTTTAAATTATAAAAACCGGTTTTTTTAGTTATCTAAAAATTGATTCGTAATTTAGTAAAGGGGTTTGAATAATGCATTTTATTGAATGAAAAAAAAATTTATTCTATGAATGTAGAGTTTTGTAAAAGCATGTTTCTGATAGAATGTGATTATACATCAGCTTTTTTTAATTTTATTTTATAGTTTCTTTTTCAATAATTGATGCAAATTCAATAATATACATGCGTAGGCATAAATTTGGAATGATATATTTATCAATTTCAAAAGCATATATTTTATAGTTATTAATACGAATGTGTAGTCAATATTTTTAAGCCTCGTAAAATTTTTCAGCATCTTATATATTGTCTTAATCACAGCTGACTATTAACTAAGCAAACTATTAGGGGGACCGAAAAGTAATGTCGTTTCGATGCATTTGATATTTGTTATCAAGATTTTATTTTTAATCAATGATGTATTCCCCTTCGTCAGCAACAATGATTTCAATGCCGGATCGAAAATGAATGAAAAAAATAAGGAATTGGTTTTTAAGACTAACGAATATTTATTGTGCGAAAACGGCATTACTTTCTGCTCCTCCTAATACTTTTTTGAAAAATTTCAAATAAATTGTTTTTTTTTTTTATTGTTTCTTATTTTTTGAGTAATGAAAAGTAAATGCATAAGGGTGCAAACCAAAAAAATATAACAGTTTCCTTTGTTTTTAAAATGAGTGAAAAATTATGCACTTACAATTTTATCTTGATGATCAAACTTGTTCTCACCCACTAACTTTAAGAAAATCCCTCTTAAAAAGGTTAATGTTGAATAAATTTGCTTAAAGTTGAATACTCACCTTTAGAACAATAAAAACAAAACATTTTTATACCAGGAAAATTCTCGATATGCTTTATTTTGTTAAAAAGCACACACTTAAAATAGAAAACTGTATAAAGATTCCAAAACCATGCTATTTTTAGAATCATCTCAAAAAATGTTTGTTTTTCTAACTTTAGAATTTTCTTAACCCTTTGCGGTCGTATTAAATTTATACATGGGTGACATGCTGGTCGAAATCAATTTTCGTTGAACGAACATGCATAATATGCAAGATCATGAAGGAAAAATAAAATTTATTAATTATTTTCTAAACTTTAGATAATATGCTTAAGTAACACAATAATGTGTTTTAATTTTGCGTTAAAAATATCTTTTAGTAGTTCTCCATCGTGTGATATCTCTGAAAGCTGTCTCCAATAGGAAGCCCTGGTTTTCGAGAACATGCGTCGCAAAAATAATTAGTATGGCATCTTCCGCCTTTGATTTTTCTGTTTGAACATTCAGAACAATCTTTACACCTTCACAGTGTCGCAATATATGCAGTTTGTCATTAAGTTGTTGCTAACAACTTTGTTGTGGTGGCTGAGAGTGGACACAAGACTGGAATGGTAAAAAACACGTTGGTGGCTGAGAGTACGGGGATACGACAGCAAAAGGCTTTATACAAAAATAAAATATATCAAGAGATTTTTAGATAAGAAATTATTTTGCAACTGAAATTAATATGTTTCGCAAATAATTTTAATGTACTTTTTTTATTAATCATAAATAGAAATTGGTCTTTTATTTCCCCTTAAAAAGGCAAGAATGTTAATGTTTCATTTAGGCTCAATTGAAACGTGACAATTAAACCCAGAATTGAAATCTGTTTGGACGTAACATTTAATAGCATGAAACAGTTAGAAACAATTAAACTTATTAAAGTATTAGATAAGAAGCTAAACTTATTTCTTTATTTTGTTAAGAGCGGCAGGAAAGATGAGGAAAAGTAGTCGATTCAGATTGGCACTTACATGATAATCCGATCATTAAAACGAAAATTATTCAGGGTTATATCTTTTGTTCTTCCTTTTTTTGTCGAACTGTACATTATAAATGGTTTGACTTGATATCATAATTTAAAAATCGTTAGTTTATTGGAGAAACAGATGTAAACTTTGGAAGTGTTAAGAACGATAATTTTTAATCACTTGAAATTACAATAATCAATTTCTCAACTTTTACAACCAAATATATTTTAATTAGTATTTTTAACAAATCTGAGATTTTTATAAAAAAATTCCTGATAAAAATATTTGGCACAATTTATGAAAAATATTTGTTTAAGCAGGAGCAATGCAAAGCACGACTAGTATGAATTAAAACGTGACAGTAACATATTTAGAATAATTTTAGGCTGATTTTAAAGCAAATGGGGTGAATTGCAGCAAAAAAATGCATTACTATGTAACTTACATTTTAACTATTTGATTAGCAAGTACCATTAAAGAAAGTAAATAACTAAGAAGAAATTTTTTTTAGAAACAATGGAGTGGTAAAATATCCTTATTACCAAAAGTTTATTTCAACGGGAAAATTTTAACCAGCACAATCTTATTATCAATTTATTTTTATATCGGGAAAGATCGCTGCTACCCCCTATATCGTGATTGTCAGAAATTCAAATCTGTTAAAAAAAACTATGTTTTGGGCTCTGATTTTGTAATTTAAAATATCGTCCACACAAACTAACATGTCTGACGTAATATCTGGGAAGCATTTAGTTTGAGTCTTAGAACGAGAAAATCCGATCATTGGAATAAAAAGTTATGCAGAGTGGTTTGATTTTTTTCCTGCGCACTGTACTTGATGTAAATTATTCATATATTTCTAAAAACCTAGTTTTACTATAAGAAACTAAAATTTGAACTTCTGCAGCTTGAAGACATGAAAATATCTTTTAAATCATTGTATCATCCTACAACTTGTAGTAGGTAAGATACTGATTGGTTCAGTCACATCTGTTACATTATTTTAAAGGGTATTATTGTGAACTGCTGCATTAGACGTGTGATGCATTACTACAGCATTAAAAAAATTATTTATAGTTTTCAATGAATAGTACGACGAATTCAATTCAAATACAATAGACAGTATGTCTATGCACATAGGTTAAAAACAATAAGGTAAAAAATAAAAATAGTCAATAAAAGCTTTTAAAATAAAAGACTGTATCTTTAATAAAATCCGTCCGTCTTGGAGTTTTTTTTTCTTTTAGAAAAGGCAGACTTTTATATGCTAACAAATGCTTACTGTGGACCAACAGTTTGCAGACACCATTTTTGGTGGGATAAAGGTTTACCACTATAGGCTATCATTTGAATTCAAAATTCAAATTGTTTATTTCAAGGACAAAAAGTTTTATAGTTTGCTGTTGTTGAGCCATATTATTTTGCGGGCGGAATAAAACATGTTAGGCAGTACTAATGTACTTATTGGCAGCACTAATGTAACAGTATATGTACTAATAATATCCAGCAAAGGACTACTGTTTGGAAGTAAAAATGAATTGTTTCTCAAATCAAAATATAGTTAAAATGTATTTTATTCAAAACTTTTTTGACGTATGGTCAAATGAATATTTTATATGAATTAACAATCTCGTAAACTGGGCTTAAATTTGGAAGAGAAGTTTAAATTTATGTTTTTTTTTTCGTTGAAAACTAGGTAAAATTTATTCTGAAGACTATTATTATACATTTTTTTTGTGGAGAAATAACGAAACGTTTACTGGATATCAATTTTCTGAATTCGACAGAAAATTCAAACTTTTAGTTGTTTTGTCAAAAGCCAGCGAAAACTTGTATTGGGCATTTTTTAGCGGTCAAGCAAAAGAAACTTATTGGTAATCAAATTAAAGTTACCAATTTTCTCTAATTTTTACTGCAATTTAAAACATTCCATAAATTGACAGAAAATTGTTCTGTTTGTAAGGTGTCACCGAAGAAATTATCAAAAAAAAAGGCAAAAAACAACGCAGTTTTCTTAATTATGTTTTTTTTCTTCGAAAAACTGATGGGGCGAAAAAAAAGCTTTTTTTAAATTAATGAAAATGAAAAAGATTTGTGTACATCAAAATTCAAGTTTATAGGAGCAATAGTCTAAACAAATATGTAACCGGTGTTTTGAAATTTGCAGTTTTATACAAAAGGCAGATAAGAAAAAAAGCCAGAGAAGAAAAAAAGTCAGAGAACAAAGAAAGAGAGAGAAGAAAAAAGAAAAGTGAGAAGTGGGGAAAAAGCCAGCAAAGGAGCAGGTAACAACATTAATAAGTGACACTAAGAATTTTTTTAAAGCATAAATAAAATAGTAACTAGAATAAAAACTGAAATTTTTTTTTTAATGTTTATTGAGAAGTGAAAATTGAATTTAATTTTGGGGTGAAACAGGTGGAGGTCTTAAAATTAATGGAACATGAGAAAGAAATTCGTACCTGAATTATTGTTTATGACATTATACACCTCAATCAAAGTCATAGCTCTTCCCTATCAGGAAAAAGAAGATCACAACTTGCTCTGTAAAAATTGCAAAGAAAATTACAAGAGAACAAATGTGGTAATCGGCATTTAAAATCACAAAATTCAATAAAAATTTATTAAAAACTAAACGACACTTATATTTTACAAAACGAATGTGTGAACGGTGCAAAAGATCACGGGAACAGGGAGAAACGAGACAGTGACTTATAGTTTGTCTGTTAAGAAAAACACATTAAGACAAAGTCTAAAGCAGTCTACTGCAATGGAAAACAGAAAAATGGCAGAAATAGTTTATCACAAGCTTTTCTCCCCTGATTCCCTTTCTCTCACCAAACTTTTCTCTCACCAAAAATATTGACACAACACTCCTACTTGAAATAGTTGAACTTTGTGACAGTTTCTGCTCCAGATGAATCGCGAGGGGTGTTCTTTCCATAGACAGACTGTACAAGAGATGATTAAGTCTTTCACGCGTTTCGAAAAGGTGGACTGTGATTGCCTTGCTTAATTATTTTTAATATTTTAAGACAAACTGATCATTACAAATAAATTATCATTAAACATTAGCATTGCTTTTCGGCTTATCCTTCCCTCACGATTCTCTCTCCGAATGCATCATAACTATTTTGACATGCAACGGTTACACTAATGAAAGCTAAATTGATAAAAGCTAAGTACAAAATGATTTTGATTTCAATTCAAGGCGGAAAATCTCATTGTGAAGCAAAGTGTGACTAGTTGCACCATCTCTTAGCAATATTCAGAAATAAAAAAGTAATCGCAGGATTTTAAGAGTCACACGGGCACAAAACTGCAGAACGTATGAGGTGCAGCACCAAGGCATGTTAAAACACGCTGACATACAGGTTTGTGAGGATTTTATTTTGTTGTAAGGTAGATCTTCAGATGCCGATATGTATAATATGTTTTCTTATTTATAGATCAAAAATTTGGTAAAAATTCTTACAAATGTTACTTATTTCTGAAAGCAAACTAACGAAAAATAACGATTTTCTTCGATGGGCTAACGCACCGTTGAATAATTTTAAATGTTTCTTCAAATAAAAATTCTTAGTTATTAGAATTAATTTATCAGAAGTTGGATACAAGATGTTTGGTAGCAAATTTTTGTTGCTTTTGAGATAGAAATTTTTTGACAGGCTGACTCTATACTAACGGTTAATTTTTGGCTGAAAGTTTAAACACGAGGTTGTTTGTTTAAAAATGAGTTGAAATTTTTTTTCTACTTTATGTAACGAAAATTTTTGTTGTTCTAACATTAGGAGGTTAATTAATAACGCTGGTACACAGCCCTGTACTTGATCCTTTCTGTGCGTACCAGTTGACAGCAGCGGCCAGAAATTTTATTTCTTAAGGACAAAATTATAAAGAGGTTAAATTCAAACTTTTTTCTTTCTGTTTTTGTAGTTCATTTACGTCGCACTAGAGCTGCACTATGGGCTATTGGCGACGGTCTGGGAAACATCCCTGAGGATGCTCCGAAGACATGCCATCACAATTTTGATCCTCTGCAGAGGGGATGGCACCTCCGCTTCGGTAGCCCGACGACCTGCACTCGAAGTCGAGCACTTTACGGAAGAACAGTTTAACGAGGACCAATACCGTACACCCTCGGTCCATACGCAGACTGATTCAAGTGGTCACCTTCCCGCACGCTGACCACAGCCAAGATGCTTGACTTCGGTGATTTGTTGGGAACCGTGTCTTAACGATCAGTCCACTGAGGGACCTTTTTTTCTCTTTCAAGATCATAAATCGGTTAAAACTTGTTCACATAGAGCTTTTTTATAGCGTGAGCAGTGGTCTAAAAAACTGCAGTGTTATTGTAATTAACTACAACTATGAATACTGTATTACAAATGTTATTAACTACAATTACTTTATTATTTAAATGCAGTGACTACGAACTATTTTTGAAATATAGTCACTGTTTCACGACTTTTACGAGACTAACTTTGTTGGAGAGTTTAATTTGCAACCAAATATTTTTGAATGACAAAAATAGGCTTATTAGAAATGAGGAATAATTACGCATTATTTTTTCATGTTTACATCAGCCAGTTTGTTATTCTAAACAGTTCTACACGAATTTTTTTCTGTTAACAATTTCAACTGTTCATGACATAATCGACAGAAATGATTAAAAAAATTTTCGAATATGTGCAATTTTGTGAAGCGTTTAATACTCTTATTTCAAAATTGCTTTCTTTTTCAATTGAAGTACATCAAAAATTAATAAGAAAATAGGTTTTATTCTATTAAAATAAGCGGTTCATCAATTTACAGTACGGAAAAAAAGAACACAATAAATTTGAATAACTTTTTATCTAATGATTGGATCTTCACGTTCTAGTACTCAATCTTAATGGTTAAAGGGGGTAAATTCTAATATACTAATTGTTTAATGCAGACAATATTTTAAGCTACGAAAGCAGACACAAATCGAGCTTTCTCTGAATAAAAATAATTTTTTTTCGGGGGATTCGGATTTTTGATAGACAAAATATAAGGGGTAGTCGCAATCGCAATCCGGGTAATATGGTTCCAATAGTTTGGTCAGGAGAGCTGCCCAAAGTCCACTTTAATGTTATTTAGACTTTTTTGTGTATTTTGTCATATCGCGAGAGCGTTTTTATCGAATTGAAAAGTTTTAATCACAATTGTAAAATTCTTTTATCCAAAGATAATACCATAAGAAATAGCTTTTAGTAAGTATTTATTATTTTTAATTATTTTATTTAATAATCGACAAAGAAAATTTTGAAATATATGCTTTCCAAATTTTTTTACGTCATTTTAGAGAATGTAATTTTAAATAACAGACTGAAAAAATACCGAATTTAAGCGAAATTGGACAAATAGTTCCTGAGAAATCTAATAAATTTTAAAAGTAAATTCTCCTCTCAAACCATTAAAATAGAGTCTTAGTACGTATAAATAAGATTATTACATCAAAAGTTATTAAAAATGTTTCGGTTTTTTCGGTTTTTCGGTTCTAGGCTGGAGGGAGCAATGGATGTTAATTGTTAATTATTTCGTTGACCAATGGCATGATGGTGGCAACGTAGTCAGCATTCCACACCGATTTTCCCAAACGATCTAATGGAAATCGATCTGAAACTGTATGGTCTTCAAGAACCCGCCCTGTCATCGAACCCCAGTTTTCCCCAAAGACAGTTCAGTGTCTTACCTACTGAGACATGGAGACTCTTTTTCTTATAATGGTAAAAATAATAATAATAAGCTAGTAAGTGGCTATTGAAAAATTTGATACGCTGTTATAAGCTTATGATATTTTCATATAGGGTGACTCTACTTGGTAAAATTTTAAATTTCGCTTCAAAAATCTCAGAATTCTTAAAACGTAACAATACGCTATTTTGCCGTTATAAAGTCTAAAAATATCTGGCTAATAAAAGCATGAATAAAAGAAACAAAACACATAAATAAAAATTAAAAGTATGAGATTTTGATGGAACATCACGGAGCTGTTGATTTTGGAGAAGATAGTTTCAGTTTTTGGAATTTGAGGTTTATACTAACCGGCTAAATGTTTTTCTATATTTTTTTTACAAGAATATTAATAATTTTTTACTAATCTGTTAAATTAATTGTAATGCAAATTAAATTTGTTTCTTTATGTGTTATTTTCAAATAAATGCGCTTTTTTTAAAAAGGAAAAAATTGTTTCTTAATATAGCTTGATTCGTAACACCGTTATTCTTATTTTAGTTCAAGAAATATATATATTTTTGCTTATGATATCCAACTATAGACTTAAATATGGAACTAAAATTCAAAATTTTGGAGTTAGTTGTCAAAGACTTAGCTAATATTATTTAATTCTTAGCTATATTTTATTTATTTATTTAATTTTTTTTTGCTGTTCAGCATTCGATATTTTTTCATGGGATATCGTTTTACTAATTGGCTAAAGTTCGATGGAAGAAAATCGATGGATGAAAAATTATCTAGAGATTGTTTTTGAAATAACTTTTTATCTGCGGGATTGGGTAAAGAAAATTTTGGTGGTCAAAATGTAGGGCTAATGATTTCTTACAATGGGCTAATTTTCGACTTCACTTTTTTGGTTCTTAGGTAAGAAATTAGTTTATACTTGTTTTGGGCAACAAAAAAAAAATGAAAAAGAGGCAAATGAAATTTTTTGATGGGTTAATGCAGGGGTGGGCAAACTCACACCACAAATGATACAGGAAGAGATTCGGAGTGATTGCCATTCTGCAACATTGCGAGGGACAGCGCTATACAATGCTAAAAAATAAAAATTACTTTAACGCTTATTACATATTTACTCAGTTATTTTAGTTTAGGAATATGTGTTAACTACCTATTTTTAATCAGTAATAAACGTTGTTTCAAAAAAGTACCTTTCATTGCTCACGGATGAGCATCTTCAAAATCTTTAATCGCTCTCAACTTTAGATTTACATCTAGTCAATGAAGAATTGGTTAGAATTTTAACAAAGTGTCATCGGGGAAAATTTTTCAGTGTTATTTGTACATGTACAATTATTTCGAGAATTTTTTTTTAAAAAAATGGCTTTGGAATGGTCTAATCGTTCAAATTTTTGTTTCGAACATATCTTTGCATAATTTTTAGTGGATTTCCGAACGAAAATTTTTGGTGGGTTAAAGTGGAGTGACAAAATTTCAACAAGAAACTAACATTTTGAGTAAAAATTCAATATTGTACTTGTTTCAATATATACTTGTTTCTTCTGTCCTTTATTAATAATTGGTTTAAAGATCATAAGACATATAAAACAAATTTTAGCCATAACTTCATTTTAGCTGCTGAGCTGACAAAAAGGGTTGCCGGATTTAAGCCGGATAATAAAAAAACTGGCGCGTTTTTTGCTCAAACCACTAAAAAAAGATAGGTTAAAATAAATGCAAGCAATTTTTATTAAAATAAAATATTTTTAAAAAATTCAGATAATGTTAAAGAAACTAGATAATTTTAATTGCATAGTGCGGTGCGCAAAAAAAGAAAATATATTGCCTTGAATAACTTTTGTTGTAATGATCGAATTTTCACGTACTAAGTGTCAATATTAATGGTTTCTGACGTGACTTCATATATAGTAATTAATTAATGCTAACAATTTAAATACGAATTCTGACACAGAACGCAGACTCTGAATAAACAATATTTTTCTTGCATATTTGGATTCCTGACCCTCAAAGTAGGGAGGGGGTAAATAACATTTCGAAAAAATTGGATCAAAATTTGGAGTGCTATTAAGTTAAATATATTTAGTATCGTCCCAAAAAGAGGACAAGAACTATCGCCATAACAGGAGAAGAAATTTAATATTACCATAACTGCGTAATCGACAAGAGAAAAATACTCCGTCAACCCAGCTGAGAGAATAAAAAAGAATGAAAGAAAAATTAATGCGAACTTTGTGCTAGCTCTATTCGATAAGGCTTTATTTACACATTGGCAAAATGGGTGGTCTAGGTTTGGATTTCATGGCGTCCTCACTTTTCAACTACAATAATCAAGAGTATTAGTAATTAGAGCTCATACGTTGCTATGGCAACCGCTGCTGTTTGATTTTTTTTTCTTAGAATTCTTTTTTTTTTCACTTTTCCTTTTTTTCTCATTTTTGAGATATGGGACCAGAGAGAACCTATAAATACTTCTTGAGTTGTGAATAAAAGAGAATTTCATTATTTGAACAATATTTTTGGTTTTTATTGCTTTAAATGAGAATCAGAAATTCTAAACTACAGTTCAAACTGGATCATTTTCAATACCAATTCAGGTGAATATCACAAATAAAGAGGGTTAGAGTTGAAGTAGGAAAAAAACGATACCAAGGCTTAAACTTATCGAGACTGAAAAAGTCAAAGAGCGTATGCGTGAATATCTCACACAAACGGAAGAACGAAAGGATTCCGTTCGCAAACGCAAGCATGAAGCCCGTCCCTCACAAAAGTACCAAAGTGGTTGAGAGAACTGAACCTTACCGAAGAGCGAATAGTGACTTTCCGAACCCTTTTCATGCAAATACGATAACTGGGTGTTGATCACCAGTTAGGGATAAAAGGATCCGTTGTCAACGTACCCAATAACTTGCACAAGAGCATAAGACTGTCTTCCCCGCAATATAAATGATTCATTCACTATTCATGTAAAATTGAAAAAAAGCCTAGCTTTCAAATCATATTTCATGTATGAACTTGTGAATCCTAAACGGGTGTATGATGCAGCTTACAATCTCCATCACACACCATTGTACCCATCCGAAAATGTTAATGTTGATCTCGATTGGCTGGTCAATGTCTATTCAGTCATCAAAAGAATTTATATAGAATGTGATTGAGCTGCATTTAAATATGTTTGCAAAATTGTGTATCGAGCAGTTCAGGATTAACAGTTAAAGATGTCCAAGATGAAAACAAAATAAAGTTTCTTTTTCAAAAAATAAAATTAGACAACAACCATTTTGCTCATGGGTAACCTGTGATTGACTTGAGGCGATCACAATTTTCTTCATTTTGTAGTGAATCGTATTTTTTTCTTTTTCTTTTTTCGTATCTTCCTTTCGTTAAATAATTACGGGGGAAACGTTCGTTTACTTTTTAACATACACCTAATATATTAAGTGTAATTTTAAAGTTTATTTTCTTTTTTAAATAGTTCTTAGAAAAATATCTAGGCAAGAGATTTGCTTTTAGTGGATTTCTGCTCAAAAAGCAAATATTGCTTTCGTTTTCATCTCCTTTAAAAATAAAATTTGAATAGATTTATAAATTATTTATGATTTTCCAAGATTTTAGTATTTGATCACATGAACTTTTTATAAAGCATTATTTGCATTTTTCAAGTTTTTTTTTTTAACTTCTTCAAATATGAAAATTTTATACTTAAACCAAATTTTGTATTATCTTAATTATATACAGAGTTGTAGGACGAATCATGAAAAAGATCCCATAAAAAGATTATAATACACATTCACAAGGTTTTAAATGAATCGATATTTTTATTATTTTTATAATTGATAAAATTAGTGAATGTTACGAGACATTTTAAAATATTGAAATATGTATGCTTAAGAATATTGAATGATCCATTTTTAAAGAAATCGTTTCATTCTACCAAATATGGGAATTACGTGAACTTTCATTAGATAAAGATAATTTTATGCATTCTGAAGCGAATCTTCGTAAATTCATCATAAAATGTTGCTCAACATGTTAAGCAGTTACGATCACCACAGTTACGATTCTGATCAAATTAGTGATCAAGAAAGATCCAAAACGTAAAGGATGATGCAACTGTAACTAGATGGTAAAAATTTCATTGGCATCAAAAAATATAAAGAAAAAAAACGTCCATTTTTAAGATTCGCATGATGTGAATGAGAAAAAAAAGTGACATGAGAACTGTGAAGTTTCCAATGAGAAAAAAACTGGAAAATAACGCTGGAAAAACCGTAGAACTCCAAGAGTGAAATGGAAAATAAAAAATTAAGTAAAAACAAAAAGAAAATTAGAAAAACAGCAATAGCCGCGAAAAGCGAATCAGGGCAAAATGCACGTCTACGTGCCATGGATAGATTATCGTTAACAAGGGTATGCAGATGAATAAACAAGATTCTCGGGAATCAAGATGAGTTGATGTGAATAGGGTGGTTAGAAGTTTAGCATTATCGAGATGAAATGTATCCCCAAGATGGAAAGAATGTGAAGCAATAGCTTTATCGCATTTTTTAAAAGAGATTTATCGACCATATTTCTTAAATCGAAATTTTAAAACGCGTCTAATTTATACAATATAGCCAAGGTAGAGCCGTGATGGCTCAGGGGATAGAGCATTCGCCTTTCACTGAGGTAAACTGGGTTCGAATTCCAGCGATGAACGGTCGATACGAATTTCGCATCCAACCACAGTGCTGACATAAAATATCCTGAGTGGTAGGCGGATCATGTGTTAGAGTCCCCTTGCAGTCAGGTTAACCGTGGGAGTTGTTCGTGGTTTTCCTCTCCATGTAAAGTAAATTCGGGTGATTTCAATCAAAAAAGTCCTCCAAGAAGTTAAATTTCTCCTAATACTTTATCCAGGAGTTGCCTTGTCTTCTGGACTGGGTTCAAAATTACAAGGCTACGGAATTGAACATTGGTAGCCTCAAATTTGGGTCAGCTGTTCAATGACGGTTATAAAAAAATATAGCCAAGGTTGCACTGGAAAGGAATTCATTCTCTGTTTCACTCTCGGCTAACACAGTTTTTTTTTGGGGGGGGGTTCACTTTTATTTTCCGTAGGCATTTTTCATTCATTCACTTTATATTTTTTATTTCAATCACTTCAGTTTTCTTCAATCACGTCTGCGAAGTCTTAAAAATCGGTGCCTATTTTTGAACGATTTGAACGATTTTGATTTTTGAACTATTGCTTCAAGCGTTGGCATTCTCAGGGCTTGCTAGACGTTAATGACTCGTAACGTGGATTTTTACGCGATCAAAACATGTCAGCTTTAATTTAAATTTTCATATTTTTGTGAAGGAAATTTTCATCTTCTCACATTAGTTTCTGGGGATTTTTCATTTAGTAACACAGCATATTGAATCAAAATAATTTAAGAGATATTAAATTTAGTTTTACGTTAAATAATGGTTATGGCTAGTAGATTCAAAAAAATGCAAACGAATACATAATTCGACACGACTTTCTAAAAATAATCAAAGCTATGCATTTTTATTTCTTATTTAATTATTTACTTATTTTTGACTGATGCTCAGAGAAACATTTTTTAGAATGTTAAGCAGTTCCGGCTATAATTGAAATTTCAAAAATGGAATAACTCCTCTCCTCTGGAATCAAAATTAAGTAGTTACACAGTCAATTATTTTAAACAAGTTAACAAGTTATGAAATAAAAGTTAGAAATTTTCATCTAGGAATTAGAAAAAAATTACTTGGAAAAATATCCTTATTACTAATGTTCATTTGCGCAGTAAAAATTTCAGCTAGTACAGTAGTATTATAAATTTATTTTTATATTGCGGATGATTGGGGCAAGCCCCAGTATTTTGACAGTCAGAAATTTAAATTCGTTTAAAAAAAAAGGTATGCTTATTCAAAGTAAGAACGTTTTTGTGTCTGATTATGTCACTTTAAATATAGTTCGCACAAAATACCTTGTTTGAAGGCACCCCTGGGAAACAGTTTGAATCTTAGAACGTGAAAATTCGATCATTGGGAGAAAAAGTTATGCACAAGGGTTTGATTTTTTTATGCGCATTGCTCTTCATGAATATAAATTAATAAAAACTTAAAATATTCACATATTTCTGAAATTCAAGATTTGCTTCAATTAAAATTTAAACTTCTGAATCTTGAAGACCTAAAAATATATTTTCTAATCATTGTGTATCATCATACAACTTATATAGTAAGCGATTGTTTCTGTCACAGTATCTGTTATAACATGTTATTTTAACATGTAATATTGAGAGCTGCAGCATTAGACGTCTAATGCATTAAAGTAACATAAAATTTTTTATTTATAGCTTTTGATGAATAGTAATCAATAATCTCAATTTAAGCACAATAGACAATATGTTTATACGCATTGGTTTAGAACAATAAGGTAAAAAATTAAAAAGCCAAAAAAAGTTTGCTTTTAAATAAAAGAATTTTTTTTTTAATAAAACCCTTGGAATTTTTTAGAAAAGCCCAACTTTTATTGCTACCTTGTTAACGAAAGCTTACAATGGACGAACATTTTGAAGACACGGATAAAGGTTTACTCTCACGGGGGCTAACATTTGAAGGCAAAATTCAAATTTGTCATTTTAGAGACAAAAAGTTTTACAGTTTGCTTTTGTTATATAAGATCATTTTGAGGATGGGATAACACAAATTTTAGGCAAATTAATACGCATTAATAATGTCCTACCCAGGGCTACTGTTTGGAAGTTAAAATGAACTGCTTTGCAAGTCAAAACATAATTTAAAAAAATTTTCAATCCAAAATTTTTTTGACAAATGGGCAAACGAATATCTGGTATGGGTTAACAGTGTCGTAATCTGGGCTTAAATTTGGAGCCAAAATTTAAATTTCTGTCTTTTTTTTTTTGCTTTCGTTAAAAACTAGCTAAAATTAATTTTGAATATCATTATTATATCTTTTAATATATTAATTATTATAGTTTTTAAATATTATTATATCTTTATTTGCGGAGAGATAACGAAAAATTTATTGGGATATCGATTTTCTAAATTCGATATTAAATTCAAACTTTTGATTATTTTATCAAAAATCAGCGAATCTTGTGTTGGCCAATTTTGGCGGCCAAGAAAACAAACAAATTTGATTATCAAATGAAAGTTACCGATCTCCTATAATTTTTATTTCAATTTAAAGCATTTTATAAATTGCCAGAAAATTGTTCTGCTCGTTAGGTTGTCACAGGAGGAATTCTAAGAAGAGGACATAAAAGCCACGCAATTATATTATTGATTTTCCTTCGAATAACTATTTGGGCAAAAAGAAAAGTTTTTAAATCAATGAAAAAGTTTATTGGACCAAAAGTTTAAGAAAATATGTACCTTGTGTTTTGAAATGTGCAGTTTTGAGAAGAAAAAAAAGGCAGCAAAAAGAACAAGTTAAGAGGTTTTTTTATTTTTTTTTATTTTTTTATTTTTTAGAAAAAAACGAAGAAAAAAAAACTTAAATACTATTATTGCAACACTGGAGCAAAAACTAAGACTGTTTTTGAATCTTTGTTGAGAAGTGAAATTTGAATTTAATCTTAGGTTTGAAACAGGTGATCATAAAATTAAACATGGAACATGAGCATAAAATTCGTACCTGAATTATGGTTTATCACATTATCAATCTCAATCAACGTCATCGCTCTTCCCTATCAGGAAAAAAAGACCACAACTTGTTCTGCAGAAATTGCAAAGAAAATCATAAGTGAACAAATGTGGTTATAGGAATTTCAAATAATGAAGTTCAATACAAAATTTATTAAAAAAATAACGACACTTACATTATACAAAACGAATGTGTTCACAGTACAAGGGATCACGGGAACAGGTAGAAACGAGACATCAACTTATAATTTGTCTATGTAAAGAACTCCCCTTGGGACAAAGACTAAAGCCGTCTACTGCTATGGAGTCGCAGTCGTCTCAGGTGACCGGGGTGAATGAGGTCGGGATGCAAGTGGCCCTTTTTACCCCTTCATCATGAGGGGAGGATCGTTGAGGTGGTGTGCCTTCTGGTCCTTGTAACCTAGAAATAAAAGTAAGAATTAATAAGTGGACACATTACCCGAGTAATTATCATCAGAGATAATGCAGATTGTACAGTCTGCAAAATAAGAAGAAGAAAAAGATATTACCCTGAATAACTTTCGTTCTAATGATCGGATTTTCACAAACTAAGCGTCAATCTTAATGGTTCCCTGTGGTGACTTCAAAAACGCTCGTTAATTAGTGTTAACTATTAATCAAGTTACGAAATCAGACACAAAAACGTACTTTCTCTGAATAAACATATATATATATATATTAATTTACATATTTGGAATCCTAACCCTTAAAATAGGGGGGTAGACAAAATTTTGAAAAAAATGGGTCGTAAATTGGGTCGCAATAAAGATTTATATACATGGCGAAAATTTAAAAGAAAGTCAAATTACCTCGCTATAAGGTGAAACAATTAAAAATTACCATAAAGAAACTGAATGAATGACAAGAAGGGGACTCCGTTGCAACGCACCAAGAGGAGAATTTTTGAGGCTGCCTTCTGGGCAAAGAAAACAGGTCGTTTTTTTTTTTACTTTTCTTTAAAAATAAAATATGAATCAATTAATAAATTATTTATGGTTTTCCAAGATTTTAGAATCTGAGCGTTGAACTTCCTCTTTGCCTTTTTTTAAAGCTGTTTTAACTTCCTTTTTGTGAAAATTTTGTACTAAAACCAAATTTAAATAAGTTATTATAAATTTATGAAGAGTTGTAGGACTAATTGCTTTTACACCTCAGTTCAAGTCTCTTAGGTAAGGGAAAGAAGGAAAATAAGATCCTGCAAAAAATTTGGAGGACCCGAAAAAGATTTCGATTTTGAAGGAGACTCTCAAGTTTTTGTAAAATTCTCGATATTTCTTTTCGATAAAATTGAAAAACTTAGTAAATGTTACAAGATTCCTGCAACAACATTCCTTAGTAAATGTCCAACAATATACAAAACCACAACATTCAATTTTTAATTTCAAAGACTTGAAAATTTATGGTCACGAAATGTTGGGTTTCAGAATTTTAATTCTAGCATTTGTGAAATAACAAGTAATTTTTAAATTCAGAATTTTTAAAGAAATTAGCTACCTACTTATATGAGTTCACTCTTAAAACTATTAATCATGCATAAAATGTCCTACTACCCTACATGGGGGCCCTAGAATTTGCACTTCATAAGATTTGAGAATGATACTAAGTGAACTTGGTTTGCAGTAAAAAGAATAGATGTCACTTACATACTCATTTCATTAGTTTATTAAAAAGTATAAATTATAAAATTAAAAGAAAGGAAAATTTAGGTTTAAAATACCACTAATTAAACAAGAGAACAATTGTTTTTACAATACTTTTTTAGCTTTGACATTCCTCTCATGAGATAATTTCTTTTCTCTTTTTTTATTTATTATTAGTTAAAGCCAGCTTACGCATTCTTGCATTAATTTTTGCATTTTATATTTGAAATTTCAAAGTCGAATGACATGCACCCCTAGTCCAAAGAATAAAAGTTAACTAGCTGCAAGCTCGATTACATTATATCGACATTATTTCGAAAAACATTAACTACTCTGGTTCAATGAAACAAACTATCAATGAATCATTAATATTCTTGTTTCCTTATTACGAAATACTAGATCACAATTTGTATTCATAATTTCTTCAAAACACGTGTTAAAACTATTATGATAGGTTATTTAAGTAGAAAAAAGCCTAATGTTAGAAAAAGAACAATTTTTGAGATGATGATTCTAAAAATAGCACGGTTTTTCAATCGATGACAAATAAGGCATATCGAACATTTTCCTGATATGCAAAGTTTTTTTGAACTGTGCTAAAATTGAGAAATAATATTTACAACTTTTTAAGCAAATTATTTCGACATTATACTTTTTAAAAGGGCAACTTTCTTAAAGTTAAATGAGAAGAATATTTTTGAATGCCAAAATAAAATTGTGTGTCTGTAATTTTTTGTTCATTTAAAAAACAAAACAAAATGTTATATTTTTTGCTGTGGACCCACAGACATTTGCTTTTCTTTACTCAAATAAATAAGAAACAATAAAAAAGACGATTTTCATTTTTCGAAAAAAATAGCATGTTTAGTAAATAGACAGTCTGAATCGAATAAATTTCTTTTGCAGAATATTTTTGATTTCTTAATAAGATTTAATTTTCAGCTAGCCAACAATTATTCTAAGTTTCCTTATAATAAAAATTTAACAATAATTTAAAAAGGAATTTTACTTTAAAGGAAAACCAAATGTAAAGTACTAAAACAATTGATTAGTATATTAATGACAAATAATATACGTGATAGCTTAAAGAATAAGATTTTGAGAAATGTAAAAATTTAATTAAATAGTTGGTAAAATAATTCTGTTAAACATGAGCAGACGGGTAGTTAACAAATTATAATTTCAAGATGGTTAAAAACGATGACTCTGTATTCGTATCAATAATTATAAAATGTGCAATGTAGAAATTGATAAACATATTATTGCAAATCTATGCATACGTTGTTATTGAAGGAACAAGCTAAAAAATAAAATTTAAAAGAGCTGATACATAATTGCATTCCATCAGAAACATGCTTTTATAAATATACTATTCGTTGAATAAAATATTTCTATTCAATAAAATGTTTTATTCAAAGCTCTTTATCAAATTAGGAATAGATTTTTAGATGACAAAAAAAGAAATATTGCATTTTATAATTAAAAAAAAATTGATTAGCAATAGGTTATTAGCGAAAAAAAAATATGAATGAAATTTTACTCTACGTGCGCGTAATTCTACTTTTTCGTAAGTTAACCACATTTAAATATTAATCGCCCGATTTAAATATTTTTTCATTGTTATCAAATTAGTTTTTTAAAAGTAATTAATTTTCATTTTTCTCTGCTTCTATCAAATAAAAACTGTTAAAACTTTAAATTTTGCAATTAAAAGATTAATATGGTATAAAAAATTTACGCCTCATAATTCAAAATTTTTTCATCCACCATTAAATTAAATAATAAATTATTTAAAAATGTTTTTTGCATGAAATTATCTTTGAGTAAATGGGTTTTATAAGTAGATGTAATTTGTTTTCGAATTGCTTACTGAGTTTTAAAAATATTACTAAAAACGCAAAAAGTAAAATTATTAAGGGATCCGAACTTTGAATCGCCCTCCTAACCTAACTACGGGGATCATTTTTCCCAGATTGCGGCTAGCCCCTATATTTTGAAGGTTAAGAATCCAAATATGTTAAAAAAGCATATTTATTCAGAGAAAGTACTTTTTTGTTTCCGATTTCGTAACTTAATAGTTAACACTAAATAATTCACATATTTGAGATCACCCCCAAGAACCATTAAGATTGACACTTACTGTTAGTTAGTAAAAATCGAACGCATTAGAACGAGAGTTATTCAACGTGATATATATATTTTTTTTTTGCAGACTGTACATACATAAGTATGAATACATAAATAATAATAAATATGAATACAAAATACAAGTATAAATATGTAATTATACAGATATATAGATTTTGATTATATATCTATATCATTATACTTCTATACTTCCATATATCCATTTAATTATATTTCCTATACGAAGTTTGTCAGTATAACAAAGCAACAAAAAACGTGTCTCTACTATACATCACATCACATAACGCTTATTCATCAGTCCAATAGATATCACCCAGTTATAACCCAGTTAATAGTGCAATAACGGAAAATAGCAGGAAACCAAAAAATAGTAGAGTAATAACGGAAGCCAGAAAATAGCAGACATAGTTCATCGCAGGAGGGTGCTTTTTTTTCTCCTCTGATTCCCGGTCTCTCTTCAAACCTGTCCTAAATATTGATCCAACACTCCTAATTGAAATAGTTAAACTCGTCACCACCTTTGCTCCAAACAAATGGCGAGGGGAGTTCTTTCCATAGACAGGTTGCATAAGAGATTGTTTAAATGTTTAATATGTTTTGGAAAAGGTGGACTGTTGATTGCCTTGCTCTATTAATTCTTTATTTTTAGACATAAACTGATCGTTAAAAATAAATTATAATTCATTTAACGTAAGTATTGCTTTTCGGTTTATCTTTTCCTCACGCTGCATGCATGTGATAGGTTATTAAAGGTGGGCATGTAAAAACAAGCTTACGTACAGTGAGGATTTTCTTTCGTTGTTAGTACATTTCCAGATGCCGATATGTGTAATATGTTCTGTTGTCGAAAGGCAGGCATTATATCTTAATTACATTATATTATATCCTATTTCATCTTAATATAGACATTATTTTTCGATAAATAGCTTTTTTAATTAAATTTGTCCTCTATTTCCTGTTGGAATAGATGGATCAATGTGTTTTATGACTTTTTCCATCATGTAAAAGTCAGTTGAAAAATCACTTATTTTAACTGTGGTATGTATATTAACAACAATGCAAATAGAACTCGTCTTTAGGCAATCGATAATAAAATAATTTTTCGATTAATCGATTTAGGTACATTGAAAGAAAAAAAAGTTTTTTTCCAACAGAAAAAATGCTAATAATCGTAAGAGTCATTAATTAAATAATTGTTTTGTACAGTTCTTTCAATCTATTGTATTTGAAGCTTCAAGGCAGACAATATAAATCGATATAGGGTAAACCAACCAGTGAAGGAACACTATCCAGTAAAGGAACATTTTATATATATATATTGATTAAAAATGAGAATTTGAAAGTTTTTCTTAAGATTGATTGGTAACAATAGCTTACTGCCAAACAACAGGAAGTCATCTAGCAATGTTTTGGATTACCTGGTCAAATAGACTTCTCTGGAAAAATTTTTGAATTTGTTATTATCTCCGTAACACATTGTTTCTTTGAAAAAATTATAAGGTGAGTGTTTATATTTATATGTTTGAAGTGGAATTAATTGCATGTAATAGTTTCATTTTTCTCACTGTGAAAAAGAGAATTCAAAATATAGTTATTGAAGTTACGTTTTATTTTTTTAAGCATCATAGCATAATAAAGTACTGAGATAAGGGAGTGTTTATTCACTGGATCACCAAACGATGAGAAACCAGTGAAGGAACAAGTGTTCCTTTACTGTTTTTTTTCCTAAATTAATGAAACTGAAAACAAACTTTAATTTTCTTGCACCTTTAGTGATGTTCCGCATCAAAAGTATGTTAAAAATACGAAAAACAACTTCTAACCAGTGAGGGAACAACATGTTTCTTCACTGGGCATAGATTTCCCAGCGAATAAACAGTATGTGTTAATATGTTGAAACTTTAATTTTCAATTCATGATTACAGAAAAGAGTTAACATTTTCCAAGTATTTATATGTTATAATTTCAAGAATAGGCTTGTTTTTAAATATTTGTATGGCTTATAAATTCATAAAGAGCATTAAGAAATAACCAAAATTGAGTGCTCCTTTACTGGGTGTTCATTCACTGGTAAGAGCTGTTCCTTCACTTGGTCTTCCTACTACTTGTTATTTGAACCTCCAAAACTTTAAAACAATATTATGTAAGTTCTCTACAATTGTTTTTACGTAATTTACAATTAGTTACAAATATGTTGACACTGTCATTTAACTAAAGTTACGAATTTTGAAATTAATATGATTATTTAAAAGACAAGCGAAGCTTAAGTGTTCCTTCACTGGTTAGTTTACCCTACCTTTTACTTGTAGTAGCCAGCCGGCAGCAAGAAAGAACATTATGTCTTGGTTGTGGGAAACTTTGCGCCAAATTTTTGAAAAATTTGTAATTGATTCCAGAATAAATTTTTATTTCTTTTTAATACGATTATCTCTTTATTTTATATTATCTTTGTTTAGTATATCCTTTAAGTATAATATATTAACTGAATGACCTCCAGATTGATTTGCCAATTACAGGTCCAATAACTACTAAAAATTGTATAGGGCATGTATTATTGTTTGCTAATGCATGTAGGCTCCTTATTTAATAAATTATTTTTTTGCGTATCGGAAAAGCAAACACTTACCCTTCAATCAAAAACAATAAATATCAAGTGTAATAGATGTAATTGTTATAAAAACTACACACTTTAGCGTATACAGTTCAATTTTGAACCTAATCAAATTCATGTTCTTACAATAATAAGTTACGTTGACTTAAAGTTGTAAATTCTTATTCAATGTAAAATTTAACAAATGAATTTAGTTATACAGTCAATGCTAAACTTATAACAGTCCCAAAAAATAAAAATGTGACTTGTTTCTACACATTGGTGCAAGATAACATGCTTTGTTACAGTTTACTTCATTATAATTTTTTTTTAAATTTTCTATTATTAGTGTAATTAAAAAAAAACTGAATCTGTTAGATATTTACTGACCAAAATAAAAGTTTCAATTGATGTAACTCTTTATTTTACAGCTTTGCCTATAAATTAAGGAAAACTAACATTAAGTTAAAAGTCATTTTTTCTAAATATCCAGTTCTTAACCTTGAAAATGATACCCTTGTTGTTTAAAAAATATTAAGTTTAAAATTTTTGTCATCTGGTTGATCTTAACTTGGAATTGCAAATCTAAAACCCTGTGCAGTGCGGAACAAAAATAAATAATATAAGTTTCATTTTCCTTCTTATTAATAAACACATTTGAATAAAACTCTATTATATGATTATATATCCTTTAACATGTTTCCCATTTATTTCTTAGTTTTCCCCAACTTTTTAGGATAAAAGAAGAAACAGTTTCTGAAATATCATCGCTAGAATGCAAGCAACATTTACAATTTTTTGACATAGTGATTACTACAAAATTCAAATTTTGAGTCGAAAATCAAATATTTACCAAAAAAACAGTGAAATTAAATGTTAACATATAATTAGTTTGTAAAAGAACCGTTCTTTAATAAAAATATAAAAGTTTAAAATAAAAATCGAAAAAATAAGTATCCATGGAATAATTGTAACAATTTGCGATTTTAAGAAACTGGTGGCTTTGCTGAGAAAAAATAATTCACCGATTTAATTGGATGGGAGTACAAAAGCTTTCAGAAAGAGTGCAATAAAAAAACTATTATTAAATTGTAAACAACTAATTTTGGAGAATTTTATAAAGTGAAAAATATTAAAACATTTTGAACAATTTTGTCAAAAGAAAAAAAAATATCCCCAAGGAATCAGATCATACTTGAATGATAAATAGATTCAGCCCACAGAATAGAACAAATAAATAAAAAAAAACTCATGCTTTTATATTTAAAAAAAAGTAATCCCCTTCTTCCACCTCCACAACAATCTTTGCCTTTCCTAACCTGCAGTCTCCAAATAGGTCGAAGGTTTTTCCATTCAACCATGACAGGTCAAAGGTTTTTAGCAACCGTGAGAGAGTTATAAGTTGTATTCAAGTTTAACAGGGTTACAATGGAGCAAATTTAAACGCAAGCAAAGTATTGCTTTGCTGATTATATTTCAACTGTTTGGTGATAAATTTCCATCTAAAAAAGTGAATGTAATGGATGGTAAAATAATATAAAGAAAACTTCCAGCTTTTCTTTAAAAATTCCTTGACTTTTCCAGAATAAAAAGATTTCCTGATAATTCCAGGTGGGTGGCCACTCTGTTACTTACTGATCCCATTAGTCACTGAAGACTGTATAGTGGTCCTAAATAGACCACCATTAGAATGTGATTTTGAATGCTGAACTTAAATTATAAAACATAAATAATTGAGATAGTTAATACAGCAAGTGTCAGTTAGAGTAATAAATCATAAAGTATGCAAACAACTAAGGAAGAACTCCATTATAATAACTTCCAGCATGCAGATTCTCATAACATAGTTTAAGAAATAGTAAAAATTATAGAGTATATACTTTATGTTGGCTATTTATAATTTCTAGGTGGTTATTTATAGTTTCATGCAAGAAGTACCAATGCTAAAATAATTCCACAATTTTCAAATACCTGGAGTTTGCTTCAAAAACTGGTCTAAACACTTCAAAAAAGTTTTCTTTGGAAAAGTTGTTGACAGAAGGTACAGAGTCATCAAATTCAGGGTCTACGCTGTCGTAAGACTGTCGCTTTATTGGATTGCCTAAGATTTCATAAGCTGAAATACAAGACAGAATTATACTACTTGATGCAATTAAATTATGAAAGAGTGTAAAAAATGCCTATAAAAGATAACAGGAACTATGAGTAACAGTCATTTATAAAATTCCGTACAAAAAAAAATATTCCAAGCTGCATTATTATTAGTAAATAAACAAAAGCAATGATGATCATAAACAAAAGACTAAACTTTATAAACTAGTTAAGGGAAAGAGCTACTAAAATTAAACAGGTCAACTTATTAATCAACTAATAAAGTTCATGACATATAGACAAATTATTTACAATATTTGCATAACTGGTGTATAGATGATAAATATATGTGCATGTTTGTATGCTGTGATCAGATTTTGTCCAAAAATCTAGAAGAAGATATTTTTTTCATTGAACCCCAATAATTAAACAACAATAATTTATATTTTTGACAGAAAGAAAATTTATGATTTTTAAACTACAATGAAATGAATTTTATGTGCAATTAAACAAAAAATTTAAAATGAGTTATTTAAAGAATCCCTTTTTTTCTTAATTACCAATACTAATTAGGTGCAATCATAGGACTTATCATAGTGGTCCTTTTCGACAAAGTTAAAGGGCTAATATCGACTTCCGGGATCTCTCTAGATGAGAATACGTCTCGAGTCGTTGTCCAGATTGAATCTATACTCATCGCTGAAGAAAATCCACTCCCAATCATCTTCTGTCAAAGACAGAGATGTTTTCTGAACCGTGCTAGATAGTATTTTGTGGTTCACTGTAAACGGCACGCATGCTGCAGGACACCTGTATTAAGTTTCTAGTAGACTGTTATACGTAAAATAGATTTTTCTGCTGCATTATGCAGGTTGCGAGACAGTTGTGCCGATTCCACGAAGCCACTTTTTGACTAGAAATCGCTAATAATGGTTTTAACCTGGCATTGTTTCCCTTATGTGGTTTTGATCAGGTTGGCGAACCACTGCTTCCCCCCTCTCCCTGTGAACTATTTCCGTAAAATGAATACCATATTTCTCGAAACCCTGAAATCCTTACGCGTTCAAGAGTTCGTGGGTCAATCACAGGCCGGCAGAAGACTCCCCGTGTAGTGGATGGTGACTGATGCACGTTAAATATGTCGGGGTCTCAAAGTCCTTCAAGTTCCCTTGACAAATCAATACCTCTGGCAGTATTGATTCAGGAGCTCCCTTTTCTTCTTGATTGGTATCAAAATTACAAGGATACTGAGTTGAACCTAGGTAGTCGTAAACCCAGAATTGGGGCGGCTGTTCAACATCGGTTATATTATAAAAATAAAATAAAAAACAAGTAGCCTGTGACTGGTCCGCTTTGTTTGTTTCAACTCCTCGCCATCGTGTTGCATCGTCTAGAGTCTAGACCAGTGATTATCAAACTTATTTCTTTTATCGCCTCCTTTGAAAATCAATTATTTTTCAGCACCCCCCATTTTTTATGCACCCCTAAAACTTAAAAACCACAATTTCATTACTTTAATTAATTTAGTTATACATATTAGTCGGTTCTGATGTTTAAACTTACATTCTAAACTAGAAATTTTTACCAGTGAGAGCAAATAAAACCCAACTTTATAATATTAATAATATATTTTAATCAAATTAAAGGAAACAATATAAATATGTAATCAGTTTTCGTTTTTATACTAATCTAATGAGATGGATGAATTTGATGATATAAGTTTGTTGATATCAGGTTCGATTTTACCCAAAAACAGTCGTAGGTCGCCGCGTTTGGTTTGAAGCGTTTTCACAGCGCTAAATCCACGTTCACACAAATATGACGATGGGAATGCTATCAAAAATCGTTCAACGATAGACCACAATCCAGGGTACAACTGCGGAATTGACTTTTGTTGGTAGCCATTTTTGTATTTGATTTTTATTTCCTCGTTCGTGGTGAGTTCTATAAGTTCTTCTTCCAACTGGGGTGATATTGCTATGTTGACATTTGAAAAAGGATCTAACACCCAGTCTGGTATTTCCAATTTCAAAATGTCCTGGAATCTTTCAATGAAATCACTGTGAAGATTCCTCAAATGTTGGCAGTAGACGAGCAATTCGTCGTTGTTGTAGGATACTGATAAATTGGGAAAATTATGGAACTCACGTCTGCCAATATTCTTTTTGTGTAAGAGCAGCTTGGCTACGAAAGCAGCGACGACAGTTTTTGTTTTTATTAAGTTCAAGTCATCGCCTTGAAGTTGGAGATTCATATCATTAAGCAGTGTATAAAGGTCTGTCAGGTATGCGATATCATTATTTGATGTGATGAGGTTTTCACACAATTCTGTGTCTTTGTTTTCCAAGAACTCTATGACAGAGTCAAACTGATTGTAAAAACGAGTCAGACAATTTCCTTTTGATAGCCAACGCACTTCTGTGTGAAAGATCAATCTGTTGAAATCTTCATCTTTATTAACACAAATCTGATTAAATAATCTGTCATTTAAAGAGTTATTTCGGATTTTACTGACTGCTCTGATGACATGTTACAATGATTGAAATAGTCGTTCACTTAAATTTCTAGCAACTAAATGCTGTCGATGTATAACGCAATGTATAGCAAGCGCATTAAGAATTTTCTTTTTTAAGTACGATATGAAGCCTTTTTGACACTCCGTCATAGCTGGAGCACCATCTGTAGCAGCTGATGTAATATTCTTAAACGGAATTCCTATTTCATCACAAAATAAGATATAAGATAAGATTCTCATCATAATAAGATATGATTCTCATCATAATAAGATATGATTCTCATCATAAGATAATTAAAATTTTATATTTCGACTAGTAAATAATACTACTAACAATAATAACTTATTTAACTACGGAAAATAAATTAATATCATTTCGTATTATAGATAAATATGGGTAATTTCTCATAGAATCTTAGTTTATAATTTAGAACTGGTTCAAATGAAAATCGCCGCCTAAGCCAGTGTTTTTATTATTTGTCATATTTAATATTTATAATATATAGAAATAGAAAACGATGTTTACAATAAGTGAACTGTTTAGGCTTACTATAATATTTGACACTGGACGGTAATGGGATAATTATAAAAAGAAATTTCTAACACAATTTTTTGAACATTAATTATATACGCATTTCCATTTTATATAAAAATGATGATTCTTACATCAGTAATTTCTTATAAAATGCTGTAAAATGCCCTTATGTTAAAAACAAGAAAGAAAGTAAAGAAAACTTCAATTTATGTTAGTTTATGTATGTATAATATTTCAAAACTCTGCGTCTTAGTTTTTTTCCTAATGTTTAAAATAATTTCTGGTGCAATGTAATTAAGGTAAAATTGAATTACTCTAATTTTTTAACTATCATCGATCATGTCCCTTTATCTATCCGCAGAAACTTGTTACAACTTGATTGCGTACGGTGTGCGGGCTATCCTACGAAATCTATGCTAAGTATTTTAAGTTTTTATAACATCATCCAGGGTAGAAATATAAACTAATTATTCGTTATTGGGTAGTAGGTGTGTTTTAATTTTAGTGAAATTTAAAATACTATATAAAGTAAATGAAATTACAAATTATACATCGCCCCCCTAACCCACATCAACGCCCCCCATTTTTTCTGGGCCCCTTAACGCCCCCCTCTAGGTTTCAAACGCCCCCAAGGGGGCGTTATCGCCCACTTTGAGAAACACTGGTCTAGCCGATGAAGACTGGCGATACTAAAGATGGGTAAACAACAAAAAAAAATGTCGAAAAGAAAGAAAAAAAAGAGACAAAAGATTGTGCTATGCTAAAATGCTTTAAAACTTTACGCAACAGTCTTTGGGGAGCAAATGTGGTATCGTTACATAAATGCGATCATAGCGCCACTGCCATATGATGTCACAGGCTACTGCGTGACAAGGCGTTAGCGAAAAGCTTAGCTATCATTTCATAACTTATTAGCTTATTATATGCTGCTTTTTACTTATTTTTTATTTTGAAAAAACCGTCCCTTCCTTTATTTTGGTTCCATCAAAGTAAAGTGACATTCCTTGAAATGAGGCAAAAAGTAGTACACCATACAATTCTAATTTTTTTTATCAGTAAAGTAAATAAAACATAATAAATAATTTTTAAAAGTCATTTTTGCATGAAATTATCTTCTGATAAATGAATTTTTAAATTGTGTACAAACTGTTCTCAATTCGCTTAAAAATTTCTCGAGATATGGTGAAATACGCAAAAAAATAAAATAATAAATAAAAAAAATTAAAAATTAACATAAAGAGGGCCAAACTTTAAGAACCATATTTTTCAGTTTGCTGCTACTCCTTGATCAGTAGCAATTTTTTAAAATTTCGAAAAAGGGGGTTACAGTATTGTTTTTCATATATGTGCAGAAATATTTCTTTAAATATTGTTTAAACAAGAATTTTTTTAAAAATATATATATGTCATAGAAAGGGACAATAAATGAATTTTGAAAAGTAGATTTTTAAATAAAAGGTTAATGAAAAAAAAATTTTTGATTTCCAGGTATTAAATAATAAAAGAAAGTAATTAGAATGTTATAATAATAAATAGAAAATTTAATAGAAATATATATATACAATATTTACAACATATGGGTAAGCAATCCAAAATATGTATAATTTTTTTTTATAATTAAACTTTTAGAATATTATCATTATCAGAAAGAAAATTCATTACTAATAATAATTTGGTTTTAATTGTATTGTTAGTCATGAAATGTTTTTGCCAGGTTGGTAGATTAGTGATATTCGATGCACGAGTATGCCATGAGGCTGTATAGATGCATCCAGTAAGATAGTGTTCTGGAGTGTCCAAAAATAGCATGGAAAAGGAGCTTGCCCAGTTAAAAACCAAACTTCTTGTTTTGATGGTATCGTCTTAAAATAATTTACTTTATTAATAATTTTATATAATCTTCTTCTCTTATCTGAATTGTTCCAATAATTTTGCCAAATTTGTAATAAAGAGTTCCGAAGTTGATTCTTGAGATGTGAGATCGGGAAGGGATATGAGTAATTTTGTTGTTTAGTTGTCGACAATTTGGCAAGGGCGTCTGCATTTTCATTACCTGTTCTGTCGTCATGTGCTTTAATCCATGAGATAAATGTATTTGTATTAAGGAGTAATTTTTGTATTTTAGCCGAGAGTGAATTTTTCGTGCCTGGGTTGTTTAGAGAGAATAGTACTGATTTAGAATCCGACCAGATTGTATATTTTTTAGATTCCTTAAATGAAGTTTGCGATTTGATGAATCTAATGCATTTTAAATAGCAAGTTGTTCAGCTTGGAAGACTGAGTTGTTTTTATTAATTGTGTAATGATTAGAATGATTTATGTTGAAGAATGTAAGACCAGTTCCTGTATTTGTTTTCGAAACGTCTGTGAAAAAATTGTGTGGATCTAAGTGATTATAATTTTTATTTTCGGATAAACTGATTATATTAGTGATAGACTGAGAAGGGTGAAAAATCGGTGTTGTTTGTTTTTCCTCGTAAGTACTGTATTGATAATTTATATTGTTATAGGAAATGTCTTTTAGAGTTGAGTTATGATTATTGAACACGATAACGACGCAATCTGTTCTGAGAGAGGAGATAATTCAGCTAAGACTTGTAGAAGTGGAATGGTAGGCTCTTGTGATATTCAGAAGAAATTTCCTTTGGATTGAATTTAAAGTTCTTGAGATTCTAGGTGAGATTTTTTGGGCCCATGCACATCAACCGTGGGCTAAGGAAGGGATTATTACAGTTTTATATATGAGTTTATGAGCTCTCTGGTTTATGCCCCGGGATTTTGCATTAATTTTATAAAGAGAAGTGAGTATTTGGCTTGATTTCTCCTTCAGGACTTTAACATGTGGACCCCAGTTAAGACTCCTATCTATTATCACTCCCAAATATCTGAAATGGTTCTTTTGTGAGATTTTCTGGTTGTTTATTTTGAAGATCGGGCCCCTGCTTGAGTTGGAGAAAGGGATGAAAGCAGATTTGTCTATTGCTTGATTGAGATTGATTGTTAGCCAATTTTGAATAATATTGAGTGTGTTGTTGGTAGTAATTTCTAATTCTCTTCTTGAATTTCCATATGTTAATAGAATAATAACGTCGGCAAATGCTTGTATAATTTGATTGTTCATATTTGTATTGAGCAAGCTATTGATTAAAAAATTCCAAGCTGTCGGACCTATGCTCAAACCCTGTGGGCAACCTTTGAGTATATGTTTTGTATTGAATCCTTGATTTGTTGATAGAATAGCAATTCTATTTCTGTTGATATCTTCTATCATGTGACATAAATTTTTAGGAAGATTTTAAGTTTAATTTTTTTATAAATTGAATTGTACTGTGTGTTATCAAAAGCGCCTTTAATATCAAGGGAGTTGGCTGCGACGTGTTTAAAGTAGTTTTTGAGATGTTTTAGATTATCTAGAAAATTTTGAAGTGCATGATTTACAGATTTGCCAAATCGAAAACCGAATTGTTTGTCTGATAAAATGTTATATTTTTCCATATAATAGTTGATTCTCTTGGTAATAAGTTTTTCTAGAAATTTGCCTAGACAAGGGAGTAGTGTAATTGGCCTGTATGATGATTATAGTTTCGGATTTTTATTGGTTCTCAGAAATAGCAAGGCTTGCCCTTTTTAAAATGATCTGGAAAGCATTGAGTGAGAGCACATTCTGACGCATTTAATTTACGACATTCACTACTATATCGACGCTGTTAACTGATAATTTTTAGTCCATTTTCTGCGGGTTTTTTTTTAAATGTAAGATTCTGATATGTGATATTATTACGACTCGCAATTAAGAAATTGAATTGTCACTTTTTGATATTTCTCTCGACGCTTTTAATACAAATTCATATCTGTTTCCGAGTATTCTTAATATATTTTTTGCTTTTCGGACATTTCGGCATGATTTTTCGAAATCTGATATTTTTATACAAATATATAATTAGATAAAGCGCAACTTACTAGTTTGATAACAATAAGTTTTAAAATTAATCTCTTTGTTTGCCATTTTTCTGAAAATTGTCAATTTTTAGCAAATTATTGTAAAAATAATAGTCTCACCTCGAACTTAGTAGCAAACAATCAAATTTTAGTTGCTATTGGTGGCTTTCTCTTCTCTCTTAAAAATAAAGGCCACAACCTAAAATTGAAAGGAAAACAATGAGAAATCAAATATTATAATAAGTATTTCAAAGCACACAAGTTCGAAAATTCAGGAGAAAGAGAAGGAACTCAAAAGAGATGGATTAATTTTCCTAATATATTTTGATAAGAGTTTTTTTTTAAAAAATTTTTGTCTGATATACAAGACATTTGGTGGGGGTTAACGATTTTCTATAAACTCTTAAAGTTTGCAGAGAAAATTCTAATTCATAGTTTCTTTGTTAAAAATATGCTGAAATAATTTCCATATTTTTTAGTGGATAGAACCATTACTTATTTTAGTGGGTGGGGTAACGATTTCCGAATATGGGATAACGGTGGCAGAATTGAAACTTCTGGAAGCTTGATAAAATGTTAGTAAATTTGCTTCTTTGTAAAGTTAACGACTTCCTTAATCGGGCGCACAATACAGTTTTAGCATTTGGAATTTTTTTAAAAAATTCTTCGATTTTTCAAGTGCTTATAAAAAAATCTGCTTTTGACAGAATTTTTTTTCTGCAGGATATCTACCGTGGGCTTATGCTGCCTTAACATTGACCAGAATTTAAAGGCAATGTTAAAATTTTCATTTTTTAAAAAATTAGTTGTGTACTTGCACTTCAAGAAGAAGATCGCAGATACCCACTCATGTGATCCATGATGTCAGTGCCAGCTGATCATTTTTGTGGAAAATGGCGTGTTAAAATTAAGCTAATTTTCTCCACATAAGTCAGAATGATAATTAAAGTGAAGTTAATTAAATACTGTGTCGTATTGCACATCGAATTCGTTGAAATGTAATTCTTTCTCCTCTTTTACTAAACTTAGAATATTTATTTGTGTATTTTATTGTAAACATGATATAATTTTGTTTAATTTACTGACAACTTCGATGCATAATTAGTTTGTTTATGTTCTTTACGTCTTCGTTCCTATCTCTGTGCTAAAAAAGAAATATATCAGGAGAATTAAAATATTTGCGTGAGAATATAGAATGTGTCACTTAAGAGAATTGATACCTGACGGGCCTGGCTTACTCGCAACAGAATGGAAAGAGCACAGTTGCTAACAAATACCAATAAACAAATACCAAGTTTGGTCAACAACTAAATTAGATCAAGATGCCCATATTACGTCACTTGCAGGTATCCCTTTAGCGAAAACTTATTTTAGTCCTAACTTTTCGTTTGAATAGCTAATGGAGAGTTTTGGTGATCGAGCGTGAGTTCACGATTTGGTACAATAGGCTAATGTTTTTGAACAAAATTCAAACTTCTGATTTTTTTTGTGTGGCTAAAAATCAGTTTTTGTCGTTCGTCGTATTATTATTATTTTTTTTTTGAAGTGTTGACTAAGCAATTACTTTTTATAAGGGTAAAAATGAGAATCTCCATTAACTAATATTTCAAAACAAAATATGTAAATTTAGTTTAAAAGTTAGCTCTAATCAGCGAAAAGATGTAAAAAAAAATTCAAAAAGTTTGAAAGATGTAGAAAGTTTAGTGAGCAAACTTAGGATTCCGGAAGTCAGTCTATATTAGCTAGAACTATGAGGTGAAATTTTGAATTTGATTTCAGAGTGGTAGATTTTTTAAGAATTAACTGAAAGAGCAGTGTTGACCCTAGTTTTTATTGGGAATGAAGGTTTTTTTTCTAACCATTTTATACAGCAGGCGAACGCTTTGAGGTAAAACTAAAACTTGTGGCTTCTATGTCAAAAACCAGTTTGCATTTGCTTTGACTATAGTAAACTGACTGGAAAAAAATCTCAAAACCAAGAAAGAGATAAACTAAATTTGGTGGGCTTGTTTGTACAACTAAAAGATTATGTTCATTCAGATTTTGTGCTTAGCGCATAAGTTTGGTGCTACTAGCACCACTGTGAACATGCAAATCAGGGTTGCTTTAAATACGTGTTCAGCAGTTCGTAAACATTATTTTTCGTAAACTTTTCACATAGTAAGTTGATGTTAGGGAATAATGCCTTTCAGAAGACCTTATCTTAACCCAGCTCCGTGATCTTAATACAGCTCTCACGATCAGAACTCAAAAAGGACGGTGATCTTAATACAGCTCTCTCGGCTTTTGACATAGTAAGTTGATGTTAGGGAATAATGCCTTTAAAAAGACCTTATCTTAACCCAGCTCCGTGATCTTAATACAGCTCTCTCGGCTTCTCACAAAACAGCAATGAATCAACTAGTGGTATTCGTTCATCGAATTCTACCACAGATATAATTCTGGTGGGGAAGTACTGTAGTGTATCTACCCCAACAAAAATATAATTCTAATTCACTAGTATATAAGACATCTTAACTCGATTATATGGTGGGGTACTTTTCACATTGGATGGTTAACATTGAGCAATTAACTCGCTACTTATGAAAGCGGGATTGTCCTCCTCACGGTTTTGCTTCTCAGTCTCGATCACACAACGTACAGCGTATACACTCAACTGCTAAAGGCAACACAGGAGCGATCACGACCGTGAACTTAATACAGCTCTCAAGATCAGCACTCAAAAAGTGCGGTGATCTTAATACTGCTCTACCGGTTTCTCATAACACATCCATGAATCAACTAGTAGTATTCGTTCATCGAATTCTATTGCAGATATAAATCTGGTAGTAGACGCACTACAATGAACTTTTATTTTTTATTTTGGAACTGCTTTTTTAGTGTTTCTTTTTATTTTGTCTTTCTGCTGAACACATCATAAATATTTTATGCCAAATTTAAAACTCATTATGTATAAATTGTAAATAAACGTAAATTGTATTTATTAAATACCTTTATTCATAAAGCTATTCATTTCATTTCAATCCCACGCCTAATTTTCAACGACGAGAAATCTGATTGACGTTTTTTTTAAAGTTGTTTCACAGACGTCTTTTAAGATTCTCCTCGTGTCTTATCCATATTTCGTCTACCACAGTTATTTATAAAACGTCTGTTCTTAGGCCATTTGGGATTATCCATAATTAAGTTATTAGAAAGCTTCTAGTAGACGTCGATATTTGATCGATGATGCCTAATGGATAACGTGGATGAATTCTGGACGATTGCAGGATTAATTTTACTGTATGGAAATAAAATATTATTTAGAAATAAAATTCCGATTTTTTTGGACAAAAATTAGCTATTATTTAATTAGGATGTTTAACATTTTGTTGGCTGAAATAGGTTAACGATTTGCTTGCTTCGGTTAGCGTATGAAAGCGAATTTCAATCTCGGTTAAAAATTAATTCTCCAAATCATTTTTTGATAAAACTTGACAGATGGGCTAAAGAAAATCCGCGATCGCAACGCTCGAGTACGCCATCTAGTGGGAGCCTGTAAATATCAGACATTATTTTATCACGTTTTCATTTAGTTCCATCAAAATCCTTGGCCATGACAGACGCCATTTTCTTAGCAGCAATTAAAAATCTAAATTTCCCTAAGGAAAAGCTGAAGAACTTGAAAAACTAACCAGAACATGCCAAACATTGAAGCAGAACACGCCAAGCATTTGAAGAACAATTTCTCCATAATTTTTACCTTTCTATTACCAACAACATAACTTACAATTTGATGATCACTTGCTGTTACAGATGTGTATATTACGGTAAAATAATTTTTTCTGTCTTCAATTCATTACAAATTAAAATGAAGTCAACATTGCTTTCGTCATTCCAATAAATAAATGAGAATTCAGAACGTCAAGAACTGCAATAGTTATAGAATATTCTTCTTTGTTATAGAACAGTATATATTTCTGTATCTATATAATTCGGAAAACAACAATAAAGAATCAACCAAATTACTTGACGTAGTGTCATTTGTGCTGATGATTAATAAATTTCTTTATCGTTTTCTTCAAGTATTTTTTAGTTTTGAAGGAATAGATAATTTCAACTCGAATTCAGCTGTTCTGTTTTTAAGCTACATATTCAAATTCATATCGAGATCTTACAATTATAAAATTTTGATGTGTGGTACGTTATCTAAAAGTAATAAAGGGATAATCTATGTACATATTATTTGAAAATAAAACTTTCAAACGAAGAACATTTCATTTGGAACTCTGCGGATTTATAAAGGAGGTAAATGTTATGATTTTTATAATAAAAAATTAGCTTGTAATTTTTTTTCTTATTTGATGATAGTTCTCTACAGAATGGTTTCTTACGTCTGATTAAGAACTATAAGAATAATAAGAAAAGAAACAGTATGAAAGTTTTTATTTCAATGTAAAAAATTCTTAAAATCGTTTTTTATCCAAAGAATTCTTTATTTTCCGTTTTATAGTTTACAATTTTTGGATAAAAATAGTTGTCAAAATACTTTTTTTGAAAACATAAATGGTATAGCATTATGTGTTTATGTATACCTCTTGCATATTCTAATGGTTCAAGTAATATGATTCAGAAAAGTATGAATAAAAATTCGGTACTTATGTATTAACAGCAGCTACAGATTTGGCGGTTTTTAAGTGCCGCCTATCTACACCTAAAATTTTTGTGTCAAATCATAAAATGAAACACTTTATTTAAAATCAAAGTAGTTTATCGGATTTCGGTGGACAATGGGCAAAATATTTCGCTCCTGAAAAAATAAAATTGCATCTTGTTCTATTTTTGGCAAATCCCAAAGACGCATTTTCGTAGCACTAAAAAATGGTAACAAAAATCGAAGAACAAATCATTTTGGAATTCTTCTGACTTATAAAGCAGGTAAGTGTTAATTTTTATAAAATAAAAAATTTTACTTTTAAGTAGTTTTTTTCTTATTTGATGATAGTTTTCTATAGAATGGTTTTCTGCGTCCGATTATGAATCAAAAAAGAAAAAAAACATGAAAGTTGTTTATTTGAATGTAAGGAATTTTTAGAATTGGTTTTTTCCTTCTTGCTTTGTATCCTAAGCATTCTTTATTTCGCGTTTTTTAGTTTCTAAATAATGATTTTCATTGAAACTTGAAATTTTTTGATAAAAATTGTTGTCAAAAAACTTTTTTTACTAAATTAAATTTCATAAAATTATGAAACTTATGAATACTTTTTTGTTCATTTTAATTTTTGAAGTAATATGATTCTTAAGTGTTGAGTTTAAATAGGTCTTTCATGTTATATCATTAAATTTAGTAAAACTATTTCTCGGGCATTAGGTTTTAACTCTAATAAGAATATACATATTTTTTTCTGTTTGTGTGCGAATATTTTTCCGATGTGTTTTGGATGTTCCTTCTCTAAAAAAAAAAGAGATACCATTTTGTTTTCGTATGCATAAGAAAGGATATTAAAAATTTTTCTTTTTTAAATTTAATTAGCCACGATAAAGAAGGAACGTTGCAATGCTACACGCTACATTAAAGACGTCTCTAGAGTAAATGAATGACTGTTCATATAGAAATCGCAGGTATTAGTCTCATACAACAACGCCCCCTATAGTTCGTTGCGATCGCGAATAGCAAGTGAGTTACTGAAAAAAAGTAAGTTAATTCTCTAGTTAGACTACGGTTTCGGTTTTAACAATTGTAATTGTATTTAAATGTTTTTGGTTGTCAAATGTATGGCTAATGATTTCTTGCAATGGGCTAATTTTTGAACACGAAGTTCAATCTCTTGGTTTTCAGGTCCAGTGGCGTACGCAAGGGAGGGGTTTAGGGGTTTGAACACCCCCCTTGAGCTCCGACAAAATGGCAAAAATAAACATTTTAGTAGAAATTATGCGGGTATTATTTTTTAAGACTATACATTTTTATTTGCCTTATGCCTACCTTTTTATCTCGCGGTATTTCTCAGAATACTGTAAAAAACATTTCCTATAATAGGGTTGTACTTTTAAAACTAAATTCACGTGATACTGTTATGGACTGGTTCCTTTCTGTTTTGCCAGTCGCGATAGTTTTCGAGACTGGCTGTCATTCGCGAGGTCTTTACGCGATGATTCTGAAATCTTAGACGTTCTGTCGTCTTTGAGACAATTCGAGAATTTTGGAGATGCGGTGAAAAATTATATAAAAGGGGGAGCGGAGTACAATGTAAGTTTTTCTGTTGTACAGAAATGTGATACTTCCGTTGAAGAAAATGTTTCTATATAACAAAATCTGATGAATGTGAAAGTGGCCCTCAAAGTGTTACTTCCCACCCATATGACATTGGACTTTTCTCAGAAGATATTACATGCGAGAAGATATTACATTATGTTCTAAAACTTAAAAAATCAAATCAAAATTTAACTAAACAATGTTGTCTAAATAAAAAGTCAAAACTGCCTAGCTGTCTAAATTAGGAAAATAATAGTGTTTTATTACATACTCGAATTTCTTTTAGTAGCTTCAGAAAATTATAAACACCCCCCTTGAAAAAATTCTGCGTACGCCACTGTTCAGGTCAGAATAGAGCCCCAGAATTAGACAGGCCGACTCATCATCTATTTTTGCTCCAAAGAGCTAACATAAGCACAATACTAACATAACGTTAACTTTCGAACTTTTTTTGCTTCAATATTGCTTGATAGGTCAGCTCTGATAGTATAGGAGCCTTAGATTAGAAGTTAGCTGAAACTTGTTTTTGTCACAAAATTGTATAGAAATTAGACAAATGAATTTTTTTGATGGGTTAATGCAGAGGTGGGCACCACAAATTATGCGGGAATGCATTCTGAGGGACTCGCGATTCTGTTAGAAATATTGCGATGGACAGCACAATAAAACATTAAAAAATAAAAATTATTCTAAAATTTTATACATATTTATCCTTTGTTATTTCAGTTTATAAATATGTGGTACCTACCTATTTTTAATCTGTAATAAACATTGTTTAAAAACAAGTACCGTTCATTGCCTTCTGCTGAGCATCTTAAAAACCATCAACCAATTTCAACTTTAGATTTACAACTAGCCATCGAGGAAAACCTTAAACTAAGCGTCTTCGGTTTTAATTTTTCAATGTTACAATTTGTGTTCGTAAAATTATTGCGAGAATTTAAAGAAAAATTTACTTTGAAATGTTTGTGAAATATATTTTCTTGCTAGTAAATGATTTTATTTTTATTTCCCTCATAGTTCAACTAACAATTTAGTAATAATAAATTTGTCTTTTTCAAATATAGAAAAAAATATTTTTTTCAAATTCCTACTGCATATTATAATTTTTTATACTTAGGTAATGAACTCGATTCATTTTTTTTATTGCGAAATTCATTTTATTTCAACTGATTTTGGTGGTTAAAATGCAGAGGCGAATTCTAAAATTTTTACATCTAATGCCTAGATTAGCGCAATCCGTTTCCTGCAATGGGCTTCGATGCAAAAATTTTAACCTGTGGTTTAAAATCCGATAAATATTTCTCATCGTCATCATTTTTTTGACAGGTTGGCCAGAAAAAAACCTTTAGAGACTAACGTTTTATTTTAATAAACTTCTGTTTCACGGTAAATGGGCTATCAGAGGAATGAGCTATCACGCAATGGGTTATCAATTTTAATGGATTATCATTTCGAGTGGGCTAATATCCGGTCAAACTTTTGTTCCAAAGATATATTTGTATTGAATTTCTAAACGAAAATTTTTGAAGGGCTGAAGTTTTTTTTTTCTTCTTCCATTGCCCGCCTGGGGAATGACCTACGTCATACAGGCAGCTGAAGGACAGATTTGCTGGCCACTCTTTCAGGGGCACCATATTAAGTGGGCCCATGTTGCTCTCACAGTTAAGGACAGATAGTACAGAGAGGTAAAGAACATCCATGCCTTGCCCAGAATTCGAACCCAGAACCTTTCTGATGCATGAAGGACTAAAGTAGAGTAACGAAATTTCTACAAGCAGCTAAAATTTTGAGTCAAAATTCGATATTGTGTTTTCTAAATTTTAACATTTACTTTATCTTACTATTTATGCTGCTATCAACAAATATTTGATGCAATATTTTAATTTTTAATCGCCGTATATCCCTTGGAGGGGGTCTGGGTTCTACTTATCTTTCTAAAATTCTAAATAAAAGATTAGTCAACACTTGTTACTGCTTGTTTTAACGGTAGGTTTATAGATCGTTAAATAGGTAAAACCAATTTCAGCCATAACTACATTTTAGCTAGTGAGCTAACAAACAGGGTTGCCGGATTTAAACCAGATAATACAAAGATGGTGAGTTTTTTTGTTCCAACTACTAAAATAAGATCGGCTGAAATAAATTAAATGCGGACTTTTATTAAAACAAAATATTTTTCAAAAATCGAGGTGACGTAAAAGACGCTTGATAATTTTAATTACATGGTACAGTGCACAAAAAAAAAAGATATCACTCTGAATAATATTTGTTCTAACGATCGGATTTTCACGTACATGTTCTATAAAAAAAATAATGATCGAGTTGTAATCACGTACAGGTTTTCATGCTCTAATGAACTAATTTTCAGTGTCAATCTTCATGGTTCTTGGGGGTGACCTCAAATATGCTAATTATTTAGGGATAACTATTAATAAAGTTACGAAATCGGACACAGAAACGTACTTTCTCTGAATAAATATATGTATATATATTTTTACATATTTGGATACTTAACCTTCAAAATATAGGGCATAGCCACAATCTGGGAAATTGGTCCCCATAGTTTAGTCAGGAGAGGAATTCAAAGTACGGACTTCTTAATGTTAATTTCCCTTTTTGCGTTTTTAGTCATATTTTAAAACTAATTAAGCACTTCAAAAAACAAACAAAAAAAATGCACTCACTCATAAAAACCATTTACCTAAAGATAATTTCATGAATAATTTTTTTTTAATAATTATTACTTTTTATTATTTAATTCAATTATGGATAAAAAAAATTGAATTTTGTGGTACAATTTTTATAGCATTTTAATCTACGTATTTTTGTATATCAAAATCAGAAGTTTTAACCGTTTTTAGTAGAAGCCGAGAAAAATCAAAATTGTTTTTAGAAAAATAATTTGACGAAAATGAAGAAATATATTAAAATGAGGGAGATTAATATTATTTAAATGCAGATAATTTACGACAAAATTAAATTACGCTTTCGCGTAGCTTAAAAGTTCATTAATTTTCATTTCATAGCTTAATATTTGTTTCAGTAATATCAGAGTGCTAATAATTTTTTTTTTCTGAATTATAAAATACGATGTTTTTTTGTAGTCCTAAAATATTTGTAGTACTAAAAATTTATTCGTAATTTAGTGAAGAAATTCGAATAAAAGATTTCATTAAATAAAAAAACATTTCACTCAACGAATGTCTAGTTTTATAAAAGCATGTTTTTGATAGAATAATTATTCATCAGCTTTTTTAATTTTATTTTTTAGTTTGTCTTTTCTATAATTGATACAATTTTAATAATATACATACGAATGCATAGATTTGGAAAAATATATTTATCAATTTCTTAAGTACAACATTTTTAAGCATCTTAAAATTTTTCAGCATCTTACATATTGTCTTAATCTTAAAATAAATTTTTTAATTACCTGTCCACGCGTGTTTCGCAAAACTACAACTTTACCAATTATTTAATTAAATTTTAACGGCTCTTAAAATCTTTTTCTTTACGCTACCAAGTATATTATTTTTTTATAAAATACTAATATTTTTTTTTAAATTTAGATTTTTTTTGAAGTAAAATTCATTTTTAAATTATTGTCAAGTTTTCATTAAATGAAAACTTAGAATTATTGCCAGTTAGCTGGGAATTAAATCTTGCTAAGAAATTAAATATTCTGCTGATCAAAACTATTCTATGCTAAACAGCTATTCTATGCTATTTACTAAGCATACTATTAGGGGGGCCGGAAAGTAATGTCGTTTCGGTGCATTTGATATTTGTTATTAAGATTTTATTTTTAATCATGATTGTATTCACCCTCGTTAGCAACAACGATTTCAATGCCGGATCGAAAATAAAGCAAAAAATAATGAATAGGTTTTTAAGACTAACAAATATTTATTGCGACAGAACGGCATTAATTTCCGGTCCCCCTAATACTCTTTTCGAAAAAAAAAATCGTCTTTTTTGTTGTTTCTTATTTTTTAAGTAACGAAAAGTAAATGCATATGTGTGCACATCAAAAAACTACAACAGATTGCTTTGTTCTTTTAATGAACGAAAAATTGCGCACGTACAATTTTATGTTCAAACTTGTTCTCCCCGCTAATTTTGAGAAATTGCCCTCTTAAAAAGGTTAATGCTGAAAAAATTTGCTTAAAGTCAAAAACTTACCTTTAGAACAATAAAAACAATAAATTTTTAGATCAGGAAAATGCTCGATATGCCTTATTTTGTGAAAAAGCAAACACTAAAAATAGAAAATTGTAAAAAGATTCCAAAAACGCTCAATTTTTACAATTACGTAAAAAAATTGTTTTCTTAACTTTAGAATTTCCTTAACCCTTTGATGTCGTATTAAGTTTATACATGGGTGTCATGCTGGTCGGAATTAATTTTCGTTGAACGAACATTCACACATAATATGCAAGATTATGAAGGAAAAATAAAACTTTTTAATTCTTTTTTAAACCTTAGATGCATGTAACACAATATGTTTTAATTTTGTATAAAAAATATATTTTAACAATTCTCCGTCGCGTGATATCTTTCAAAGCAGTCATCAATATGAAGCCCTGGTTTTCGAGAACATGTGCCGCAAAAAAAATTAGTATGGTATCTTCCGCCTTTGATTTTTCTGTTTGAACATTCAGAATAATCTTTACATTTTCACCAGTGCCGCAATATATGTAGTTTGCCATTAAGCTGTGGCTAACATCTTTGATGTGGTGGCTGAAAGAAGACATACGACTGGAACAGTAAAAAAACGTTGGAGGCTGAGAGTAGACGACAGCAAAGGGTTAATACTAAAATAAGATATATCAAGAGATTTTCAGATAACAAATTATTTTATAGCTGTAATTAATATGTTCAGCAAATTATTTAAATATATTTTTTTTTAAATCACCAATTTAAATCGTTCTTTTATTTCTCCGTAAAAAAACTAGAATGTTAATGTTTCATTTATGATAAATTGAAACGTGACAATTAAACCCAGAATTTAATTTGTTTGGACGCAACATTAAAACTGTTAGAAACAATTAACCTGAAACTGTTAGAAACAATTAAACTTATTAAAAGTATTAGATAAGAAGCTAAACTTATTTCTTTATTTTGTTAAGAGTGGCAGGAAAAAGGAAAAAAAGTAGTCCATTAATTTTGACACCTATATGAATATCCGATTATTAGAACGAAAAATATCCAGAGTCATGCCTTTTTTTTTGGTGCACTGTGCATTACTTGGTATTATTTTATATGATAATTTGAAAATCGTTAGTTTATTGGAGAAACAGATGTAAATTTTAGAAGCATTAAGAACAATAATTTTAAACTACTTGAAATTATAATAATCAATTTCCCACAACTTTTACAATCAAATATATTTTAATTAGTACTTTTAACAAATATAAGATTTTTATAGAAAATTCCAGATAAAAATATTTAGCACAATTTATAAAAAATGTTTGTTTAAACAGGAATATTGTATGAATTAAAATGTGACTATAATATATTTAGAATAATATTTTAGACTGATTTTAAAGTAAGTAGGGTGAATTGCAGAAACAAATTAATTATTACTAGGAGGCTTCGCCCCCTACTTGCTGGTGCTCGCCAACCCCCGGAACTGCTTTCGCAGTTCATTTCGGATTGCTTCGCAATCCGATGCTCGCTTTACTCGCTCATTGGATACGTTCTTAACGTCTAGCTTTTGTATACTTTTTTGAACACTGAAGTTCCGAAAACTTTTCACTGTAGAAAATTCTAAACCTGTACATTCCAATATAAATTTGAAATTGCAAACAGTTCACATATTTTTCTTAATCACACTATTCTAACTTTCAGTTGTTGAGAAAAGTAACTGTTGTAAGTTTTGTTTTAAAGTCTTTCCCACAAAAGGGCTAAACAATATGAAATAGTAGTCTGCCACTGAACGCCGGGTGTAAAGCATCGGCTTCGCGGAAGATAATTTTGTATTTTTAATTCTCTGAATGGCGCCACCCTAATATGGAATTTGTAAAATAAATGTATATATTTTTGATTGTTGATGAAGCCCATCATTTTGCGTTTTCATCAGTGTTCAGAAGCAGAACAACTATAAGTTCTTTATTTTATCACAAAAATATAAAATGTATAAAAAACAAAGAGTAAGAAAATGAGTATAGTCACAGAAAAAGTTAAAATTATAATATAGTATTTATCAGTTAAAATAAGACTTTTCGTTTAAGTTATTGTTAACAATTTAAATTTCTCCGAAGCAATTCTAAACCTTAATTTTGCTCACTACGTGCTCTTGCGCGCCGAAGTCTATCAATTAAAACGTATTAGCGTTTTATATAACATGGATTAGCCATATGATGCTCACTACGTGCTCTTGCGCACCGAATCCAATCAATTAAAAATGAAAACTGTTGCCAGCGCGAGAAAAGAAATATCATCGGTTTTATTGATACATACATACGTACGTATTAGCGTTTTATATAATATAGATTATTACTCACCATTCATTATTATTATTAATTATTGTATATTACTCACATTTTAACCAATTTTGTAATAAGTACCGTTAAAAAAAGTAAATAACTTCAATTAGGAAGACTTTTTGTTTAGAAAAAATTGAGTGGAAAATACACTTATTACTAAAGTTTATTTGCACAGTTGAAATTTTAACTATTACAATCTTATTAATAATTTATTTTTACATTGGGAAAGATCGCGGCAGCCCTCTATATTTTGATTATCAGAAATTCAAATCTGTTGAAAAAAAGTTATGTTTATTCAGAAAAACTACGTTTTTGTCTCTGATTTCGTAATTTAAAATATCGTCCGCACAAATTACCGTGTTTGACGCCTGGGAAACATGCCTGAGAAGCATTTAGTTTGAGTCTTAAAACGTGAAAATCCGATCATTGGATTAAAAGTTATGCAGAGTGGTTTGATGTTGTTTTTGAGCACTGTACTTGATGTAAATTATTCATATAATTCTAAAAACCTAGTTTTACTATAAGAAACCAAAATTTGAACTTCTGCAGCTTGAAGACATGAAAATATCTTTTAAATCATTGTCTCATCATACAACTTGTAATAGGTATGATCCTGATTGTTTATATCACATTTTAACAGGCATTACTGTGAGCTACATCATTTGACATCTGATGCATTATTACATCATAAAAAAGTATTTATAGTTTTTAATGAATAGTAATCACTGAATTCAATTCGAATACAATAGACAGTATACACATAGGTTAAAAACAATACGGTAAAAAAAAACATAAAAGCTTTTAAAATTAAAGACAGTTTAATAAAATACGCCCGGCTTGGAGTTTTTTTTTTTTTTTTTTTTTTTTTTTTTGAAAAGGCAGACTTATTTGCTAACAAATGCTTACTATGGACCAACAGTTTGAAGATACCATTTCTGGTGGGTTAAAGGTTTACCACTATGGGCTAACATTTGAAGGCAAAATTCAAATTGTTTATTTCAAGGACAAAAAGTTTGTTTTATAGTTTGCTCTTGTTGCGACATTATTTTGCGGATGGAATGAAAAAGTTTTAGGCAGTTTAATATGCGTAATAATTTAATATATAATTTCCGGCAACGGGCTACTGTTATGAAGTAAAAATGAATTGCTTTGTAAGTCAAAATATAGTTAAAATTTATTTAATCCAAAATTTGTTGACAAATGGTCAAAGAATATTTTTTATGGATTAACAATGTCATAAACTGGTCTTTAATTTGGCGACGAACTTTAAATTTCGTTTTTTTTTCCGTCAAAGTCAAATCAAACTTTTAGTTGATTTGTTAAAAATCAGCGAAAACCTGTGTTGGGCATTTTTTAACAGTCAAGCGAACGAAACTTTTTGATGATCAAATTTACATTACCAATTTTCTATAATTTTTATTGCAATTTAAAACACTTTATAAATTGCCAGATAGTTGTTCTGTTTGTAAGGCGTAGCTGAAGGAATTCTCAAAAAAAAGGACATAAAAGCAATGCAGTTTTCTTTATGATGTGTTTTTTTTTCGAACTATTTGAACGAAATAGCTTTTTTTAAATTAATGAAAAGAAAAAAGAATTGTGTACATCGAATTTCTAGTTTGTAGGAGCAATAATTTAATAAAATATGTAACCTGTGTTTCGAAATTTGCAGTTTTATAGAAAAGGCAGATAAGACAAAAAAAGGCAGAGAAGAAAAAGAAAGAGAAGTTAGAGAGAGAGAAGAAAAAAAGAAAAAAGCGAGAAGAAAAGAAGGGAGCAAAAGGAACAGGTAGTAGCAATTATAAGTGGCACTTTTTTTTCCTTCAAAAAAGCATAAATAGTACTACTGAAGCTAGAATGAAAACTAAAATTGTATTTTTAATCTTTATTGAGAAGAGAAAATTGAACTAAATATTTGGTCGGAACAAGTGGAGGTCTTAAAATGAATGGAACATGAGAATGAAATTCGTACCTGAGTTATGGCTTTTCACATGTTGTACCTCAATCAACGTCATCGCTCTTGAAAAAAAAGGCCACAACTTGCTCTATAAGAACTGCAAAGAAAATTATAAGAGAACAAATGTGGTTATCGGCATTTCAAATCAAAAAATTGAATTAAAAATTTAATAGAAAATTATCGACACCTATATTTTACAAAACGAATGTGTGCACTGTGCAAAAGATCACGGGAAAAGGTAGAAACGAAACAGCAACTTATAGTTTGTCTATTAAAGAACTCCCCTTAGGACAAAGTCTAAAACAGTCTAATGCTGTGGAAACTAGAAAAATAGCAGAAATAGTTTATCACAAGTGGGTGCTTTTTTCTTCCCCGATTCCCTTTCTTTCACCAAACCTATCTTAAATATTGACACAACACTCTTACTATAAATAGTTTAACTTTGCCACCGTCTCTGCTCCAGACGAATGGCGGATGGAGTTCTTTCCATAGACAGACTGTATAAGAGATGGTTTAAGTAAGTCTTTCATATGTTTTGAAAAGACGGACTGTGATTGCTTTGCTTAATTATGTTTATACGCAAAAATATGTTTATAAGCATAGGTATAAAACAATAAGGTAAAAAATTAAAAAAGCCAATAAAATTTAGCTTTTAAATAAAGGACTGTTTTTTTTTTTTAAAATCTTTTGACTCTTTAAGAAAAGGCCAACTTTTATTGCTACCCTACTAAAGAATGCTTACAATGGACGAACATTTTAAAGACGCGGATAAAGGTTTACTACCATGGGGACTAACATTTGAAGGTAAAATGCAAATTTGTCATTTCAAGGACGAAAAGTTTTATACGTTTGCTCTTGTTAGGTAAGATCATTTTGCGGATGGGATAACATAAATTTTAGACAAAGTAATATGTAGATACTAATAATTTCCTGCCACGGGCTACTGTTTGGAAGTAAAAATGAAGTGTTTTCTAAATCAAAACATAGCTAATTTTTTTTCAATCTAAAACATTTTTGACTAATGGCAAAAGTATACCTTATATGGGTTAACAGCGTCGAAAACTGGGCTTAAATTTGGAGGCGAAATTTAATTTTGTCTTTTCTTCCGTCGAAAACTAGCTAAAATCAATTTGGAATATTATTATTATATCTTTTAATATATTAATTATTATAGTTTTTAAATATTATATCTTATTTCGTGGAGAGATAACGAAGCTTTTATTGGGATATCAATTTTCTGAATTTGGTATTGAATTCAAACTTTTGGTTATTTTGTCAAAAATCAGCGAAATCTCGTGGGCATTTTTTAGCGGTCAAGTAAGCGAGAATTTTTGGTCAAATGAAAGTTAACGATTTCCTTTAATTTTTACTGCGATTTAAAACATTTTAAAAATTGTCAGGAAATTGTTCTGTTTGTAAGGTGTCACTGGAGGAAAAAGACATAAAAGCAACGCAATTTTCTTAAAGATTTTTTTTTCGAATAACTATTTGGGCAATAAAGCTCTTATATTAAAGAAAATGAAAAAAGATTGTGTGCATCAAAATTCAAATTTATTGGAGCAAAAGTTTAAGAAAATATGTGTTTTGAAATCGGCAGTTTTGAGAAGAAAAAAAGCCTGCAAAAAGAACTTGTAGCAGCGTAAGCAGTTTTTTTTTTACATAAATAGTATTACTGTAACTTAAATTGCTTTTAAATTTTTATTGAGAAGTGAATATTGAATTTAATTTTTGGGCGAAACAGGTGATCTTAAAATTAAGGGAACATGAGAATGAAATTCGTACCTGAATTATGGTTTATCACAATCACAATCGCTCAATCAACATTATCACTCTTCGCTATCAGAAAAAAAGCCAAAACTTGTTCTGTAAAAATTGAAAAGAAAATAATAGAACAAATGTGGTATTAGGAAGTCCAAATAATAAATTTCATTAAAAATTTATTAAAAAAATAATAATACTTATATTTTACAAAACGAATGTGTCCACGGTGCAAAAGATTACGGGAACAGTGAGAAACGAGGCAGCAACTTTATAGCTAGTCTATATAAAGAACTCCCCTTAGGACAAAGTCTAAAATCGTCTCCTGCTATGGAGTCGTGTCAGTTGGCAGGGGTACCTGAGGCCGAAGTGGCACTTCATCCTGAGGTGAGGATCGTTGAAGTGGTATGCCTTCTCGTCCTTGTAGCCTAGAAATAAAAGTAAGGATTAATAAGTGGGCACATTACCCGAGTAATTATCATCAGAAATGATGCAGATTATGCATACATAAATATAAATTCATAAATAATAATAAATATGAATACAAAATGCATAAGTAGAAATACGTAATTATTTAGATATATAGATAATCAAAATTATACTTCCTGTACAAAGTTTGTCAGTATAACAAAGCAGCGAACACAAGCAACAAAAACACTACATCACATAACGCTTATTCATTAATCCAAGGCTTTGCCTAGTTAATAGTGCAATAACCAGAAAACAGCGGGAAACCAGAAATTAGTAATAATGGAAATAATGAAAACCAGAAAATAGCAGAGATAGTTTATCACAGGAGGGCGCTTTTTTCACCCCTGATTTCCTTTCTCTCTTCACATGGCCTGTCTTAAATATTGACCCAACACTTTTAATTGAAATAGTTAAACCTCCTCACCGCCTCTGCACCAGACGAATGGCGAAGGGAGTTCTTTCCATAGTGCTGCATAAGAGATAGTTAAAATTTTTAATGTGTTTTGGAATGCATATGTTACATATGTTACAAATACATATGTTACTAGCGGAAGAGCTGTGTTTAAAAAAAGAAAAAAAAACTATGTAATTTTTAATTGAATATGCATTTTTTTTATTATTATTATTTTAATATGAGCGATATTTCACATTTTATTAGAGAAAAAGAGCATTAATTATTTCCTTTTTCCCATTTTGTGAATCATCATCACATTAAAGAAAAAAAAATCGGGGAATCCGCAGCAGTAACTACCGAAATAAAGAATTTTGGAATGCATATGTTACATATGTTACAAATACATATGTTACTAGCGGAAGAGCTGTGTTTAAAAAAAGAAAAAAAACTATGTAATTTTTAATTGAATATGCATTTTTTTTATTATTATTATTTTAATATGAGCGATATTTCACATTTTATTAGAGAAAAAGTGCATTAATTATTTCCTTTTTCCCATTTTGTGAATCATCATCACATTAAAGAAAAAAAATCGGGGAATCCGCAGCAGTAACTACCGAAATAAAGATCGAAGACTGGGTCAATCAAATGCGGGTACCGTTTCGAGATTCGGTTGTTGTAATAAATACTATTGTATTAAATATATCAGATTTTAAAAACAATGTGGAAATCAATAGCTATAACTGCTAAAAAAATCGATATAATCATCGCCTTAAATAGTAAATACTCAAATTGGAGTTTCTCATACTGATTGTAATATATCAGGATATAAAACCATGTGAAAATCAATACCAATAACTGCCGAAAATACAATCGAAACAGTATGAGCCATGGTGGTTCAGGTGATAGAGCGGTTGCCTTCCAATAAGGTGAACCGGGCTCAAATCCCCGCAATGGGTTATCGATAATAATTCCGCACTTGGCTCACATCAACCACAGTGCAGACGAAAAATATCCTCAGTGGTAGACGGATCATGGGTTGGAGTCCCCTTGCCGTCGGGCTAACCGTGGGAGGTTTTAATGGATTTCTTTTCCCTGTAACGCTAATGCGAGTTAGTTCCATCAAAAAGTCCTACATGAAGGCAGATTTCTCTCAAGACTTAATCCAGGAGTTCCCTTGTCTTCTGGATCGGGTGATAAATTACAAGTCAAGGGAGCTGAACATTGGTCATTGTAAACCCGAAAATTGGGTCGGCTGTACAAAGACTATTATAAAATCGAAACACCATGTGGATTTACGATACTATAAGCGAAAATTGAGAGCGTCAAAAAGTGATTATTTAAAAGGGCGATTGGAATTTTAAGTGTAGAAATAATATTAACTGATGAATAACAGGAATTTTTAAAACCCCAAGGAAAATGGTAGCACTAGCAATTAAACTCTGAATCAACTGGTAATTCAGGGCTTTATTAGTAATAACTGCCGGAAAAAAAATGAAATAGTCACATTAAATGTAAATAAGTGCAATAAAACTTGTAAAAGTAAATAAGGGTAATAATATACGTTTAAGTAAATAAGTGCATTAAAAAAACATCAAGATTTTTTTTTTAAAATAACGTGAAAATTCGTAGCAATAATTAACGAATGAATGATTGAAACACTGCATGGATTAACGAATATCGGCGCAAACCGAGTGTGTCAGAGTGATTTCTAGGATCTGCTATTCAAACTTCACGTACTGTGATAACATCAATAAATTAATAAATTCAACGAAATTAAAAAGAATAATAATACTAAGAGGGACAAATGTACCGCATTAATTAATTCGTTTGCTACAAATCTGAATTTGTAACTTAATCCCCACTCAGTCATATTTTATTAATATGATGTTTTAAAAAAATAATTAAAGAAAGAACATACGAAAGAACATTCTTCTACGAGCGAACTATCTCTTAAACTTTCACAAATTCGGATTTTTTTTATTTTATTTTCAATTTATTTGAAATTCTACCTGAAGCCAGTCATTATCGATTTTTTTTTAAATTCACAGAACAGAAAAATCATGAGCATTTCTATCCCATCTGATTCACGAGAAAGACATTTTTTGAATATCTACAGAGAAAAAATAATCCTTCAAAAATTTATGAAGGAAAGAAAACCAAAATTTTTTATTTCTCAAAAGAAAAATCTTTCTGCGAGTACCATATAACGTTCTGCGACAATGTCGCCACGATTCTGCCACCGGCCCTGTATTTCATTAAACATGTAAAATAATTGGCACTTTCATACACGCTACGGGCTGACTAAATAGATTGTGAAAACCAAGCTTTTTGCGTTATTCGTGGTAAAAATCGACGTAGTGTGAAAAAATCCAATTTTCGAAAATGGAAAATTAAACACTTTTTAAAAACAACCAATAGAAAAAGTACTATTAAGGGCTTTTAAAAACCGAAAATAGGCATCATTAAGCACTTTTTAAACACGTTACGCCCCCTGTTTTTTTTACAGAAAAGAGTTTTTGGTAAAATTTAACAATTACGTTTTTTTGAACAAAAAGTACATACAGGGGCTCTCACGCACTTAAGGACTGTGTTTTCAAAATAAATGCGTCACTATATTGGATGAATATTATGTTTTGATCAAGATATCTTCTATAATGACGAATTCTACCTTAGTTGAACTTCAATCCTCAAATAATTCATTCGTGTTCACAAGTTTTTCATAAAAGTTTATTTAAAATATATATTTTGCTAAGTTTCTTATACTTAAGGACAGTTTGTCTAATCATGAGTTATTGAATGATTACAATCAATTTATCGATCAATGTAAGTGTAATTTACTACATTATCTTTGTTTTATTCTTTAAAACATTATATTAATATTTTTTTAGTACAAAATTCAACATTATTATGAGTAAAAGTAAAAACGTTAGCAATGAACAGAGATGTCGAATAGATACTCTGAGAAAAGAAGGTTTAAGCATTAGAGAAATTGGTAAGCGGGAAAAATTATCAAAAACAGCAGTTTTCCAAGTAATGAAAACTATTCAAGTGACCAAAAGCATTTAAAAAGCATCCCGAAAACCATGTCCTCGCAAAACTACCGAACGAGAAGATCGAATTATTCATCGAATTTCTGAAGCTGATCGTCACAAAATAGCCCCGGACATCAGAAAAGAATTCGCTGAATTAACAGGCAAGCACATACGCAATAATACCATCAAACGGCGTCTAAATGAGTTTCGGCTTATGAGTCGCGTATGTAGGAAAAAACCGTTGATGTCAAAGAAGAATATAGCAGCTCGATTAGCTTCTGCAAAAAGACACCGAAACTGGACATCGGTTGACTGGAAACGAGTTATATTTACAGACGGATCGAAGTTCAACAGAATGGGGTCAGATGGCAAAAGTTATGAGGCGTCGAGTCGGTGAAGAATTTAATGTACAGCGTACAAAATCAACTGTAAAAGGTGGAGGCGGCTCGGTGATGGTGTGGGGTGCCATGACACGTTCAGGATGTGGCCTAATTCACAAACACGAAGGCATCATGGATCAGCATGTGTATGTGGGCATTATCAAGACTATTTTCCTGCCTTATTACAGGAAACTTCTCTCAAGAAAACCAATCATGCAAGCCAATAATGATCGAAAACATGCGAGCAATACTGCGAAGGCCTTCTTGTCAAGCAAGAAAATTGAGGTTTTGCAGTGACCTTCCCAATCACCAGATTTCAACCCGAACGAGATGCTGTGGATAGATGTGGATAAATATGTGAAACAGCAAAAACCAAAAAATTTAGGTGATTTATATAAATGTGTCCAAGAAGGCTGGACAGCTATACCTCCTGAGCAATGTCAAAGATTAATAGATTCGATGCCTCGTAGATGTGAAGCAGTAATTGCCACAAAAAGCTTACCGAGTAAATACTAGCTCCAAATCTTTGTCTTTTGTTACATTTTTTACATTGTTATTAATTTTATTAACGATTAAGAAATATTTATTTTGTTGTCCTTAAGTATGCGGAATGCATATTTTTTCTAAAATGTTACATAATTTAAGTATAATAAGTATTATAGTTAGATAAATGAATTTCATTGTGAAAATATATTGAAAATAAGTTATTTGTTCCAATACATAATTATCAATTCAATAAACTTATGCGTGAACATTAAATTTTGGATTTTACTTTCCATAAAGACATGTCCTTAAGTACGTGAGCGCCACTGTAAACTTGCAATAAATTAACTTTACATGAACTTTAAATAAATTAAATTTTGTTTTGGTGGGTGGGATAACCAAAATTTTTATGGGCTAACAATTTGCTACAATGTGTCATCGTTCGGAGACAAAAGTTCAAACTGGCGCTTTTTGATCAGGATTATGCTAAAATTTGTTGGGAGGCAAAATTTAAACTTGTGGTTTTTTTAGAAAAAGAGTCGCCTTAACTTGTCAGGGAGATATAGTTTGAGACAGTTTGGTTAAAAGAAATCAGATAAAACTTCTCTTTTCTATATAAATTTTAAGGGTGGGGGAAACAAACCTTTTAGATGTGTAAACGAACAGGTGACCAACATGCACCTCTAATAGCACGCGTTCTAAATATGAGTGGCAGGTGAACTCACACCCAAAGTTAAAAATATATTTCTTTCAATTTCTTTTTTTGTATCCGTCGTAGAACAGCCGACCCAATTTTTGGGCTTACGACTGCTAATGTTCAACTCCGTAGCCTTGTCATTTTGATCCCAATCCAGAAGACAAGGGAACCTGGATCAGTACATCCAGAGGTATTGATTTGTTATGGGAACATGGAGGACTTTGTGACTAGACAGTTTTAACGTGCATCAGCACCATTTACTACACGAGGAGTCTTCGGCCGGCTGGGATCGAACCCACTAACTCTAGGACATGGGCCCAGCGCCCTACCGATCTCGCTGTCCCGGTCTATTTTCAACTTTGTTTTTTTTTCAGTTTAGGAATATGTAATACTTTCCTATGACTAATTAATTTGCAATACATTTTGATAAAAACCAATATCGTTCATCGCTGACTGATGAATATCTTTGAAAACGTAAGTACTTTCATCTTCAGATTTACAACCATTAATATAAAATTTATGATGAGCAAATGATTTCTAACTTTTAGAGGCAAAATTTCATCTTCAATTTCTTGATCAAAAACTCGCTAAAACTTGTAATAACCATAATTCTTCTTTATTGGGTGAGTTATCGAGGATTTTTTTTTTGAAATTCTGACTTTCTAAACTAGAGTTATGGTATTTTAATCAGGAATTAGCTAATGCATTTTTCTGACATTTTTTAACGGTGGGAAAAACTAAAATTTTTGATTGGAAAGCTTGAGTGTAAATTTCCGACAATGGACTTACGTTTTCAAACGACTTTTCGTGTGGTTTGTGGGTCAGAAATGGGCTATAAAACTTGTTCTTTTTTATGATTTGGCTAATGAAATTTTCGTTAAGTGAGCTAACAAAACGCCTAACAAAAATTTTGTGGAATAATGTTGGCTAATTATTTCCTGCAATGACCAATGACTGGACTTCACAATTGCTTTCCTTTTAGATCAGAAATTGGTTAAAATTTGTTTTGACTCCTTTTTGCCATATGAGGTTAAGATTTCTTACAATGGGCCTCCAGTCAATAATCAAACTTATATTTTTTAGATCAGAAATTAGATTAAAAATATTTTGGCCATATTGTGTGCAAATTCGAAACAAAATTAAATTTTTCTACTTTTGATCAAAAACTAATTAAAACTTGTTATGACCATAACCTTTGTTTCGGCAGGTGGAATTGCAATTTTGTACAGAGGTCTAACTTTTGGAGACAAAGTTAAAACTTGTGGTTTTAAAGTCGGGCGGTTGATTCCGAGGTCGATTTCAAAATTACCTAAAATCTATTTTGGTCATTACTTTTGTTTAAGAGATGAGCTAACGAAAATGTTTGATTTGTTAAGTTTTGAGACAAGATTGAATTTAACATTTGCGCACTTTATAGTTTAGCCATAATTCGTTTTTGCCAAAAATTGTTTCGAGGGATAACGATTTCCTAAAATAAACTTAAATTTCAGGCAGACACTGGCTGTTTGTTGAAATGGCTTATGGTGCTTTAGATAATAATTTAACAATATCTTAATTTGATCATAACTGTTTTTTGGCGGATGGCTTAACAATTATTTACAATAACGCTAGAATGCAAAACTCAAACTATTTTTTAAACCAAGTATCAGTTGAAATGTTTCTTTGCTGTCGTTTTTTTCCCTTTTTGATTGGAGGGCTAACGAAAAGTTTGGCTCGTTAGTATGAGATAGCAATTTTGCACAATAAGCTAACAGTTCTCATTAGAATACGTAAATTTGATTTACAAATTTGATTAGCCAGCCAAAAGAATTTTGGCTAAAAAACACTTTTAAGCAAGTGAAAATCAAGCACTCACAGCAGCAAATGGGGACCCTGGTTCATAGAAATTAAGGATCCACAATTTCTAGACCAATGGAATGATGTTTAGCGTTATACATCGGCTGCCTTTACATTACAGGAAAATTAGTGCACATCAATTTGAAGTTCGTGAACTGGTTTGTACACATGGACTGATTTTTTACGCACCAGGATTGTACGCCAATTCTTATCAATGGCATCGCAGTGACTTAACCATTTGAACATCGTGAATTTTTTAAACACGTTTTGTTTTTCAAAGAAATTTTTCAAAGCTGATTGGCTAATGAAAGTTTTTGCTACGATACGATTTACATAGTCTTACGATATCCTATTACGGGTTAGCTCTGCATTGTAAAATTTGATATTTAACTCTAAAAATCTAACATTTTTAGTTAACAAAAAAGTTAACAAGAAGCTATATTCGCCTGTTCTTTTAGTTGGGTTATTATTTTTTCAATAACTTTTTATAGGTGGGGCAAGTAACAAAAAATTTTGTTGACCAATGATTTCTGACAATGGCATAATTTTTCAATACAAAGTTCAATGTCAAAAATTAGCTTAACTTATTTTTGCCACAAAAATATTTGGCGTTCTGCATGCAGAGGTATATAACACGCGTCACAAATTGCACCGAAGACTTCTAGAGTAACGGAAGAGACCGTTATCAATATTATACTAGATAACGCTCAACAATATTTAAAAAAAAAAAATGGGAATTTTTTTTTAGCATTTACAATAAATTCTTTCTTCGTAATTTTAGTATATGAATATCTGTCACCTACCTATTGCTAATCCGTAATAACCACTGCAAAAAGTAAATATCTTTTATCACTTACTAATGAGCATCTTAAAAACCTTTGACCACTTTCAACTTCAGATTTAAAACTATCCGTCGAATAATGGATGAAAATTAAAAAGTCTTCGGCTTAAAAATGTTCAATGTTATTATTTGAAAACGGAATATTATTCTTGAAATATTTCAAAAAAATTAGCTTTTTTGTCATTAAAATTTTCTTACTCATTGTAAGATTTCTATACTTATTTTGTTGCGTTTTAATATCCATCATAATGCATGCAATTAAGAAATTAGCAGGAAAATAAAAAATTTCCTTCTTCAAATATAAAAAAAAAGATTTTTCAGTTTTTCACTTCATATTATTGATTTTTTAAAAATATTTTGGCAATTTGATAGATGATTTAATTTTTTACTGCGATTTTTTTAATGTCAATAGACTTTTAAGATTAAAGGCCAGATAACTAAACGCTAAAGGCCGAATAAATGCAGGATAACTGTTTCCTGCAATGGGCCTAAATTTCGGTATAAAAACTCAAACTTGTGGTTTTTGTAAAAAAAATAAGCTTAAATCTGTTTTGGGCATTATTTTCAGCGGGTAAACTAATGTAAACTTTCGGTGCGTTAAAAATTTCCTACAATTTAGTTGATTTTGTAGGTAAGATGAGTGGTTTGTAGGTTTAATTTCTCTACATTTTCGTCACTATCATAATTTTTAGACAGTGTGGCTGGACAAAGGTTTTAAGGGCTAACGATTTATTCTATAAGCTCAGGTTTCGTAGTAAAATTTCAAATTTTGACAAAAAAATTGCTTAGATTTACAAAAAGTTAGCAAAAAGCTGTATTGAGTCTTACTTTTTTCTGTAACACACAGCAATTATCTGTAGTGGAGTTTCGAAGGCAAAATTAAAACTTTTAGTTTTTCAAATTTGTTATTTTAGTTTTTCAATCTATACAATATTTTTGATCCGTGGTGTCTCAAGTGGTAGAGCGCTCGCCTTTCATTGAGATGAACCGAGTTCGAATCCCAACGATGCTTGGTAGATACGAATTCCACATCCGGCTTGCACCAACAACAGTGCTGACGTGAAATATGCTCAGTGGTAGACGGATTATGGGTTAGAGTCCCCTTGCAGTTAGGTTAACTGTGGGAGTTCCTCATGGTCTTCCTCTTCGTGTAACGCAAATGGGATTTAGTTCCATCAAAAGTCCTTCACGAAGGCAAATTTCTCCCAATACTTGATTCAGGAGTTCCCTTGTCTTCTGGATTGGGTTCAAAATTACAATACTACGGAGCTGAACATTAGAAGTCTTAAACCCCAAAATTGGGTCGGCTGTTCAACGACGGTTATAAAATGTCGCAATTACTTCTTTCAGAAATCATTTTTCTTTCTTTTTTGAGAGTGAGGTATAATTTTCCTACAATGATCCAACGCTGAAGGGCAAAGTAATATGGGTGGTTTTTAGGTCAATAATAACCTGTCCTAGCCATATTATATTTTCGTACAATATGTTGACATTTCGAGTAAGCTAAAACACGCTCAATTTTTTTTTCTTAATCAAATATTAGCTAATATATGACTTCTTTTGGGTGAGTTACCAGAAGTAACAAAATTTCTACAGGAAAGTAGCTCTTTGAGATCATATTCAATATTGTGGCTTCCAAGTCAAAATTTAGTTAAAACTTGTTTTAGCCATATATTGACGGTTGGTTTGTAAACCATAACATAGGTAAAATCAATTTTGGCCATAACTATACTACCCTACAGAAATGGAAGAGACACTTCCAGATTTTGATATTGTCTTATATTTCTCATGAAATACTTTATTATTAACTATTAATTATTAATTAACTTTAGAGGTGTTCAGTTCAAGCGATTTTTCATACCATAGAGACTCAGTGTTCATTCACCATAGAGATTCTGGACCACTTAAATTTGATGAAACTTCAAAAAGGGGTGAAGGACACTTTAGGGTTTTTATTAAAATTTAGAATAGGTGCTGGGGATTTGATTTTAAGAGATCACTTAGAAACATCAGCTAAAAACGCTACCTACATTAACTGGAGAATTCAAAATGAAATAATATCAGTAATGAATGAAATAATTTTGCAAACCATTGTCTCCCTAGTTAATAAAGTGGAATGTTTCTTGTGTGCTGAAATTTGCAGTTCTGAGGGAGAAAAAAAAGGCAGCAAAAGAAACTGATCGCAACGTTGGCACCAAGTGTTTTTTTTTAAAAAAATCTCCTGCAACTAGAAATTGTAATTTATGGAAAAAGAGAATAAAATTCTTACCAGAACTATGTAGCACCATATTATGCACCATATAACTTCTTTCCGATCTAAAGAATAACGGCAACAAATTGTCCTGCAAAAATTGCAGAGAAAACAATAAATATAAGCAAAAGTTGTAATAAGCATTTCAAATAATAAAATTTAATAAAAATTTATTAATTAATTCTGAACACTTTTAATTTACAAAACGAATGTGTGCATGGTGTAAAAGACTACTGGAAAAGCAAATGAGTAACATAGAAGAAGAGATGTCTTAAGCTTTTAAAATGCTTTGATAAGACTTGTTCTTCATTAGTTCTTTAATACAAACACTGAACATAAAGAATAAATTAAAAAATCATTAAGCACATGAATTACTTTTTAGATTTTCTTAATATCACAATGCATGCATACGATTTGTTATTAAAGGTAGACACGGAAAGACACAAGTCTGTATGTTCTCAAATGGAGATCCGTGGAACCCTGCAGTTCCATGAAAAAGTTAGAGGTCTAAGACCTAGGACTTTTTTTAAAGTTTTTTTTTAAACATTTTTGAAACCTACAGTTATACTTAGATCCAACCACTAAATCATTATTTACTTGATATTTCGGATGTCTTTAAGAAATAATTTAAAGAGGAATTAAGGAATGAAAATAAAGCCAAAGGAAGAGAAATGGTAAATACTTTTTTAAGAAAAAAAACAATTTTTCCTGTAATGTATTGAATAAATTGTTGAAAAGACACACACTTATATAAAATTGCTTTAGTATTTTCCCACCGCGATCTTCACATCAAAAGGAATTAACTAAATTCGTTAGTAAAGAAATGTGCTTCAAACAGCTATCTTCAACATTCATATAAGTTCTTTATAGCTTTCATTTCAACAAAAGGCAAACTTCGGCTTATTTCATTCATTTTTACCTTATGTATATAGGATGAAACAAATATCTTATCTAGATTCAGCTTAAGGATTGCGAATTTAACTTTCGGACATCAAACCCAATTTAATATACGAAATCGCATTTTTCAATTTTAAAGATATGAAAAACATTCATTCCTCTTTTTAAATATTTCGAAAATAAAATAGTCCTTTATTGGTTAATAAATTTATAATTGACTTTTAATAGTTTTCAATAATTAGCCTTCCTTTGGTTTCATATTCACAACTGCTAATGAACTTAATTTTATTTTCATTTTATAACTGGCGTTGAACAGTCGATCCAATGTTTTTGAGTTTACGACTACTAATATTCCGTAGCCTTGTAATTTTGAACCAAATTCAGAAGTCAATGGAACTCCTGGATCAAGTATTGGGAGAAATTTGTCTTTGTGGAGGACTTTTTGATAGAACTAACACGCATTTGCGTTAACTAGTGAGGAAGACCACGAAAACCTCCAATGGTTAGCCTGACACCAAAAGGATTCTAACCCATGATTCATTTACCACTGCGGATATTTTACGTCAGTACTGTGGTCGGTGCGAGGCAGGTTCGGAATTCGTATCGACCAGTCAAGGCTGGGATTCGAACCCGGTAAAAGAAGTTTGATCATTAAGGGTTTCACAGACCAAAAATATTGGAAACCGCTAAGCTAAAGTATCGCAGAATAATTTAAAATGTTACTTCGATTCAAACTCTTAGCTAACCAAACTGATTAATTTATCACTGGCTCAGGGGATAGAGCGTTTGCCTTCCAATGAGGTGACCAGGTTCAAATTCCAGCTATGGCTGGTCTATACGAATTCCGCATCCGGCTTGCACGAACCACAGTGCTGACTTAAAATATCCTCAGTGGTAGATGGATCATGGGTTAGAGTTACATGGCCGCCAAGCTAACCATGGGAAGTTTTCGAGGTTTTCTTCTCCATATAATGCAAGCGCCGGTCAGTTGCATCAAAAAGACCTCAATGTAGGCAAATTTCTCACAGTACTTAATCCGGGAATTCCCTTGTCTTCTGGATTGGGTTCAAAATGACAAGGTTACGGAGTTCAACATTAGTAGGAGAGAGTGGGGTCAATTGTAACATTTTTTACTTAACTATTTTTGACTAACTTTATTAATTGACAGACGAGTAAAGTAGACTATCCTCTACTAGAAAAAAATACCTTATTTTAAATGTTATTATATTAGTTATTAACAATTTTTGACAGTCGTGTACTTGTTACAATTGTCCCACTTACGGAGTCAATTGTAACAGATCATAAATTCAGCTAAAACATAGTTAATTATACATATTATCATAGTTGTGATATATTTTTTATTGATCAAAATCGTAGTGATATTTTAGGAGTAAAAATAATAATGAGCAGAGACCTAAATGGTTAAACGGTTAAATTTAAGGGGTTAAGACTTTTAATTCATGCTGTGTAAGGTGACAAATAAAATAATGCACTTGCAACATAATATAAATGATATAGGAAACTATTAGTGGTTCTTAAAGATTTAAGGAATGGTTAGTAAACGTAAGATTATTCATTTTCAGCTGTTACAATCGTCCCTTTACTTATTGTTACAATCGTCTCCAAGACGCCCTTTCAGCTTCATTTGGTAAAAACAATGCTAGTTAATCAACAAAACTAATTTCTTTTATTGAAATGTTAATTAAGGTCTCCACTTACATATTCGGTTAATAATTTTTATTTGTTTAAGCAAAATTACTTTGCTACAATATAATATTCTAATACCAAAAAAAGTACTTACCTAGTGTGAAAATATCTTTTGTGATGTAACTCTTTTAAAAGTACATAAAAATGGTTGCTAGCAGGGGTGTAAATGTAGATTTATTAAATACACCTTGTGCGCCACCTAGGAACCAAATCTAGAACCAGACTCTCGAAATTTTTGCTCTGTTACAATCGAACCCTGTTACAATTGACCCCACTCTCCCCTAGTCTTAAGCCCGAAAAATTGGGTTAGCTGTTTAACGACGGTTGTAAAATAAAATCAATTTGTAGAAGTTAGGTACAAAATGTTTAGACAGTAACTTTTTTAGCGTTTGAGATCATAAAATTTTTTGACAAGCTAACAATTCCGTATTAACGGTTAATGTTTGGTGTAAAATTAAATCACGTAGTTGTTTGGTCATAAATGAGTGAAAACTATTTTTTGACCTTATCTAACGACAATTGTTTTTTGTTCTAACGTAAGGTGGTTCAATAAAAATAACACCGGCACACAACCCTGTACTTTATCTTTCCGGATCCAACCAGTTGACCGCTGCCACCAGATATTTTATTTTGAGAGAGAAATTTTATTCAAAGTTCTGTATTTCTGGATCATACGTTGATTAAAACTTGTTTCAGAACTTCTTGTCACATTTTCAAACGATTTTCTACAATGCGTCTACTTTTGAAAAAAAAAGAAGCTATCTTGTGTTTTGTAGGTCAGAACTCAGCTAAAATTTGATTCGCTTATAACCGTTTTTTAACTGTGATGACTAACAAAAATTTTTGCCGAAAAATTTGTTTGACAAAATACGTAAAGAGTGAAATTATCTGTTTTATTTAAAATTGTAAATCCAATTATGTCATAAAAGTGCTTATTTTTCTATTCAAGGAAATTGTATAAAATAGAGTGTATATTAGGTATTCATTTTTCTGGGTTAATTTTTAGTTTGAAGTGGTTTATTAACTGCATCGTGAAATGTGTGTTCAGGGTTTAAATTTAACTTCAAGATATGAAATAATTGACAAAATGGATTGAAATCAAACTTTACTTACAGAATAAGCAGAAATCATCATTCCTTAGTATCTAAACTCATATTAGGCTGATCAAAATAAATCATTCTGGAATTCATCTCAGTTATGCAGATTCCAAATAACAAACTAGATCCCATTTTGTCAGGTTGTTCCCTATTTATCAGACTACTGAGCATCCTACAAAGCTAAATTACATTACATTATAATAAACTAGAGACAGCATTGATATCAAATAATTTAAAGTCCCAAAACACCTAAAAGTTAAAAAAATCTGAAAAAATTAATAAAATCTGAAAACAAATTAAGTTAATGACATTAAAAGCACACAGTACAAGGAAAACGACTTAACAATCACTAAACTAATAAACACAAAGATGAAAAAACATGGGGTGAGAAACTAATTTACATCAGATCAAACCAAGAAAAAAAATCTGAATAGCAGAACATTAAAAAAAAATTCCTCGAAATATCTGTCAAACACATTAAAAACATTTTGAGAAAGAAATTGTGAAAAATAAATAAATAACTAAAAAGGTTGAAAAAAATTATAAAAATATACATACTTTTTTATTAAATAATGGAAAATATTATAAAAGTGAACCCAGTGAAAGATGAAAATCAAACATTACATTACATTATAATAAACTAGAGACAGCATTGATATCAAATAATTTAAAGTCCCAAAACACCTAAAAATTAAAAAAAATCTGAAAAAATTAATAAAATCTGAAAACAAATTAAGTTAATGACATTAAAAGCACACAGTACAAGGAAAACGACTTAACAATCACTAAACTAATAAACACAGAGATAAAAAAACATGGGGTGAGAAACTAATTTACATCAGATCAAACCAAAAAAAAAAAAAAAACATCTGAATAGCAGAACATTAAAAAAAAATTCCTCGAAATATCTGTCAAACACATTAAAAACATTTTGAGAAAGAAATTGTAAAAAATAAATAAATAACTAAAAAGGTTGAAAAAAACTATAAAAATATACATACTTTTATATTAAATAATGGAAAATATTATAAAAGTGAACCCAGTGAAAGATGAAAATCAAACATAAACAAGATAATACATACAAAAAGAAACAAAAACAACGAACACAAGTTTCATTCGATGCACAGAACCATTAAAACTATAATTCTACCATTAAAAATAAAAACAAGATCACACACACTGGAAAGAAATAGAAGAAACATTAGGAAAAAGTGGTATACCAATTAGAAAAGCAAAACACCCATTCATAAGGGAAAAAAAAAAAAAAAAAAATTGGAAAAGAAACATTGGAGAGAAAAATTATCGAAAAATTAACCATTGAAAAAAAAAACGATCACAAATTGGAAATGTAAAGCCAACACGCTTTGAAAGTGAAAACCAAACACACATCTGCATGAAACCCAACCACAAACTTACATAAAAGCCGGACGTACATTTGCATGAAAACCGAATACTTATTGAAAATGAAAACAGCGCAAGCGTTGGAAATAAAAACCAAACACGCATTAATAGTAATAAAAACATCAAGTTAAAAAAAATCACATTGGGTAGAAAATAATTTAAAAGCAGGAAATCAATAAATAAAACTCGAAAGCATTAAAAAAAGAATGAAAAATATTAAAGAAACCAAATAAAAATATTTGAAAATGACTAAAAAACCTGAAAAGTGAAAAATAGGGTACACGGATACAAAATGACTCATATATTAACAGTAAGTTACGAAATATGGCAATAGAACATGACTGGATTTGATCAACTTCACTTGAACAAAATTATAAATAGAAAATCATTGAACCAAGGCAAAACACACTGAAGCACAAATGTAAAAAAAATAGGACACGCACATTGGAAAAACTAATTGGAATACAAAACTGGAAGAAAAAAATTTGGAACACAGAAACAGGATGAAAGAACTTAGAACACAAATACTGATAGAAAAACTTGAGCCACACATTGGAAAATCAAAATTGGAGACACAGAGAAACAAAACACCAATTCAAAAAGTTAAAAGGGTGAGAAAAAAAAGGGGGGGGGGGACATTTAATGGAGAAAAAAAGTATCGAGAAAACATAAATAACCATTGAAAATAAAAACCGAACACTCATTAGAAATGGAAACCGAGCACAAATTGGACACTAGGAACACAAATACTGTATGAAAAAATTTGATGCACACATTGGGAAATCAAAATTGAAGACACAGAGAAACAAAATACCATTTCAAAAAGTTAAAAAAAATGGGTGGAAACATTTAACAGAGAAAAAAAATATCGTTAAAAACCTGAATAACCATTGAAAATAAGAACCGAACACTCCTTAGAAATGGAAACCGAGCACAAATTGGACACTAGGAACACAAATACTGTATGGAAAAAATTGGAACACAAAACACTGAAACAAAGAATTTGGAACACAAACAATGGATGAAAATATGTGGATCCTACATTGAAAGCATAAAAATTGAAACTCACAGTGAAAGAAAGAAAATTGAAGAGCACATTGGTAAATAATAATTGCTACACAATTTGGAAACTAAAATTTTTGACGCACACTGAAAATAAAAACAGAACACAAGTTGAAAAGAAAAAAAGAATACACAATGTAGTAAAAAACAAGGACACAAACTGGAAATAAAAAAGAAACACACACAGGAAATAAAAAATGAACACATTCTGGGAATAAAGAAAAGAACACGCACTTAAAATAAAACTAGAACAACATGTTGGAAAAAAAATCATATTGAAAAAAACAAAAGGAAAAAAAATCGATGAAAAGCTGCCACGCTAAGAATAAAACAGAAAAACAACGAAGTAAATGGAAACAATAAAATATAGAACGAAAAACAGAAAAAATAAAAACAAAAATTGGGAAAGAAACAAAAAATGAATGCGAATGAATACAGAAAAAAACTGAATACGTAAAATATACAAATAAAGAGGGAGCCCGCTCAAAAAGCTAAACAAGGCAATGAAACAAAGGACGGATTTGATCGGATGTACTTGAAACGAAAAACTGAAACATTGAAGAAAAAAGGACAGAACACATTGACAAAAAATGATTAAAACTGGAAGAAACAGAAAGCCAAATGAAAACACAAATAATTGGAAGAAACAGAAAGAAAAAAGTTTAAACTATATTAAACAAATTTGGAAAACAGAAAAGACTAAGAGATATTCATAAAACACTGACAGAAAATTTATTAAAAAAACTAGAACACATAAAGTAAAAAAAATGAAAGAGAAAAAACAGGAAAATGCTAAGAAGAAACTAGTAAACACATCTAAAATAACTAGCGAAATAAAGTGTAAATACAGAGCTCATGAAACGAAAATGGTCTGATATAAACAAAGAGGAAATTTATTAAAAATGAAATAGGGTGACACAGCTGTTGAACTGCAGCAATCGACCGTACCGAAGAAAAAAGATTTAAATAAAAAGTGAAAAACGTCTTTAAAATTTCATCTATTTGAAAAACACTAGAAAACAGAATGAAAAGAAGAATAGAGAAAAGGATGGAAAAATTGGATAAAAGATTTGGATCAATTGGACTGGAGAATCATGATTCGGAAAGTAAAATGAAAAAAAAAAAAAAAAAAAGAAATGAAAAAAAGAAACATAACTCGAACAGAGATATAATACAAATATAAAAATTAATAGATATAATAATTAGAATTTGAAAACGGAAATAAAATAAAGTGAAATCAATGAAATTCGTCGCTTGTAATTCGAAAAAAAAAAAGAAAAAGGAAATACGTCGAAAATCCGAGGAAAAAATTAGAATAATGGATAAAAGCGTTCAATATCGAATGTTGTTAAAACGGAACGAACAAATTTCGTCGCATGTAAAAGCGGGCAAATTTCGAGCGTATGTTGCGAGCGGCACGCTGGAACGAAAATGTGCTAGTCGTCGGAAAAAAGAAAAACCCGAAATAAATTTATTCTGATTCATAACCAAAGAAAAAAATGCATTAAAGCTACTTTACCTCATTCCAGCAATAAAGGAGCGTTTGCTTCCAGTATCGCACCAAGCATAACTTAGATAAATAAATGTCTTACCTTACAAGTGTGAACTTACCTATCAACAAAAGTACAAAAATAACGACCTTCAAAAAGTCTTTTTAAAGTTAAATTAAAACTAACCAATACTTTTTAGTTACTTTCTATTGATTAATTTCATGAATGTTAGGCACATAATTGCTGAAGTTTATCTTCTGATTCTAGTTAGGAAAAATGAAGAAAATTAAATTCTATTCATAATGGCAAATCGTAATATTGAACTGCTTTAATTTATTAATACTCATTCATTTAAGAAAAATAGTTTGTTCCTTATGCATGGCAATTTATTTAAACAAGATATATTTAAACATTGAAAGTAAAAAACACATTTACAGCAACGATTGTTTTGAAAAATACTTTGAAATGTGTAGTCTATTGCGATGTATTATAGCAGTCGTGAAACTTCTCAGCACCTTCGTTATCATTTGTAAACTTAATAAAGTTCAGAATAAAACATTGAAGTAATCTTTCATAGTCTTGAATTTTAATTATTTAATGTATTCATAGAAATCAAATCGCTTATATTAAATTGTATTCACATAGCAGAGCTACCAACATAGTTTCAAAGAAGAAAGTAAAAAAGGACCATCTTATAGTTAAAAATATAACTTAAGAGGAAAATGTATATTTAAAACCATTTACATTCAGGTACTACAGCAAATCATTTAGTCAAGTCTATTTTTTTAGTAAAATGTTGCTTAAACAGGATTGATTAGCAAAGGGAGGGTTCGATTTGGGAAATTCACAATGCAAGGAAACGTGGTTTAATAGAAGCATAGCTTGAGGGTGCTCACCTCTTAAAATTACCTCCAAAGAAAAGAATTTTAAAATGTAAGCATTCTTTATATAATGGTAAAATCTCCTTTAGCCCTTAAGGGCATTTTTCAAAGTAATGTTAAGTTAAAACATACTTGGTGTTGAGATTGATTTAGAAAAATAATTAATTTAGCTTATCACCTAAAATTAATTTGAATTAATTAATTGAAGGTTTAAAATTAATTGAAGGTTAATTAATTGAAGGTTAAAATTAATTAATTGAAGGTTAATGGGGTTTTTAAAATTTTACCAATTTTTATTTTATTTTATAACATTTGTTGAACAGCCGACCCACTTTTTGGGATTACGACTGCTAATGTTCAAATCCGTAGCTGTGTCATTTTGAATCCAATCAGGAAAAGAAGGAAACTCCTGAATCAAGCATTAGGAGAAATTTTTCCTTCGTGGAGGACATTTTTTGATGGAACTAACCCGCATTTGCGTTACATGATGAGGAAGACCACGAGAACCTGTCACGGCTACGACAAAGAGACTCTAACCCCATTATCCGTGTACCACTGAAGATATTTCACGCCAGCACTTTGGTCGGTGCAAGCCAGATGCGGATTCGTATCGACCAGCCTTCGCATGGATTCGAACCCAGTTCACCTCATTGGAAGGCGAACGTGCTCTATCCCCTCGGCTGTCGCGGCTCAAACATTTTACCTATTATAAAAAAAATTTACTATAAACTGGAATGCTTGCTATTATAAATGCAAAAAGAACTCCATGAAAAATAATGAAATTAGATTTATGTAACATAACTCTTCATTGTTTTTTTTTCGCTTGTATTTTTTGTGGTTATAAGCAAATGGCTGCACAAATAACAGGCGGGAAAATAGATTCTCATCGACATTGAAAAACTTCGTAAAGTAGGTGAGAATAATACTTACGAAGGCCTTATAAAGGTTAATAAAAACTTCACTTATTAGGAAATCTCACTCCAATTTGATATTTAGACAAGATATAATAGATTTTATATTTAGATGAAAACAAGTTTTGATATTTGAAATTGTAATTTGGTTAAACATCTCTTTAATGAAATAATAATAATAATAATAAAGAGTTTTAATAACTTTGGGGAGAATAATGTTGAAACAATTGAAGATCAACGGGTGAGAACTGTTAGGTCAATTTTTCGCCAAACTGTTTGGATGTCCATTTTTCACAAAACTGATTGGATTTCCAATCGTTGCATTTTAAGAATCTGTTCTCCCAGAGAGTTATTATGCAGTGAAGATAGGCAGTGCAGTTTACAAGCGGCTATAGTCTATGCGATTTCATTTTTTTTGTCTGAATCAGCTCTTATGGACGTTAACAGTTCTTTCCCTTTGATCTTCAACTGTCAAAAGTAAATTCAACAACTTGATAAATTGTAGTTTGAGTTATTAATTTATATTGTTTTTAAATAAAATAATTAAGACATCAATTTTAAACAATAGATCTAAATCATAAGATATGTTTCTGTGTACTCCAATAACAACAAGTCTGCTATAAGTTTCGAAGTAACCAACGAAACGTTAATATTAAAAGGTACAAAAAATTGACATTTATAAAACAATTAAAAAGATTCCGCCTTTCCTTCCGTTATTGCAACAGAAAAAAGGAGAAAAAAAAGAAAAATTCAGTTTAGCAGCTGATTTAGTGAGCAATGAAAAAGGGCAAGAATGAAGGCATTTTTATTTATAACTGGAATTCGAGCAGAAAAGGAAAAATCTAACACCATTTCAACTCATTTCTTTCTCACAATCTTAACCTTTTAAGCCGCGTTGGCTCAGGGGATAGAGAGTTCGCTGTCCAATGAGGTGAATCGGGTTCGAATCCCAGCAATGACTGCTCGCTACTAATTAAACAGTCGGCTATCGCCAACCACAGTGCTTACGTAAAGTATCCTCAGTGACAGAAAGTGATATTTTAAAGTCCTCTTGCCATCAAACTAACAGCGGGAGGTTTTCGTGGTTTTCCTCACCCTGTAACGCAAATGCGGGTTAGTTCCATCAAAAAGACCACCACGAAAGCCAACTTTCTCCCAATACTTGATTCTAGAGTTGGATTCAAAATGACATGACAGCGGAGTTGAACATAGGTAGTAGTCAACTCAAAATTAGATCTGATTAAAGACCATTATTAAATAAACTCTTAGCCCTTTAAGTTTACATAGCAAATACGAGGGCTATCAACGGCTAACTTATTCTTGAAAAAGAGAAAAGAAGGGCAACAAACTAATGCTCTTTCTGTTGACCACCTATATCATTTACCTTCTCTGTTTACTATGGAAAGCAAAATGTAGTGCTTATAATAGCGTCACACTATCACACTCTAATCTTTGTTATCATTTTAACATTAAATTATTATACACAGTCCGCTATGACGACATTACTCAGACGGAATTCTCGTTTTGGCAAGCTATAAACAACTACGCATATTTAACCATAAAACAAATAAAAAATAATGAGGAACATTGATAACACTGAAAGTTTACTTCAATAGTTATGTGCCAATAAGGGAAACAAGTGACTAGTTGCCGAAAAAAAATAACACATTCATCTGAAGTGCGTGACAGGATTCCAGAACGAAGCATAAGTTCTTTTCTACTGTAGGGAAGAAGATAACTTAGGCATGGATCGCCTACGCGTATTTGTTTTATTAATATGACAAATTAAGATTGGAAGGAGAAAAAAAAAAGGTGAAATGATGTTCATTTTTCACGTATATGTATTGATACCAGACATAAATAAATACATCTTCCGTTTTGAAACATTTTGAAACATTTTGAAACAGTTTTGCTAATTTTAATACATGAAAAGTTTACTTTTATTGAAAGAAATACAAATCGCTACAACGAAAATTCCATTATGAATTCTCTTGTCCACTCACTTTTACGATATTAGAACAGTGAGGGCCACCTTAATTCGTTCTTAAAAATCTTGATTAATTTAAAAACTAATTTTTGTTTTTTCTTTTCATGAAATAACTCGAGAGTTCTGAAAACTTTTTGAACTATTAATCCAGTAAGGTACACAATATAAGTATCAATTCTTCATAAAATTAGTTTACTGCCAAGCAGGTGCTACCCTTCAAATTTTAAAAGTGCAAATAAACATAGGTCACATTGATTTTGAAAGAAAAAAAATCTAATTTTTGCTTGTTCATTAAAAACATCCTTTTCTGACAAAAAGTATAACCATATAATGAAAACTACAACTTGAATGTGAATCGTAGTAATAAATAAAATATTATTTATATGAAACAAAAATATTTTACAAATATGCATTTAAAACATACGCATCTGTTCACGCATCTGTTTTGAGAATGCATTATGCATTTATGCAAATATGCAAATATGCATTTAAAACATACGCATCTTCACGCATCTGTTTTGAGTCGTTTCAAATTGTTATCGGAAACTGAACTTTCAATAGGAATGCTTTCTCTTTAAGCAACTTTCTGAAGATCTGTTTATAACTGTAATTTAATTTTTTTTTAATCCGAGTCTAATAATTTTAATTAAAGAGTTAATCTTTTAAAAGAAAATTAGAGAAAACCTAATAATTTTCATTCAAATGCAACAAGATTGTTGCAACAAGATTGTTGTAATTTGCAACCATCTATTAGTTTTGATGACTGAATTGTTAATTGGATTAAAATCAATTTAAATTAACGGACAAAAGTGATCCATTTAAAATTTCCATGCAACTAATCTGTATCAGACTTGAAATTTTATTTTAATAATAAATAACTATATGACCCCCAATTCACACTTATAAAGTTTCATGGTACGAAAATTTATTTAATCCATTTTTCCTTTGCATAATTTTTTTCATGAGTTCTAAAATTCCTGAAATTACGAACTGGGTAGTGGATAAGAAACTTCAATTATTTTTAACCTAGTTGTGGATAGCTCCTTTGTTCAAAGTAAAACATTTTGTTATAGTAAAAAATTTTGTTGTAAAAATTTGTGAAAAATTTTGTTGTTTAACTTAGAATTGTTAATTAGGTCTTATTGTCAGATTTGTTAATCATTCATAAGAGGACAAAAACAGACTTAGACAAAAAGACAATTTAGGAGTACTGCATAAGTGTCAACGGTCATTGAGAAAATGTTTGTTTTTTTTCTGTGGTAGAGTTAAATAGTTTTCCTTATATAACAATTCAATAATTTACACATAATTGCTGGTTGAACTTTAAGTCATTATTGAGGACCAATGATGTACAAATACGCGGATTTTAATAATCAATATGAAAGAGTTTGAACATTATCTTTAATAATAAAAGGAAGAGTTTGTGAGCCCGTGTGTTCCTCTCATTACTCCAGAATCGTAAGCAAAAAGGTTCTAAAATTTAGATAGAGGTTTCAAGAAGCAATTTTAACTTCCCCCATTCTTCCAATTATTAAAGAAATTTTTTTTTTTTTTTGGTTTTTGGGGAAGGGCGTTTTAAAAAAAGCATATTTCTTCTCATGGGTTTAGCATTAGCTATTGTTGTAAATAAAACTGTTGACGATTCTGTTTGATTATTTCAAACATTTAAAAAATGCACTCATTGTGATAACAATGCAATTATTTTCAGCTATACAATCATTAGCACTGTGAATAGCGATAATGCTTGAGTTGAAATAACGTAATAACGCAAGTATTGAAGAAAAGTTCGACTGTAGTTTTGCCTGTGTTTTATTTGAACGATGATGAGTTAATATTGTGAGCTGTTAATAAAACGTGAATTAGTGCTTGCGTTAAAAAATGGGGTTTATTTAAAATTAAATTTCTCTAGCACTATTTCCTATTTCTTTTAAATTTTGTACATTATCAGTTAAAATTACATTCTTTAAAATTGCGTAAAATTTTGTACACCTTACTGTTCAAACAATTTTCAACTATTATGAAATAAAATAATAAATAATTATTAAAAACATTTTTATGTGGAATTATTTTTGGATAAGTGAATTTTATGACAGTGGGCCAAAATTTTTCAATTATCTTAAAAAGTTTTCGAGTAATGATGAAGTATACAAGAAATAAAATCAACGTTAAAGGGATCAATTTCTTAGCCATTCTTTTAAACAAATTATTTTCCAGACTCCGGCTACACTCACCCCCCCCCCCCATTCTGAGGGTCAGAAATCCAAATAAGAATCTGGCCCTCGAACCATTAAAATTTAAGTCATTCTAAGTAAGAAATTCTATCGTTAAATCAAAGGTTATTCGGAAAATGTGTTTTTTGCATACTGTACGTGATTTTCGTTCATAAAAAAATAGGTTAAGTCACTGGTTAGGAAATAAAAAAATTCCTTTTAGTTATTAAAATTTACGAAAATAGGTTTCAAATCATAATTAATTCATTATTGTATAATTATTAAACTTACCTAATATACGAAAAGACTAGATTGCAGAATTTTTTAAATATTTCCTGCTCTCTTCATCTGTGTAAGATCAGAGAACACAAAGCGAACGACTTCGATAAGCTAAAAAACTCTAAAATATTTATTAGTTTCACCTGAAAAAAAACGCTATATTAAAATCAAAAATAAAATATTTCAAAAGTAAACATTGCTCAACAGTTTATAAAGAGTAAAAAGTAGACATTTGACTACCGAAGTCATAAAATTGATAGTCAACTACAATTATTCTTAAAGAAATTTTGATAATGATTAGTAATTCATTCAACGCATTTTCGTTACCGTTTGAGGCTGATAACAATGTGCGTTAATATCACAAATTTGTAAATTTAAATTTAAATTTTGTTGACAAATCGCAATTTTTTAATTAGTTTTTGCTAAACGTATGTGATCAAACGTTAATTTTTTTATAACGTTTAATAATCAACTTATCTACATGATTACTGGGTCTTTTTCTTTGAAGTTCGAACTCAGAAGGCATTGAACACTTTCCATTATCCGCATTACTTAAAATATTACTTTCTGTTTTATGTATGACACAAAACAGAATAAATTAAGTTAGCTACACATACAGAACAGTTTTTTCATAGACTAATATTATAGGCAGACTGTTCATCTATGATTGCCAATTGGCAACTAGGATAACCAATCCTTGCTGTGTTTGGGCAGGGCTAAACTTACCATTTGGTGAACTTAGGCAATCGCAAAGAAGCACGAAATAAAATGGGTGAAAAATTCTTTGATTTCATACAAAATATTTTCTAAAAGAGAAAAAGTTTTTAACCCTCGGTGCGTATTTTTTTTTACTTAGTACCATTTTCTGTTATTGTCCTTAAAAAATGTCATAGGTGTTTAATATTTTCTTCACTTTTAGAAAAAGATAAAATGCATGCGATAATCTATTTTTTCATTCATTGAGCACTGTTAATTGAACTCAACGCAACAGTAAAATAAAATAAGAAAACATTTTCTTATAAAAAATTAGTACGTCAAAATGTTTTAGTTGAAATGATCACGCGAAAATACAAATTAAAATTTTATAATATTTCGCAATTTTATTTATGATCGAAAAATGTAACAAGAGTTAAATATAATATTTTTTTTATAAACGTATTTTTTATTTTTAAAGTATATTTTTAATAATCACTTTGTTAAAATTGAGCTCAAAATTATTTTGTTGAAACTTCTTTAAAAAGGAAATAAAGACTTTAAAGTTGTAAAGTTGCAAATAAGCAGCATTTTTAAAATTCAGGTTATTGAAGAAATTATAAAGATTTGCACAAAATTATGCTGTAAATTTGAAATTTTTAGCTCAATGTTTTGTCTTTATTTACATTTAAATTTAGACAGATAAGCAAAGCTATCTGAATTCATATCCCAATTCTTTTAATTTTCCAATGCGTACAAGTTAAAGTTTACTTGATTTGATTTAGTTTAGGATTTTTAAAATTTAAAATTTAATGATAAGAGGCAGATGAATTTAAACATTCAATAGTCCCCCGCAGCTGCAGCTTTTCATTTGTTATTTGATTTTTTTGACACAACTGTAACAGAATATAGCGATTTAATAATAAGAATATTTTCCTAATTAGTTCAAAATTGGATTGAAAAAAATTGGATTGAAATTAAAATGTATGAATTATTTATTAGAAAATAAATATTACTTTTAGCACGAACTCTTTTAAGTCGGATTTTTTAAAAATTGTTTTCAATTTTTCCAATAGTCCAGTTTTTTTAATTGTACATCAGTTACTTAATCATAATTCGTCATTTTTCTTTAAAATAATCCTCACATTTTAAAAAAAATAGACGAAACATACCAATTAAACGTAACATCACGGGTAACAAGTTTACATACTTCACTCTTTAATAACTCGATTTAGAAATATATAAGTTTGCTAGTTGCACAAATAAAAAATAGAAAATTTAATAAAATTTTTTAATAATGAAAAGCAGCTGGCTATCTTTTTTTCTTTTTTTTGTGCTTCAGTTCTCCATTTTTTCCTAATTTTTTTAACCTACATAAACTATGTTTCTTAAAAAAATATTTTTACCAAACCCACTGAAAATTAATAGATCTTGCAGGAATCGGTCTTGATTAATTTATTGTAATTAATATTTATCTTTTAGGGGGAAGTTAATTTCGAAAGGAAGGGTGGGGTTACAGTCTAATCCGATTTTATTAGTCTATGGGCAATTTTAAACTCTTGATCTGAATGTTAAGCCAACAATTACATTTTCTAAAAGCTTTCTATTTAAGAATACACAGAAATATTACAAAGCATATTTGAGAGGACTAATACAAATTATGAACACTGTAAGCATATAATAACTCAATAGTAATAGACTTACAGCCAACAAAATTTTAATTTGCATAATTGTTATCTCAGAGCAACACTTTTAAAAACTCTTTAAAGCACAAGAGCCATAGTATCATTAAAGCCACAAACCCGAAATTGTATCACTACAACTTTTTTATAGTGTAACAAAAATGAAGAAATGGAAAAAAAGAAAATTTAAGGTTTTTAAAATCAAGTTAAGAAAACTTAAAATCTATAAATATAGAAGTGCCAACTTTTGCTAACTAGAAATCAGTAATATACAATAATATATGAATATATATAACCTACAATAATATATATAACCTAAACATATATAACATAAGCAATAACATATATAACTTAAGCATATAACATAAGCAATAACATATATAACCTAAACATATAACATAAGCAATCATATATATAACCTAAGGAAATTTCCTATTAACTTTATTCTATTTAAGTATGATATTATGTATGAATATAGTGTTTAAAAAATGCTCAAATGGTACTTTTTTTTGAATGTTAGATGCAAGCGATAAAATTTCAGAACTCTCGGTAGTTAAGGGGGAAAAATACTTATTTTTAACAGATTACTGCGAAAGTTCTTAAAAACCATAAGTTTTATTACACAATAGTAACATCAAAATCTAGACTACGGAACCTTAATAATTATGGATAAATCGTTATAGTTGACACCTCTTTAAATAGAAGATTTAAATAGAAAGTTCTGAAGCATAGAGATAGTTTTCTTTACCCTAATGTATCATATATTTATTTCTTAATATTCAAAAAACAAAATCGCTAGAGCTCTTAATTCCTTTTTAATTGTTAGATTTCTTAATCAGCATGTTTTATTCAATTAAGATAAAAATCCAAGTGCAATTAAAATTAAAATAAAATTGGAAAATAGGCACTTTTGAGTCTTTTCAACCATTTAAGCACGCATTCAAGTTGTTTATACGTAATAAAAATTAGTATCATAACACTAGAAGCTAAACACTGAAATTATATTCCGTAAATTGATGTTTAATAAAATATGAATTTTTAGCTGAAGAAAAATCAATCTTTTTTTAAAAGTCAAATAGTTACAAACAAAAAAGCATTATATTTAGGTTAACTTAGGCTAAATATCAAATTACCACTTCTTTCTCCTTTTTGAAATTTTTTGTATATTTGTGCTGAACGGAATTAATTATGAAACTTTCTATTTAAAAATAAGTTTGCACAATTTGGACGAAATTTTATCTTCTAATCAGAAGCACATAATGCATGATGCGCATGCGCAAGCATTTATGTATTTACGTTACACAATACTGCAAAAACGCGAATTTCAGACTTACAAAAAGGATTCAAAATTTAAGTAACCACATTTTGGCTCTTTCATATCCACTAAGGAGAAACTAATCATTTAATTGAATAATTTATTAAAATTTTCCTACTGAAACTTTCAAAATTAGTAAAATGAGAGCAATATTTTTTTTGTCATGAACGGTAATTTTTTTGGTGAGAATTGCTTTTTGTATATTCGTTTATTGCAGCAATGTAAATACAAAAATGTAACAATAAAAATACACTAAAGTTCAGCTTTTTATGCTCAGATTGCTCGGTTTTAATTTTTAAATCTAACAAAACAATTTTTATAATTTTCTTATTTCAGATAATTTTGATATGATGCTTATTTCGGCTAAAACATTAAATTAAGTCTATTAAATAAAGTAAATTTAAGGTTTTCCTTTTTCAAAGCTATATTTTAGATGCCTAAAATTTTTAAGTTTAAAAATCAATTTTGAAAGTTACAAATCATATCGGTTACATTTTGGCTTCTTTCTCAGATACTTAAGCATCCTTTGTAAGACATAAATTTTTAGGTCATTCTTTAAAAGACAATTTCAATTTAAAACCCTTTCAAGGAGAGATTAGCCATTATTTTAGTGACCAAGAAACTCAATTATTTAGAATACTGTGTTCTCTGCAAACATACGTTTTTTTTTAAAAAAAATCGTAATCAATATTTTTTTTACTTTGTAATATAAAACAATTTTGAAATAATGGGAATTTCGTAGAACTTAGTTGAATCCAGCGATTTCGAAACGATTCAGTTAAATACCAAGTATGACAAATTGAATTCCCATCCAGTATCATATTTAATATTTATGAAATGAGAGTTTTACTACACTTTCTTTTAGAGAAACCCATGTGTTACAAAAACAGGGGAAGAGAAATTGTTTCTTCTCTCAAATAGGAAAACAATGAATGCTATAAATAAAAAGTTTAAATCGAGTTTGTTTGAGATGAATAACATTTTTTTCAATTCGAATTTAAGTTTTTAAATAAATTTTATTCAATTTGTCATACTTTATTTCTTACCTTGAAAAATTACAGGAGTACAGAAAAGAGTTTTCGAAACCTCTGTATTTTTCGTAAGCATAGAACATATCTACTTGCACTTAAAAATGATAAACAGAAAGTTTCTGAACTTAAAAAAGTTATATTTATTGCTCCGGTTTTCAGAAAATTTACTTCCTTGAGAGCAACCAATTTCACTAATATGTTTTATTTTTTAATAACATGCATTAAGTAATGTGAAATATTTATATATATATATATATATATATAAAACAATGTGAGATAATTAAGTAAATAAAACAAATATATAATATGAGATATTTATATAAATAAAATAAATGAGGCTTATAACTTTTCTAACCATACACATTATATATTATGCTTGGTTTTAAAACATTGCAAAATTTTTTATACAAATAAATTGCCTAGTTGTGTTTTAAAATAAATATAACGCTTCTTTAAATTCAAAACAGAAACTTTCCAATTTGGAAAAACAAATGCATTGGAATGTAAATTTGGAAAATATTCTATTTTCACTCATTAAGAGAAAAACAAAAAAATTAATAGTGATGCAATTTTTTAGGGGAATTAATTCTAGGTAGGTTGGATTGACTTCAAAATCAATTACCATACTATTAAAATAAACACTCAAAATATTAATAATGAAACTTTTTTGAAATTGTTTCTTTCTGAAAGCATCTGTTTTTCCATACATTAAAAATATCGTCAATAATATATAGATATATATAATAAAAGCAAATAGAAAGCTCTAGAATTTCAAATCCATGAATATATAACAGAATTCCTTTATTTCCACTTACATTAAATTACTCAAAAAAAGTATTTTAACAAATACCAATCGAATATGTTTATCTTTGTAAGTAAAGCTGGATAATGAAACAATTCTCCTTTTTCCTACTATTTTCCAGTTATCTAAAACAAATATTTTAAATTTAAATTTAAAAAAAAACAAATGTAAAGTGAGGTGATCCATTTGTGTAACGGAGTGATACTTGGGAAATTTTAGTTGGCCATATTTTGTAATTCAATTAAATCTTAATATCTCAGGAGACGCCGATGAGAAAAATTTAAAAATCATCAAAAGAAAAATTATCTGTCACCAATAAGAGACCGTCCATCTTCATTTATGTGAAGAAAATGTGAATTTATTGTAGAGATACCAGATACGTGGGAATTTATTTCAAAAATAATTTTCAATTCCTTAAAAAGCATAATTTTAGCATTTTCTTTTGCAGTTACATATTTAAAAACTATTCCTTTAGAATAAGAATTGCAACCAAAATTCTAGTCATTAGCAAAAAATATTAAAGAAAATGCATCGAGGCATGATTAACGCCAAAAATTACGAATATATAAACGAAGATGGACGTCACTGGGGCACCCGGGTACGTGAGGCCCGTATTTGCTTAACACTACAATTTAAGTGAATGCTGTAACAATTGTAGACCAAAGAGGACAACGGCTTAGGTCCATAAAGGCTGATTCTGAGAAAAATGAATTGTTAACTTACAGGAATAAAATATCTGATTGAAATCAAAAAGATGAAAATATGAAATTAAAAATTTCTTAAAAAATAAAAACTTTTAAGAGAGTTTAAATTTTTAAAATTAATGAAAATAATTTTTAAAAAAAATAGAAATTTTGTGTGCAATTACTTTCGCTTTTAAATGTGATTTTTTTCAACAGAAATACCGATGTGCAAAAGCTATTCGAAATATGAATTGTAAAAAAAGTAAAGATTTTCAAATAAAGTAAAAATAAATCAATCCGCATTGTAGGGTAAAGCAAACCCCCTGGGGAAAAATATGTTTTCGAGGAAAAAAATAAATTAGCCAAATAATAATATATTTTAGTAGAATAACTCTAGAACTCAATAATGAGCTTTCGTTTTGAGGATCGAATTTTGTTTTGAAACTGCGTTTGTTTTATGCTTAATTGCATTGCGTATTCTTTAAACAAATATATAATGAACAGATCATAAATTACAGTCACATTGGGATTAGACAAACCGAAAACTTTTCTATTTACTTAATGTTCCTATTTTGTTATATAGTTCCTTTGCCTTCTGAGTTCACAATTACGAAATGTTTCAGTTCACAATCACCAAGATTTGTAAATAATTCATTAAAATCTATAAAAATAGCTTTGTGAGATGCCACGTCAATTCTGCATGTCGTTTGAAATATAGTGAGAGCAATTCCTTGCTCGTGGAATTTCTCACAAGCTCGTATTTTTAATCAAACATATAGTACAAAGCTCAAATTTTAACTGCGGTACAATTGAGTGAGAAGTAAGCTTTAAACAAAACTAAATAAATAAAAACATTTAAATATTAGGAATTCATTAAAATAAAGATAAAAAGCAATTTTCGATCAGAGGGATTTAATTTTTAAAATCAAATGTTAAAATCGTCAGTAAATTGACTATGCATTTTCAAGAAAACTTCAAGCACTGCACTGATGACAGTAGGAATAATAACATGTAAAATAGCATGTCTGAAAAAAGAATAAAAAGTAAGGTAGGTATATAACACTCACTTAAAATCTAGTTATTAGAAATAAGCAAAATCTATGGAGAGAATGATAAAAGGCAATTAAGGGCTAAAGGTAAAAGCGAAAAAAAGAAATGATTATAGAAAAAAAAATAATCGTAATTTTAAATTTAAAAAAAAAAACATATGAAACAAATCAGAATAGCAAGAAAAGAATAATGAGAAAAAGGAAATCGGGTGATTTAAAGAGGAGTAAGAAACATGCAAAAAGGAGAAAAACATACAAATAAAAGAAAAAACGTGCAAAAGGAAGTAAATGTGCAGGAAAATTTGAAAATATATAATTAAAATTTTAACTCTCTCCACCCATTTTGATATTATGCATTAATTGGAGAGTAACTCGAGAAGTAAAATTTTGTATTTTCGCAAGAATAGGGAGAGAAAAAATGCAGAGTGGTGCCTAATGTCCCCACTTATATACTCTAGGGGTGTGGTTGGTATATCAATCACAGCCCCTCATCAATGGAATGTTTCAGGTCATATATATGAAAGCACTACTTTATGAAAGCACCACCGAAGAAACTGTGGTAGCACAGAATTCTTCAATGATGAACTCATGGAGAAGTGAATCCATAAATTTGCCTTTCCGACATTCCATTGAAAGAGGCAATGATGGATATTCCCACTTCCAGACGTTACTCGGAGCATATATGTGGTCACATCAGATACTTCAGCGAAAATACAAAATTGCCATCACTTTTTGGTTTACTTTTGTTTACTTCTTCTTGCAAACAATAACCATGAATTTGAAATTTAATTGCACGGAAATCGAAACAAAAAGGGGAATTTACATTGTATTCAAAGTCTAGATATTTTTTTTTGAGTTCAATGAGAAGACCAAGGGACACCATGACTTCATTCATGATCGTAAAATGGAATTTTTCAGGGAAACATTCTTAATGTCGTGTTAGAAACCCTTTCTTATTTTCCTAGCATTCGAAACAAGCAATCGAACATTCTTCTTTTGATTCTCCCTCACACCATCTCCCTTTCATCAGTTTCTGTCAGTTTATTATCTATGCTGACCACTATTTTCATTGCCATTCCTAAGCTTTTCACTGATAACGAAATGTGAGGGAAGGTAGGAATTTTCTTTTAAAAAATAGATTGTTGACGCATACCAAGTCTTGCTTTTTTAATAATGGGACATTTCATTTATTTAACAAGTGTTAAAAATATGTATTACGTGTCAAGAATATGTATTACATACAATACGTTACCTTACGTATTAAAATTAAGCATAGTAATTAAACTAAGGTGTCTAGTTATTCTTTCTAAACAATTTTAAGCAATCTTAAAGTTTCCTTCTTTGGTTAAAATTAACCTGATATTGCTTGTAAATACTAAATGGATGCAATTTCAGTACTGCATCTTAGATCTTAAAAATATTTTCCAATTTTCCTTGTACTCACAATTTGATTATCACACGGGCTCACGGGCACAAGCCATAATCCCAAGAAAGCATTAAGCATACTCAGTCTCTATTTTTTGTATTGTGCACACCATATCAGCACAGTCAACAGGTTCAAATAATTCGCTGTCAGAAACTACCCATCCATGTAGGATACATAATTGGTAGTCAGAAACTCCCACATGCGTATGATAGAGAAGGGGATAAATAGGCGAGGAAATTTTATCCTTGCGATTATGAATATTGAAAGTAAAGATATTTTCCCCTGAATTTTCACCTCAAATTTATAAAATTTCCCTGCGTTTTGTCGGTTTTCTTTGTTCTATTTTACCATCGTCTTAAAACACAATTTGGTGAGAAATGGTTTAACTCTTATAGATCCAGCTCTCTTACTCCAATTTTTTTCAATCTAGAAATATCATTATATCCTAAAACATCATAAAAAATATTTTAAAATTTTTACCAATTATTATAAATTTAAATAGCGATCTATTACATATCGAGCATAAAGTCTGGAATAATATCAAGCTTTAAAATTCTTGCTCTCAGGTAACGTAAACAATCTTAACATGCACGCAGGGTTAGCAGTAATTTTTTGTATTATCTTGTAAGAGAAAGCAAATATCCAAGGCAATAATCGTGCTAAAAATGTCATGTTTAATAAAAATATTTGTTGGAAAAAATTCGATATTAATTCTTACTTTTTACTCGTTTGAGCTGACGAAAAATGAAAATGGTATTTACGATATTCAGATTAACACACTCAACAATAAGAGCAAGGTTTGAGTGAAGGACGTAAAAGAATGCAAACCATGGTAAAAGGATTAATTGAACAATAAGTATAAGATATCTATTTTCACAACAGCTTTTCAGTGATATTTTCTAGATTCAATGCAAAATATCAAATTGTCCAAAAATTTCAAGATCTTAAATTATCTAAAATTCTAAGAAAAGTATTCAAACTTTTCTGTTTATTAAAATATTTCATTAGTAAAGATAAAAAATATGAGCATTTTATTTCTGACCATTACAGAAAATAAAAAAAAATAAAGAATATGAGCCAAAAAAATTAGTATATTTAAAGTTATTTGACACAGATGATGAGGGGAAAGCACTCAATCATATTAAACAAAATTTTTACAAATAGCCAAATTTATCGAAATATTCAAAATTTTTAGACAAATAAAAAATAACGGGACTGTTTAAAAATTAATTTTATTTAGTTTATATGTCTGCAGATCAGCTCCAAATTTTAATTGGATTAGAAGTTTTTGCATCTACGAAGGGAGTAATCCTCTCTCCCCCTACTGTACTTATTAGTTTCCTCTCTCCCAAAATGTTTTTTTCCAACATATAAAATTGAAGTTTTCAACAATTCAAGATATACAAAATAATCTGAAATATTTTTTCTTTAGTTTTACTTTAGTATATAACGAACAATTTATTCCTACTTTTCTGTCAATTCAATGACATAATATTTTTGATTGGAAACAAGTTTAAAGAAGTTTTTAAAAAAAAATAGCCTGGTTGAAAATGAATAGTTTTGATCTGGATGCTTATGCTGAGCCCAATGAAAAAAATCAGCATTAAAACATAAATAAAATGTTTGTAAAAAATGTTCAACTTGACAGTTTTATGTTGAAACGTTTTATCTTCAAAATAAAATTTCTTTCTATTTCACCCAAGAAGAAAAAAAATCTGCATCACCCGTGACCATTTCTGCTACCATGCTTACAAAAATACAGCTTCTGAAACAATTTTCTTTCTATCTTTGCTGATTTTTTAACGCATATTTGCTCATTTATTTTGATTTATTTGAAGCAGGAGGTTTCTAAGAACTTCAGTTAAGCTTGTTTCGAGACTTAACGCTTAGTTTTATCTATAATGTAATCCTGAAGTATTGATGGTTTATCCAAGCTAGATTACTTGCTGACCAGTTAATAAGAGCTACATTTCAAACTAATGTAAGCCAGAAAATCAAGCCACTGAAATAATGAAAACAAAAGAATTGGTTGAGACGAGACGAAAATCCAATTCTCATCTTTTTCTGGAGCTTATACGTGGTAATTCTCTTCTGCAAGTTATTTATTTTTAAGTTTTTAGGGGAACATTGGGCCGAAGTCATCAAAAACGTTGCCATAATTTCAGTGTAATTACCGATATGGATATCTCTCCCTTCAACGAACAGCGGTAACTGATTTTGTCAACAAGTCTTTGTTGACAAAATCAGTTACCGCTGTCCGTTGTATTTAGTACTATTAAAGGATCTAGTATTACCAAGTAGTATTTAGTATCTACTATTAAAGGATCTCAAAATCAAAATAATTATGAATAGAAGATTTCAAAAGAGCTGTTAATAATTTTTTTTTGAAAAACGATACTGGTTATCAAAACTATAACTTTCAATACTTAAAATTTTTTTTTTTAAATTATAGACTTGTGTTAATTTTAAGAAATTTTTTTAAAAAGTGATCGCACCAAATACAACTGCAATTTATACTTATGAAATATTTAACTCTCCTCAGTAAAATGTATTCAAAGAAAAGTTACGTTACAAGCATTAGGTAAAGTTCTGTTCATATATCAATCATAACCTATAAATAAAAATAATTAGTTTAATTAATTGGAACAGTTACGAAGCTGCATTATTTTCCTACTAATCATGTGAATCATCATTTATGAGGATTGGCCTCTATGATAAAATTAGTGGAAAAATTATAAATTTGTAAATATTGTTCCATCTAAGTCAGAAACTAAATTTGACATTTTAAACGCTATTTCAAATATTTTAGCTATTTTATATCATTTGATTTTGCTCGATGATTTTGCAACCTTTTAATTTGATATTGTTCAATATGACTTCGAAGATGAATCTGAAAATAATATTTTTTAAGTTAGTAGTATGAATCATATTTTTGTACAATAAAATTTTATTTGTAGTAATTCGTTATCATTTGATTTTTTAAATATTTTTCAGGCCAATTTCATAAGAAACCGTAATAATTTGGCAAATATAGAAACCAATTATCTTCTGCTCCAAAATCATTGAAAAATCACAAAATATCTACTTCAGAAAAGTAGATGAGCAACCAATCGAAGCTTTAAACTTTTATAATTTTTTTTTAGTTCAATTATAAGCTTAGAATAAAAATTATAGTAACATTTTCTCTTTTTGAGAAAAATCTAACAATTCAAAAAAATTTCAGCTATTTTTATTTTTAAATATCAAAATAGTTTGTATAATATGCAACGTTGTTTCATTCACTTGACTATCGCATGTAAAATAACAACCTTTCCGAAAACGGATTTCTTGAAAAAAATACAAAAAAAAAAAACTTAGGAAAATTTGGATAAAAAAATGAAAATTTTCTTCAAGAAATTTCGCCTCTTAAAAATACAACTACAAATTTTTTTGGACCAAATACTCGTATATGTATGTAACCAGTTCAAAAATCTATTTCATTAATCAAAAATTTCACAGTATTTAAAATTATAAATCTTAAAAAAAAAAAAAAAAAAAAAAAAAAAAAAAAAAAAAAAAAAAGGGAATCTCAAAACAAACTTTTTTTTTAGTAATTAGATGCCCCGGTATAAAGAGTTTCCGAAGACATTTTTCCCTTTTTTAATAAGTAAATATAATAACGCATAAAAAGGCTCAAAACTTTTAGTTTCTGTGAAATCAACTTGAAACTGTGAAATATTTTCCGTTACGTCGAGCGATGCGTGTTATTCGCATACTCCCTTTTTCTCACTTTCTACCTTTAAGGAGTGCAGAGAGGAGTCTTTCTCACCTATTGCGGAAATCAGGAGTCAAATTCATAAAAGGAATCAGACTCATAAAGGAAATTGATTAAGTGAATGATAAGGGTTCTCACCTATTGCGGAAATCAGGAGTCAAATTCATAAAAGGAATCAGACTCATAAAGGAAATTGATTAAGTGAATGATAAGGGACTGGGCAATGTTTATTTAAAATTTTTAAAAAATCGTGCAAATTTTATCCCATCATTCCGAATTTTTTACAAGATATTGCCATCACTAATTTGAGTTTGTGTCAGAAATTTCATAAAAATCTTGATTTGCTTTTAAGTTTTATTATTTTTCTGGAAAAAAATTTTTTTATTGAGTTTCAAATATTAATTTATAAATTTTTTTGAAAGAAATAGTTCATAAACACTTAATCTGAATAAGTGTTTTCAGGATAGCGAAATTATCTGATGGGCAATTTTTCGAAATCCAAATATTTTAATGTCAATATTTGGTGAATTTTTTTAAAACTAATTTCGAAAACAATTTTCGGTCAATAGAACACTTGTCATTAAGTATTATCTAAGGAATGAATTCTAATTTTAAAGCTCTAAAAAAATCATTTTCTATTTTTGAAAAAACTATCAGTGTAAAAGAAACCATACGGTTTCATGCCATTTATGAGCTATTAAAGTGCTAATTACGTTGCGATTTTCATTAAAAAATTGACCAAGACAGTAGCTATGAATTAAAATAAGTAGTTCAATGCAGGATAAAGATTATTTTATTTAAAAGAATTTACTTTTCTTTCATGTAGGAAAAAAATTATGCACTGAAATAAAAAATCCTTTCAACTTTTTATGTTTCACTTAAAATAAGCAGAGAGCCCTCTTACTTTCTCATACTTATTTTATATCACCATTTCATTTCATTACATTGAACACGTAGAGATGTTAGGACTTGGGGCAGTAAGAGTGCTTACAGCACTTATGCTATTAAACGCTACATTCAACAAACATAAAAAAATACTGTTAAATATTTAATTAATCATTATCAGGAAAAATAGTATTAATTATAAAAGTATCGCTGAACACATACTGCAATCTAACACCATTAATTACCACGAAACTTCCTTTTTTGAAAGTTCAAAAATAGTTTACACAATAACTATTACTCATTAAGATCACTATTACCAGTTCACTATTGCTAGATTACTATTTCTGATAACTTTGTTAACCAATATTATACTATTAAGAAAGGTTTAATTCTTTATTTATGTATGCATAAAAAATTTTATTTCTTATGTAATTTTTTCTTAAATTGAATATTAGAATACTCCCCAAATTGCACTTCAATACTAGAGTGGATATTTTGAAAATGCTCAATCATATAGACTACATTGTTTTATCGAAAATGTAACTTAATAGCATAAATAAAATAAATGTATTTTCCTAGAATTTTCTTCCTCAAACATTTCACCTCTAACATTCAGCATTTTCCTTTTCAAATTTAATGTGGCAAATTTCCTTTCATTAAATCTCTAAGTCCTAAATCTCAAGCAAATCATTCAACTCGTAACATCAAAAAGTCTATCCTAAAAGTGAGTGACAAATCATTCGATACCGCCAGATTGCTTACACTCTGTAAATAAACTCTGTTAACTTATTAAAATTGTGGATTAGTATATTTTGAAACACAAATCTCTCGTACTTTTGTAAAACTTTGAATAAGGAAAAAAAATCGAAAATGTTTTCTTAAATATATCTTTCTTACAAGAGTTTTATTGAAATCTAAATGGTTAAAGACTCAGAAAACGTATTGGCAATTTCATGGATTTTGTATTTTTATTATTTTAACAAAGGAATTAGTAATTTGTAAAATTTTTATATACTAGTAAAATATCGAGTATTTTTATGGATTTATCACAACTTCAGATTATAGATTTATCACAGTTTTACTACGTTTAATAGTTACAAATTCATAAAATTTCAACTCATTGGTTGTTCCTTAGATTTAGCATTTTTTATCGCTCCAAAAAAGCAAAATACTTTGACTGGAATGAGTTTTTTCACTGATATTTGTAGCTATATAGAGAGTAATATTATATAAAATGCAGCATGCATTTACGAATAAATAATGCTTCATTTCGAATTTACATTTTTATTTTCAGACTTCTTACACTGAAAAAAATTATTTATAAAGGGTGGAAAAAAACTTTAAAATTGCCATCTACACAAAAAACCATATGTGTAGATTATTTCTGCAAACTTCTAACAAACTGGGTAAAAAAAAACAGCAAAAGGGCTTAAACTTTTTTGTTTTGAAAAATTTGTCTTCTTATAATCTGTAGAAATGACAGTTTACAAGTAAAATGTCATTCATGAATAAAAAACATTTTACAAATTTGTTTTATTAGATTATTGTAGCATTGTAGATTATTTCTGCAAACTTCTAACAAACTGGGTATAAAAAAAACAGCAAAAGGGCTTAAAATTTTTTGTTTTGAAAAATTTGTCTTCTTATAATCTGTAGAAATGACAGTTTACAAGTAAAATGTCATTCATGAATAAAAAACATTTTACAAATTTGTTTTATTTTTGAGTGTATTAAAATTATTTGAAATAAAGGAAAATAAGACTGAAGAATAGAGATATGTCTCAAGTCGTTTGTGCTTATGTTTGATCAGTTTTCGAAAATCTATGCTACAAAACTCAACAATCAATTGATAATGTATTCACTATAATAAATATTTTTTAACAGTCTTTCATTAATTCAAATTATGAATTCATACTTAACTTCTCTTACGCATTTTACATAACTGCATAAAAAAAATATTTGTTTTAAAGAAATTTTATTCTTCTAATTCTATTTCAATACTTAGTTAAAAATGGGCCATAAACACAGTAAGCCATAAAAAATACCAAGGATATTGGTTTCGCTTTAGCGATGTGTATTGATTTAGCGATGTGAATAGATTTTCTATCAGCATAAAAATACTAAACAATGATAGTTTTGGAGTGGCTAACAAGTTAAAATTGAGCGTTAACCACTTAAGTTTTAACTACCGGGCATCAACAGGCTAAACAGTTTCGGAATTTATGAAAAATCTGGCATTTGTTAAACATTAGCACTCCTTTGAAAAAATGACTAATGATTGACTTATAAGACGAAAGTTAAGAGAGAATCGACAGTTCCTTGTTAAAATAAAAGTGTTTTTAATAGCAATACATTTTTATTGCATTCCAACTCTAAAATACTATTAAAAGAATAAAAAAGGATTTTACACAATACATTTTAAAAATAATATTTTTATGATTTACTGGTTTCTTTTTGACAATATGATAACCAACATACGACTTAAAATTCTACCAGATTTGCAGTAGTTTAAGAAAAATTTTACTGTTCACCGCTGTAGTTTACATACTGGTCAAATGTTAAACCAAGGGGATAATACACATCACATATACATATTATAAATATAATTATACTCCAGTTATTTCTATTTTTAAACAGTAATTAATGTCTATGTTTTGCACAGACAGTCAATTACTGATATGGTTATTGGTTAAACATTTAAAAGCAAGCAATGAGCCCATTAACATTAAAAATTTAGGATACTTGTTTCGTTTCTGGCAGTTTTTCCAACTTGGAAACAGTTTACAAAATATTATAATAATAAAAACAGCTAACATTGGGAACAACCGGGCACTTTTAAATTAGTCAACAATTCAGGTTTAAATATCATTGGTAAAATATTAGATCAGAGAGGGGAAGCACGTTTAAACAAGAAAAACGTTATATTTAGAATATTAATTCTCTTTTAGAAATGTGATTCATCAACTTAAGAAGTCGTATGTACAAAAAATAGTTAAAAGGCATAAGTTAACAATTAATTATATTTTTGTATGATACCCATTGCCAAACTGAGAACAAACTGCTTTTTGTATTTGATTTTCTACACTTCGCACTTAACCATTCCTTCGAAGTGAATACCTTCTATGTAAAATCAGTACTGTACGTATTATTTTTCTCATTCTCAAAGTTTTTAAGTAAATAGATTTAAGTAACAAAAACATTTTCGAAATAAATATCTGGAAAACTTTTAAAGTTTGAGCTAAAAGTAAAACGCATCAAAATATCTTTTGTTTGGACGTTACTCTTATTAACAAGTTTCAAAAAAGTATCTAAAAAAAACTATATGAGTATCTCAAAACAGTGAAAAAGAAATCAAGCTGTGACTAATTATCATTAACTAAACTAAACTCAGTGGCGCGACAGCCCATAGAGGGCCAAGGCCTACTGTGATCATCCCAGTTTTCCTGACCTTGGGTTCTGGGGTGCAAGAGCAGATGTTCCAGTTAGGTGGTCAGCCGAACGTGAAACCCCCAGTGTTTAATTCCCAAGCATGCGTGGTACTCATTCATAGACCCACTAAAATTATCATTACCTACTGCAGATAAATTAAACACTCACCAACAATTATTTAATAAGGAAATTTCAAAAATAACAGTACATGATTAGTTCTTTTAATTAAAAAAAATATTTGTTTCAAAAAATATTTTGTTCATAAATGACTAAAGAGCTTTAAGAATTTTAAAGTACTATAATAGTTTGTAAAAATTTTATATTTTAAGCACTTTTTTTCATGCTTAGTAAGCATCTTTTTTTAATATATATTCAGTATATTTTTCCTCATTAAATTCAAAAAAAAAGCGTGCCTCAATAATACTTAAGACATAATACTTTGTAAATAAAGCTAAACTAAGAAGCTTAGTTTTAGAATATAACAGTTTCACTCATTTTTGTACATTTACCTGTAGACACACTCATAACTGAAGAAATTTGAAAGCACATTTGAGAAACTATTAATACTTAATAAATGAATAGATCTCTTAATACTTCCTGCTCATCACAAATTAAATAAAAAAAACTTTTAAATTTAAAATTTAATAATAAATTTTATATTATACTTGAATTATAAAGCAATCAAAATATATCTTTTTTTAATTGATAATTTGGTATTTATTAAAAAGGCTCCAAATATCTCAATCTGTTAATACATAGAACCTAAATGCAAATCCTGGTTCCATAGTAGATTTTGATTAGATTCCTTATCCTGACTCACACGGAATGCAAAGTAGGCATACAATTTCCCCAGGAGTAGATGAATCATTCCTTTAAAAGTTCATTATTTTAAAAGTTTCCTATTTTAAAGGTTCATTACTTTCGCGTTATCAGTGAAATGTTTTTCAAAAAGAATTTTCATCAAAGGCACATATAAATACCGTTAGTTATTTAACTCGTAAATGTCCACATCTCCTTAAAAGAAAGCAAAAAATTAGATGGATGTCTAAATGTTGTAGATTAATGAGTTTACTGCCTCTTTACTGAAATTAATAAATATCAGTTTTGAAGGAAAAAAACTTTTTTAAAAAAAATTATATATCTACGGAATATAATAATTACTAACAAATTTTAACTCACACAACGTTTTTTTTTACAAAAATTAATGAAATTAAATTTTTAATAAATATTGCTGCACTTCAGTTGCAAAAACAATTTCCTTTTAGTCACTTAGTCACGGAAGCTGATAAACACAAATACAAAACATTTTCTGCCAATGTCTCGTACGAATTATGTCAAAGAAAAATAGAAGAAACTTTTTTTCGAAGACAGAAAGAGATAAAAATCTCAAAACTATTAGAAATGCTTATAAAAGTAGACTTTATTCATATAATTAGAGATCGTGAATAGCACAATACCAAAATTTTGCTAAATGAAGAAAAAAATAAAACATTTAAGTTTGTATTTTTACTTAAAGCTAAACTAAGAGGAATCAATGTGTTCTTTAATCAACTTGTTTCCTTTTTTAACTGCTGATTTCTGTTACATTTTAACTTCTATGACAGAAAAATTATAATTTAAATTAAGATATTTTTGGAAACAAATTTCATGTTTTTGTCAAGCATCGTGAAAACATCTCATAAACAGTTTTTTTTAAAATAAAATAAATATTAATCAGGACATTTTTAGTAAATTGGTGCTTCAGATGAACAGTTACAATGGTAATAATATAATGTAGTTAATTGAAGTGTGAAGAGTATTTTATTTAATATTCATTTACTCTGAGAACATCAGGCATTCATATAAGAGGATATCGTGATAGAGCTTTGCCATTCCCTTAAGTAAATTCATTTAAGCATGAATGTGAATATCGTCTCAGAAAAAAAACGCTAGGATTTTGTTAGAAGTTTAAAAGTAATTTTGAAAATTAGCACTTTGGAATTATATTTCAAGGATAGTCAGGGCAAAAATTTTATTGATTAATTTCCTACGAATGGAACGAAGTTTTCAAAGCAAAATACTTCAAAACAAAATGTTATTTGCTTCACCCTGCTTTTACAAATACTTTGACTTCATAATTTCTGGCTTCCAGTCATTGGAACGATAAGTGAAACGAAAGATTTTCACCCTGTTTTAAAAAGAATTTTATTGATTTCATAGTAATTATTAAAAATAACAGGTTCAACTTTTGAAAAACGTCCTCTTAATATCTTATCGTACTGCTGAATATAGTTAAATATTAAATTGATGATAGGAATAGAAACACTTCACGAATCGTCCATTTGATTCAATGATTTTGAGGATTCCATTAATTGATTCAAATCTATAAGTTGGAAGATATTTAGAAATTGAGAAAATTGTTTCGTTCGATACACTTAAAGTCGTTCTTCATTTAAAGTTTAATGCGTAAAAATATAAGTTCATATTGAAGGTTTTCGCAATTTTTGAAATTAAAATAATGTATCTCACTCAGATTATAATAGTAAGCATTGGAAAAAAAAAATGAAACACTAATGCAAAGAATTTTTAATGTATTATATTAAACTAAACTATATTATATTAAAAAAAATATTAAACTGTTTTTTTTAGTTCAAAGCAATTAATGTATTTCACAATTATCCTATTATTAGATAAAAGAAATTAAAAATGTTTTAAAAAATTGAAACTTTCAATGTAACTGATTGTTAAATTCTGGAAGTAATATATCAAATTACTGTAATAGTGGGAAAATAGTCAATGTTTATAAATAATTAAAATAATAAAAACAATTTTTTACTACACAGAACTCTAAAAATGAAAAATGCACTTTTTCAGTAAAATAGTGCAAAAATTATTTGGCATACAAATTGAAAGATACGTAAAAAATACATAATATATCACCACAGTTTGCGTTTTTTTTTTTTTTTTTTTTTTTTTTTTTTTTTTTTTTTTTTTTAATATACTTTTTTTTTAATAATTTTTCTCTTTTTTTATGTTTTTTTTTTTCATATTTTTTTTTATGTTTCTTTGTTTTTTTTCTTTTTTATATAGTTTTTCCTTCTTTCTTTTTTCTTTTTTAATCAAACTGTGAGATTGTTTACATTATACTTACAATAAATTACAATTAGGTAAACATTAAATTAGAAATGAATTTGCGAATTTTTCACGGAGGTTTAATAGATGTATTAAATATCTAAAACTGTACCTAATACTATAAACGAAACAATGAGTATGTTCTAACTAAAGAAAATTCTTAAACACACTGAAAAATAGCTCTTAATAAGAAACGAAAACAAAAATGGCTCATAAAAATAATGCAATAAAAATAATTTGGAATTGAAAAAAAATTTATACCCTATCTTTTTTTTCTTTACGATGTGGGGAAATAGATTTTCTGAATGACAGGAATTAACTATAGATAAATTCATTGTGTTCGGAAATATTTATTTTTCAAATAATAATAATAATAATAATAACATTTTAAGAAATAAAAATGATTGTGTTTATTTCTGTTTATTAAAAATTATTGTGTTATGAAAATTTGATTATGTTTTTATTTCCAGAAACTAAGTAAAACAAAATAAATATCAAAATTAAAAAATTTCAAAAAATGTTTTTGTAAATAATCAACAATGACCTGTAAGAGCCATTAACGATATTCCTCCATAAAAAAAAATCAAATTTTACAAGATATTGATTTTATTTACATAACAAACACTTTCAGAAAAATAGGGAAAAAATGCATGCATTTTGAACAAAAATAAAGCAACAGCTGAACTAAGACATTTATGTTTATGAAAAATTATTCACTTATTTTTTTGATCACCCCATTTTATTTATTTGTCTCTGTTTATAGGCATAAATATTACTGAAATTAACACTTTTTTTGAATAAATAGTTCTACACTGTTATTTGACAAGTTTGTGAGGGAGTCGGGTCAAAGCTATTTTTTCAGGCAGTAGAGCAAACCAGAAAACGCATGACTGTTGTTTCACCAAAATGTCCCTCTTGCAGAGCAAATGTCAGTACCACCACTTGATTGAACTCAAATAATATTGATTGTTTCAACCTCATGCAAATAAGTCTAGAACAGAATTTCTGTGCAGGAGTAGTACAAATGTCAATGGAACAATTCTTCCCACTATGTCACACTGGGAGATGCTACACGGAGATATGTCACACTACAATTGCTCAAAAAGTCTTTGTGGAAATCCTTCTGAAGTGAGATAATATTTGAATGGTTAGACTCAGTTAAAGTTCTAATAATTGTCTGAGAAATAAAGTTTTAAATCTTCTGTTTCCTGAACGTTGTCAGGGAAACTCATTTTCACCACAAATGTAAGGGTAAAAGGATTTCATAAAATAGGAATGATTTTCAGCAAAAATGAGAAATTTTTTTATAGAAACTTTAAATAATGGTCTATATAGTTATTAGCAATATAACTGTAAAACTAGTCGGGACTTCACAATTCGCGAAGATCAGATATGAATGATTCAAAATTCAATCAAGGAACAGGCATGCGACAGGCACAGTTCCATTTTTTATTGCCATTTTTCAAAAGAGGTATCAGTCCTTATTATTGAACAAATAAAGATAGAATTCTAGGTGTTGACTTTCTTCAGAGTAATTAACTGTCCTTATTCTTGTTTATATGGTATCATATGTGTAGAACTACGTAGCACTTTGCTAAGAGGCATACAACAAAATATGAATGATTTAATAGTTCACTAAACCGTCATGAAATATTCACGGCTATCAGTTCACTTTATTTCGTATGCTTCACAACTTTAACTGTGATGTATCTGTTTCAGTCCTTCATAATTGATCAAAAGAGGAATGAATCCTTGATAGTATTCTTTTCCCTCTAAAAACATGTATTACATTTTTTGTTAGCTCTCAGGCAGTATTAATGATTATGCGGATTCTTCATTTACCTATTTTGAGAATTTCTATCTTTCCAATTATTAAAATCAATTTTTTTTCTTAGCTGACTCTTATTTGTATCATTCTTTAGGACAGGACATCCTTAGTTTAAAGTTCAAAAGCTAACAAAACGGAACAAATCAAAACGCCGTCGGCATGTCATTTATTCGTAGCACACTAAAGGGTGACACAGTACAAAATTAAAATCGTTTACTTATGCACTTATCACTAACGACTTGAATTTATTATCTCATAGTAACTTATACGATCATTTTTGTATTTGTTTAGCAAAAACACCAGGAATAAAAAAAATTTTATTGCTACAGCAAAATTGTCTATAAAAGTTCTCAGAAACCAGTCTTTTAAACAGATCATTTCAATACTTCAATCTTCGTCAGTTTTCAGGTAATTTGTGGTTGGCATCATCGGAATCTTTTGGAATTAGATAGTATTTATATAAACAATAACATGCCAAATTGTGGTGAATTTCCCTGACGTTGTTGTTGTTGTTGTCGTGTCTATGCTAATGCAAAGATTAGAGTCCTCCAAAAGTCTTGATAACAAGGTTTGCAAGTTCTGGAGCCTGATGGCTATGGAGAATTTCGATGGGAGGTGCTCCAAGTTGAAAGAGGGAGCCGATAATAGCCTGGCAGTCAAAAACATGGTCTGGAGTTAGTTGCAAATGAGGACAGTACTTGCACAAGGGATAGAATTTTATATGGGTGCGTGAGATCTTCATGCCCTTGAAATGTCCAGTACGTAGCCTAGCTATTGTAGAGGAGAGGTTTCTTGGGCAGTTTAGATCGGGGATTGTTGCCTTGCTAAAATGCTGGTTGTATATCCTGCGTCTGGCGACAGCATTCGCATCTGCACAGGTGACAGCTCGAGGTTGAACTTCGTCGCGTCCTTCCTTTGGAAGGGCATCTGCGCATTCGTTTCCTTCGATTCCAAATGAGCTGGGATCCACTGGAGAGTGCAACGGATATTTAATGAATGAAGAAGGGCATGGGTTATTGATGTATTACCGTTACGTATTGCTTCGAGTGCTGATTTTGAGTCTGAGAAAATCACGATTTCTTTTATTGAGTCTTCCCTGATATTTTAGAGTTATTTATTAATTTGTTTTTTGAAGTGTTTAAAACTTGGATCATTTGAGTGAACTACTTTTTATACAAACATACATATTGAGCTTATCTTTGACGATTCGATCGTTTAACCACCAATTCAAATAGCACAGAAGACATCAGAGGATAGCTAATTAATACTCTATACATTATTCCCCAGAGCTTTAACAGACCCAGTGCGATTGTCAGATTTATTCATGACCTCTTTCACTTCAAAATTACGAATTATCTTTGAAGTTCACAAATATTTTCGCTGAAACTTGTTTAACTAAATTTCTTTCAAATTGTTACTGTTTCCCGGCATTTAGAATTTTTGTTATTCTTTCCTTTCAAGATTTTTTATTTCGTACTTTCCTATCCCCTGTTACTTGAGATCACATTTTTTTTAAAAGAAGTTAGTAAATTTTTTTCTCACTTCCCAAATCACAGTCACAGTATTTATAAAACTTCGAATTTTCGATTATCACTCATTGTAGGATTTCAGAAAATTCCTTCTCATATGGATAGTAGGTCTTCTTTATGAAGTCAGATTTTTATTAAAAATTTAATATAGATAACTTTATGACCAAACTCAACTGCTAATGAATTTAAAACATGATATAGTTGCAAAGGGGTGATCGTGAAGCTTAATTTTGTATTTCAAAAAAAGTTTAAAGAAAAGCAAAAACAATCAGTAAGACAATTTTTAATTATAATATTTAAAATGCAATTATAAATTTTCATGCATTATTTCCTTTTCAAAAATCAAAAAATCTATCCATACTTACACAGTTACAAAAAAACGCTTTCTAAAATAATATTTCGGAGAAGTCATTTTTAATAATTAGAAAATAACGAATGTAACCAAAATAAATTTTTCTTATATTTAAAGCATAAAGACGTTCTTTTAAACTTGACAATTAACATAAATCTGTTTTGGAATCAAAAATCTAAAAATAGTGTTTTAAAGTTTGAATTTTTTTTTAAAAAAAGCAAAACTATCTTTCATGGTAAAGTATAACAGTACATATAACACGAATATAATAACACGAATATAACAGTACATGACTAGTTTTCAAATTGACAATCAGAAAAATAATTTGCTTGAAAAATTCATTGTTTTCTGACTGAAAAGCTTTAGAGATTATAATAAACGCTTCAACGGCTTTTGTGCAAATTGCATTTTTGTAGTACATTTTATAAGCATTGCGTGAATTTTTTTATATTCAATAACTCTTTCTCATTAAAATCATAAAAAAGGTATGCATCAAAAGTGGAAATGATAATTTAATAAAGAAAAATGAGCATATTTTTTTTTTTTGGTCATAAAAACTTTTCACTCATATTTGTACATTTACCAGTAGACATAACTGAAGGAATTTGAAAACATTTTAGATATACGATTGAAGTTTGATATCATATATAAATATTTCGAAACTTATATTTCTTCTTCATCACAAATTGAAATTATTAACAACTTTGTCAATTTAATTCCTAAAAACTAAAATCTCACTTAAATGGCGATCAAAAATTGCATTTTCTTTTTAATTGATAAATTTGGCAACGATAAAAGAAAATACTGTAAAATATCACAATCCGTTTATAGAATCTAAATGCAAATCCTGGTGCCATAGTAATATTTTGATTAGATTTACATTATTAGCAACTCACTGTGGTTGGTGCAAGCCGGATTCGTATTGAACAGCCATGCCATAGCTGGGATACGAACCCGGCTCACCTCATTGGAAGGCGAACGCTCTATCCCCTGAGCCATCGCGGCGCAAGATTTACATTAATTCCAAGTGGTCGGTCCAAGCCGGATGCGGGTTCGTATCTACCAGCCATGTCATCGCTGGGATACGAACCCGGCTCACCTCATTGAGAGGCGAACGCTCTATCCCCTGAGCCATCTCGGCGCAAGATTTACAGTAATTCCCTGTGGTCGGTCCAAGCCGGATGCGGATTCGTATCTACCAGCCATGTCATCGCTGGAATACGAACCCGACTCACCTCATTGGGAGGCGAACGCTCTATCCCCTGAGCCATCGCGGCGCAAGATTTACAGTAATTCCCTGTGGTCGGTCCAAGCCGGATGCGGATTCGTATCTACCAGCCATGTCATCGCTGGAATACGAACCCGGCTCACCTCATTGGAAGGCGAACGCTCTATCCCCTGAGCCATCTCGGCGCAAGATTTACAGTAATTCCCTGTGGTCGGTCCAAGCCGGATGCGGATTCGTATCTACCAGCCATGTCATCGCTGGAATACGAACCCGGCTCACCTCATTGGGAGGCGAACGCTCTATCCCCTGAGCCATCGCGGCGCAAGATTTACAGTAATTCCAAGTGGTCGGTCCAAGCCGGATGCGGGTTCGTATCTATCAGCCATGTCATCGCTGGGATACGAACCCGGCTCACCTCATTGGGAGGCGAACGCTCTATCCCCTGAGCCATCGCGGCGCAAGATTTACAGTAATTCCCTGTGGTCGGTCCAAGCCGGATGCGGATTCGTATCTACCAGCCATGTCATCGCTGGAATACGAACCCGGCTCACCTCATTGGAAGGCGAACGCTCTATCCCCTGAGCCATCGCGGCGCAAGATTTACATTAATTCCAAGTGGTCGGTCCAAGCCGGATGCGGGTTCGTATCTACCAGCCATGTCATCGCTGGGATACGAACCCGGCTCACCTCATTGAGAGGCGAACGCTCTATCCCCTGAGCCATCGCGGCGCAAGATTTACAGTAATTCCAAGTGGTCGGTCCAAGCCGGATGCGGGTTCGTATCTATCAGCCATGTCATCGCTGGGATACGAACCCGGCTCACCTCATTGGGAGGCGAACGCTCTATCCCCTGAGCCATCGCGGCGCAAGATTTACAGTAATTCCCTGTGGTCGGTCCAAGCCGGATGCGGATTCGTATCTACCAGCCATGTCATCGCTGGAATACGAACCCGGCTCACCTCATTGGAAGGCGAACGCTCTATCCCCTGAGCCATCGCGGCGCAAGATTTACATTAATTCCAAGTGGTCGGTCCAAGCCGGATGCGGGTTCGTATCTACCAGCCATGTCATCGCTGGAATACGAACCCGGCTCACCTCATTGGGAGGCGAACGCTCTATCCCCTGAGCCATCACGGCGCAAGATTTACAGTAATTCCAAGTGGTCGGTCCAAGCCGGATGCGGGTTCGTATCTACCAGCCATGTCATCGCTGGGATACGAACCCGGCTCACCTCATTGAGAGGCGAACGCTCTATCCCCTGAGCCATCTCGGCGCAAGATTTACAGTAATTCCCTGTGGTCGGTCCAAGCCGGATGCGGATTCGTATCTACCAGCCATGTCATCGCTGGAATACGAACCCGGCTCACCTCATTGGGAGGCGAACGCTCTATCCCCTGAGCCATCTCGGCGAAAGATTTACAGTAATTCCCTGTGGTCGGTCCAAGCCGGATACGGATTCGTATCTACCAGCCATGTCATCGCTGGGATACGAACCCGGCTCACCTCATTGAGAGGCGAACGCTCTATCCCCTGAGCCATCTCGGCGCAAGATTTACAGTAATTCCCTGTGGTCGGTCCAAGCCGGATGCGGATTCGTATCTACCAGCCATGTCATCGCTGGAATACGAACCCGGCTCACCTCATTGGGAGGCGAACGCTCTATCCCCTGAGCCATCGCGGCGCAAGATTTACAGTAATTCCAAGTGGTCGGTCCAAGCCGGATGCGGGTTCGTATCTACCAGCCATGTCATCGCTGGGATACGAACCCGGCTCACCTCATTGAAAGGCGAACGCTCTATCCCCTGAGCCATCTCGGCGCAAGATTTACAGTAATTCCCTGTGGTCGGTCCAAGCCGGATGCGGATTCGTATCTACCAGCCATGTCATCGCTGGAATACGAACCCGGCTCACCTCATTGGGAGGCGAACGCTCTATCCCCTGAGCCATCGCGGCGCAAGATTTACAGTAATTCCATGAGGTCGGTCCAAGCCGGATGCGGATTCGTATCTACCAGCCATGTCATCGCTGGAATACGAACCCGGCTCACCTCATTGAGAGGCGAACGCTCTATCCCCTGAGCCATCTCGGCGCAAGATTTACAGTAATTCCCTGTGGTCGGTCCAAGCCGGATGCGGATTCGTATCTACCAGCCATGTCATCGCTGGAATACGAACCCGGCTCACCTCATTGGGAGGCGAATGCTCTATCCCCTGAGCCATCGCGGCGCAAGATTTACAGTAATTCCCTGAGGTCGGTCCAAGCCGGATGCGGATTCGTATCTACCAGCCATGTCATCGCTGGAATACGAACCCGGCTCACCTCATTGAGAGGCGAACGCTCTATCCCCTGAGCCATCTCGGCGCAAGATTTACAGTAATTCCCTGTGGTCGGTCCAAGCCGGATGCGGATTCGTATCTACCAGCCATGTCATCCCTGGAATACGAACCCGGCTCACCTCATTGGAAGGCGAACGCTCTATCCCCCGAGCCATCTCGGCGCAAGATTTACAGTAATTCCCTGTGGTCGGTCCAAGCCGGATGCGGATTCGTATCTACCAGCCATGTCATCGCTGGAATACGAACCCGGCTCACCTCATTGGGAGGCGAACGCTCTATCCCCTGAGCCATCGCGGCGCAAGATTTACAGTAATTCCTTGTGGTCGGTCCAAGCCGGATGCGGGTTCGTTTCGACCAGCCATGTCATCGCTGGGATACGAACCCGGCTCACCTCATTGGGAGGCGAACGCTCTATCCCCTGAGCCATCGCGGCGCAAGATTTACAGTAATTCCCTGTGGTCGGTCCAAGACGGATGCGGATTCGCATCTACCAGCCATGTCATCGCTGGGATACGAACCCGGTTCACCTCATTGGATTGTAGATTTTTCTTTTAACGACAGATAAACAGCGACAGATAAACAGAAAGTGACGAAACATTTTCTGCCATTCCCTCCACAAAATTGCTTTGCATAGGTGAAAAACATATTTCTTTGCGAAGACAAAAATTTTAAATATTCATTAGATGACTTAAAGGTGCGGCTTTTAATGAAGCATTAAGTTGTAGACTTTTAATTTGATTAAAGCACACTACAAGTACAATACAAAAAATTCTTCCAAAAAAGATTCAAAACCTTAGAGACTTCTATATGCAAATTGGACTTAAACAAAAAAGCAACTAATGTGTCATTTAAACTTAGTATTGCTTTCGTTTTTAGCAGCTTGTTAATTTTTACATTTTAATTTTACAGGCAGAAAAATTAAAAATGCAATTTAGATAATTTTATGCTTTTCCAAAATATTATAAAAACTTTGCACACATTAAAATCGAAGCAAAAATTTAAAAATCTTTAGTAAATAGTTGCTTTAGTTGAAATAAGTCAAGAAAGCTTAATTGAAGTGGAAAAAGTAATTATTTCTTTACTCTGAAAACTTCTCGTACTCCTGTAAGATTATCTCACGATAAAGGTTGGCAATCATTAACGTACATTCTTTAAGCTTGAGTATCGCTCCACTCCAACAAAACACTTTTGTTAATTTTATTGAAATTTAATTGAAGTTCAGTTTAACAAACTGAAGTTAAGTAAATATTTTAGTAGAATTTACACTTGGATGGATTTGAGGATTCCATTTAATAATATAAGCACAACATTTTTTTAACTGGCTTCAGTAATTGGAACGATACAAGAGATATTGCTTCACCCTGTTTTTAAAAGAATTTTATATTTCATAGTAAATATTTAAAGCAAAAGAATTACAGGTTCAACATTGTAAAAACGTCCTTTCAATATCATTACATGATACTGCCAATTATAGTTAAATATTGCGTCGATGATCTGAATAGATAGCCGATGATCTGATTGAATCATCCATTTGATTCAATTGTTTTTGAGGTCCTTATTATTTGATTCGAATCTTTTAGTTTAAAGATATTCAAGAATTGAAAAAGTAATTTTGTTTGATTCGAATCCCTTAAATTCGTTCTTATAAACTCTGCTCTTATCATCTGCTTCATATAAAACTTAATTCGTAAAAATATAACATTTTACTGAGGGTTTTCAGCATTTCCGAAATTAAAACATCTCACGCAATTTAAAATTAAAAAAAAGGCACGAAAGACTGATGCAAAGATTTAATTTTTTTGTTAATGATACAAAATGATTCAAATAAACCAGTTTTAAAAAATTATTACATTTAACAAATAGCCAATAATTAAATAAAATAATCAAAGCCTTAAAAAAAAGAAACTCTTCATGAATTAATGTTAAACTCTTAAAGGAATGCATGAAATAACTGTTATTAAAGAAAAATTTTTCAATGTTTACAGATAAATAAAATGAGGAAAGCAGTTTTTAATTATACAGAACATTAAAAACAAAATTGCATGCATAATACTAACTTGTTAGTGTTTTTTAGTTGAATACTACAAAAAAAGTTAAATTGGAAGATAAATGCAAACATGTTATACAAAGAACTATTACCACAGTTTGCTTTTTTTTCTTCTTTTTTTCTTTTTTTTCATATTTTTTTTATAATTTTTTAATATTTTTATATCTTTTTATATATTTTTTCATATTTTTTCATATTTTTTTATTTTTTTATATTTTTTTCTTTTTTATATTTTTTTTTTATATATTTTTCTTTTTTATATATATTTTTTTTTATATATTTTTTTCTTTTTTATGTATTTTTTCTTTTTGTATATATTTTTCTTTTTTTTTTCTTAGTTATATTTTTTCTTTTTTATATTTTTTTTTATATTTTTTATTTTATATATTTTTTTCCTTTATATTTTTTCTCTTATATTTTTTTTTCCTTTTTAAAGCAAACTGTTAGGTTGTTTACATAATAAATAAGTACAATACATTGCAATCTAGAGAACATTCAAACCAAAAGGGATTTGCAAGTTTTTCATGGAGGCTTAAATTAGATGAATATATATTTTATACATGGATAATACTGAATTGAATTTGTAGTAATTAGTTATTAAATCATTTTTAAAGAAATTGAGTGTATTTCAACTAAAGTACGTTTTTGCAAACTTAAAAACAAGAAACGTTCTTAATGATAGCCAACAAAACTGATTGAGTTTAATAAATAATGTAATGAAAATGCCAAAAATAATTTGAAAGTGATTGCTTGCTCTAGTAATAAAACTTTCTAAATCAAAGCAAAACCATTCAGTTCGTTTCCTTCACTACACATTTAAAGAATTCTTTTTTTTAAAAAATCAAAATAATTTGCAATAAGTCATTGTCCTATCCGTCTTTTTTTATGGATTGGAATGTATTTTTATTTGTTTGAAATAATGGGAGCAATGTATAAGATAGGAAATGATGTAAATAATGAAAAAAGATGCATGAAATGCAAAACATTTGCATATGACTAAAATATGAAATATAATGTGATGAATTAACTACAAGTGATTTAAATAGCTAACAAAATATCAAAATACGAAAGAAAATCCATTTAGTCTCAAAATAATTTAAAAGAAAATAGTTCACATTTAAAGAAATAAAAAAAATTTATAATAATTTAGAATAAGCTTCATACCCCATCTTTTTTTTTCTTACGATAGATAAGAATGGATTTTTTTAATCGCAAGAATTAACTATAATAAATGAATTACGTAAACTCTGCAGTCAGTCTGCAACTGACTGCAGAGTTTATACTAAGTAAATATTGAACTACACATTCATTAAAATATTTATAAATAAAACACTCTTAGAACAAGCCTCCATAAAAACTGCCAATTTTTCAAAGTATTCATCACAATCACATAAATATTCATTACAATCCCTTCAAGAAAAATAAGCAAAAAATTACAAGCTTTTAAAGCGAAAAGGAAACTAATAAAAAAACTAAAAAAAATTTAGTAAATTCTTCATTCTTTAACCCCCCCCCCCCATTTTATTTATTTCCCTGTTTCTGTTCTTCGACTTTCAACACTGTTATTCAGCTTAAATAAAGAGAAGAAAAAAGTTCTACGGGAGTCGGGTCAAAGCTGCTTTTATAAGACAATCAAGCAAGTTTTCGACAAGTTTCTCACACATTTGTAGAATGCTGTAATGCTGTGTTATATTCTTTAGTTACGGAATAAAACGGCACATTGCAAATTACATAAACAGCCACGAGATCATCACGTCTAATACATAATTCTCTTCATTTCTTTCCTTTACAACATTTACATGAAGTTACAAATTCTCGGTATTGACTTTTCGTATCAAGATGTTTTTGATCTTCAGTATGCCTGGATCATAGAGGAATGATGTAATAGTACGATCACTAACAGTTACGAGATCTTAATGCCTAATAGTTTATTTTATTCCGAATCCTTCACTCATCTCATATAAAGTATCTGTTTTAGTCTTTATTACTCAACACAGGAAGAATGAAATATTTGATTGTGATCCTGTTTCCCATTACTACACTTTTTTTACACACTTTGCAACGTTCGCTTTAAGTTGTTTTAGTCTTCATAATTTGTCAGAGGAAAAATCAATTCTTAGTAATTTTTTTTTAAGAATTGATAAGAACTGTCCGCTTACTTGTCGATATGGAGTGAGGTATGCAGAATTGCGTGGCATTTCATAAGATGCATGGAACAAAATGAAGAAATAGTTCAGTCACTGAAGAAGCATGTCATATTGTTTCCCATTTGCGCAATATTTTTATATACTTTGCAACTGTCACATCAATTTGTTTTAGTCCTCATTGTTTGTCAGAGGAAAAATCAATTCTTTCTTTTTTTTTTTTTTTTTTTTAAGAATTGATAAGAACTGTCCGCTTACTTGTCGATATGGAGTGAGGTATGCAGAATTGCGTGGCATTTCATAAGATGCATGGAACAAAATGAAGAAATAGTTCAGTCACTGAAGAAGCGTGTCACATTGTTTCCCATTTGCGCAATATTTTTTATATACTTTGCAACTGTCACATCAATTTGTTTTAGTCCTCATTGTTTGTCAAAGGAAAAATCAATTCTTAGTAATTTTTTTTTAAGAATTGATAAGAACTGTCCGCTTACTTGTCGATATGGAGTGAGGTATGCAGAATTGCGTGGCATTTCATAAGATACATGGAACAAAATGAAGAAATAGTTCAGTCACTGAAGAAGCATGTCATATTGTTTCCCATTTGCGCAATATTTTTATATACTTTGCAACTGTCACATCAATTTGTTTTAGTCCTCATTGTTTGTCAGAGGAAAAATCAAATTTTTTTTTTTTTTTTTTTTTTTTTAAGAATTGATAAGAACTATCCGCTTACTTGTCGATATGGAGTGAGGTATGCAGAATTGCGTGGCATTTCATAAGATGCATGGAACAAAATGAAGAAATAGTTCAGTCACTGAAGAAGCATGTCATATTGTTTCCCATTTGCGCAATATTTTTATATACTTTGCAACTGTCACATCAATTTGTTTTAGTCCTCATTGTTTGTCAGAGGAAAAATCAATTCTTTCTTTTTTTTTTTTTTTTTAAAGTATTGATAAGAACTGTCCGCTTACTTGTCGATATGTAGTGAGGTATGCAGAATTGCGTGGCATTTCATAAGATGCATGGAACAAAATGAAGAAATAGTTCAGTCACTGAAGAAGCATGTCATATTGTTTCCCATTTGCGCAATATTTTTATATACTTTGCAACTGTCACATCAATTTGTTTTAGTCCTCATTGTTTGTCAGAGGAAAAATCAATTCTATTTTTTTTTTTTTAAGAATTGATAAGAACTTTCCGCATACTTGTCGATATGGACTGAGGTATGCAGAATTGCGTGGCATTTCATAAGATGCATGGAACAAAATGAAGAAATAGTTCAGTCACTGAAGAAGCATGTCATATTGTTTCCCATTTGCGCAATATTTTTATATACTTTGCAACTGTCACATCAATTTGTTTTAGTCCTCATTGTTTGTCAGAGGAAAAATCAATTCTTTTTTTTTTTTTTTAAAGAATTGATAAGAACTGTCCGCTTACTTGTCGATATGGAGTGAGGTATGCAGAATTGCGTGGCATTTCATAAGATGCATGGAACAAAATGAAGAAATAGTTCAGTCACTGAAGAAGCATGTCATATTGTTTCCCATTTGCGAAATATTTTTATATACTTTGCAACTGTCACATCAATTTGTTTTAGTCCTCATTGTTTGTCAGAGGAAAAATCAATTCTATTTTTTTTTTTTTTTTTTTTTTTTTTTTTAAGAATTGATAAGAACTTTCCGCATACTTGTCGATATGGAGTGAGGTATGCAGAATTGCGTGGCATTTCATAAGATGCATGGAACAAAATGAAGAAATAGTTCAGTCACTAAAGAAGCATGCCATATTGTTTCCCATTTGTGCAATATTTTTATATACTTTGCAACTGTCACATCAATTTGTTTTAGTCCTCATTGTTTGTCAGAGGAAAAATCAATTCTTTTTTTTTTTTTTTAAAGAATTGATAAGAACTGTCCGCTTACTTGTCGATATGGAGTGAGGTATGCAGAATTGCGTGGCATTTCTTAAGATGCATGGAACAAAATGAAGAAATAGTTCAGTCACTGAAGAAGCATGTCATATTGTTTCCCATTAGCGCAATATTTTTATATACTTTGCAACTGTCACATCAATTTGTTTCAGTCTTCATTGTTTGTCAGAGGAAAAATCAATTCTTTTTTTTTTTTTTTTTCTAAGAATTGATAAGAACTGTCCGCTTACTTGTCGATATGGAGTGAGGTATGCAGAATTGCGTGGCATTTCATAAGATGCATGGAACAAAATGAAGAAATAGTTCAGTCACTGAAGAAGCATGTCATATTGTTTCCCATTTGCGCAATATTGTTATATACTTTGCAACTGTCACATCAATTTGTTTTAGTCCTCATTGTTTGTCAGAGGAAAAATCAATTCTATTTTTTTTTTTTTTTTTTTTTTTAAGAATTGATAAGAATTTTCCGCATACTTGTCGATATGGAGTGAGGTATGCAGAATTGCGTGGCATTTCATAAGATGCATGGAACAAAATGAAGAAATAGTTCAGTCACTGAAGAAGCATGTCATATTGTTTCCCATTTGCGCAATATTTTTATATACTTTGCAACTGTCACATCAATTTGTTTTAGTCCTCATTGTTTGTCAGAGGAAAAATCAATTCTATTTTTTTTTCTAAGAATTGATAAGAACTGTCCGCTTACTTGTCGATATGGAGTGAGGTATGCAGAATTGCGTGGCATTTCATAAGATGCATGGAACAAAATGAAGAAATAGTTCAGTCACTGAAGAAGCATGTCACATTGTTTCCCATTTGCGCAATATCTTTATTTTGCAACTGTCACATCAATTTGTTTTAGTCCTCATTGTTTGTCAGAGGAAAAATCAATTCTTTTTTTTTTTTTAAAGAATTGATAAGAACTGTCCGCTTACTTGTTGATATGGAGTGAGGTATGCAGAATTGCGTGGCATTTCATAAGATGTATGGAACAAAATGAAGAAATAGTTCAGTCACTGAAGAAGCATGTCATATTGTTTCCCATTTGCGCAATATTTTTATATACTTTGCAACTGTCACATCAATTTTTTTTAGTCCTCATTGTTTGTCAGAGGAAAAATCAATTCTTTTTTCTTTTTTCTTTTTTTTTTTAAGAATTGATAAGAACTGTCCGCTTACTTGTCGATATGGAGTGAGGTATGCAGAATTGTGTGGCATTTCATAAGATGCATGGAACAAAATGAAGAAATAGTTCAGTCACTGAAGAAGCATGTCTCATTGTTTCCCATATGCGCAATATTTTTATATACTTTGCAACTGTCACATCAATTTTTTTAGTCCTCATTGTTTGTCAGAGGAAAAATCAATTCTTTTTTTTTTTTTTTTTTTTTTTTTTAAGAATTGATAAGAACTGTCCGCTTACTTGTTGGTATGGAGTGATACTTGTTGAACGACACAGCACTTTGTCAAAATTCCTATATAATAGATTCAACAGCTCTGTAATTAAACAGTCAAGCGATGTTATCTAACATTTCCGAGAAATTCATTTCTAACAGTTTACTTTATTTCGAACTCTTCACTCATTTCCTATTAAGTATCCGTTTCAGCCTTTATTATTAAACAAAGAAAGAAAGAATTATTCCTATTGGTTTTCTTTAAGGAATTTTTAAACAACTGACGATATACTTATTGTTACGATCTAATACTTGCAGATCTGTGTAACATTTCACAAGATGCATTCGTTGAGAGTAAATGGAGAAGAAGTCCAGTCACTAATCAGACATGTGGCTTTGTTGCCTATTAGTTCACGTTTTTTTTCGTATCCTTCTCAATTTTCATATCAAATTGTTTCAGTCATTATTATTTTTCAGAGGAGAAATTTCGTGGTGGTATTTATTTTCCTCCTCTGAAGGTTTGGTGTACATTTCTCTGTTCGCTCTCAGGCAGTATTTCTGGCTGTGTCAATTCTTTACTAATTCATATATTTTATTGCAACTATTATTCTATTATATCTTCTTAACTGACCTATATTTACATTATTTTTAAAGACAGGCACAGGCTTCTAAAAGTCGAATAGCTAAGGCACAAATCAAAATGTCATTTAGTTTGTTTTTTTACCCAACACAGTACAGCACACTCATCGAAATTTGAGTACGTGCTGAATAAAGCAGCATCAACACTTTAGCTACTCTCTTCCTTTTTTATTAAATAAAACTCAATTCACTTTTTCTGAAAAAATAAACCAATTTCGTTTTTTTTTCTATGCATCACGAATTTTGAGTTCTATTAGATATTGCTTAAAGAATCTTTTTACCATACAAGCCTTTCAAACTTCAGATCATCAATTACTTCACTTTGTTTCATTCAATTTGGAACTACTAATAATTTAGTTGTCAATTTTTATATGCGAATTAGTTACTGGCTCATGTGCTGCGAATGCTTGACAGGATTGCTTGACATTTTAGGTAGAAGTTTTTAATTTTTAGGGCAAATCACTCAAAATATCACTCGCCATTTTGAAACTAATCACAAGTCTAGATTTTCATGGAATTCTTATGCATCGAGAAGATTTCTTTGAAGTGTTCAAGGCTCTATTTAGACAATTGGAGTAAACTGCGTTTTTTGTAAGCATAATAATTGTCTCACTTGACTATTCAGGCAGTTAGTTAACAATTTATATGGTATTATAATAATAATGAGAATAATATAAGTATAAATTGGCAAATAAGTACATTCCATATACCATGCTTATAGTTTTTTAATATTTCTGATTTTCAAATTAAAAATTTCCAACTCATATTTAAAATTGCGAATGTTATTTTAGAAGCTCTCAAATCTTTCCTCTGAAAATTGTTTAATTAAGTTACCTAATAGATGTTTGTTTTGGCGAAAATTTGTATTTTCGTGATGTGTTTTATTTTTGCTCCTCTTCTGTTCTCAGAGATTCAGTATTTCCAGTTGATTCTGCATATCTTTGAACTTACTGTTCAAGAAGCTAATCAATTTCGAGCTTATGTTGTTCAACGAGTTCGCGAACATTGTTCACACTATTCTTGGAATTCTGAAATTTCAATTACAACCAAGAGTTTAATTTTGGTCTATCCGTCGTCATAATTGAAGCAGTTTCTAAAAAACAGTTAATACAGTTTTTCTTTCGTAACAAATCCAGCTTATTGACCCAACGCATTAATTTAAAATTCTTTGTCAGCTGTGGAGAGGGGGGGGGGTGTGGAGGTGATTAGAAAATTCCAACAAAAACTGTTCCTGCATCTATTTTTTTAAATAATAAATAGGACAACACTTACTTATACACATATGCACTTTCCACTACAGTAACCATATTTAAATATACACATAAAAAATATTAGTGAAAACATTTTTGGAGATCAGAAAATTATTAATAACGAGTAAAATGAAATTAATTTTTTATTTCGTTATTTCGAAACACAAAGTATCGTCTTTTTAAAACTTCAAAAAATATTTTAAGTTCAGGTATTGCTTAATAACATTGATTCGCTAGGGTCTCATCATAGAAATGAAAATATTGCTTTAATAAAATATTTTTTCCAGAGAATTATTTAAGTACAAAACATTGTATTATGAACATTGAAAATGTTTAAAATAATAAAAAATAGTATTAAAAAAAACAAGATATTCATTATTTTTTATTTGGACTAAATATTAAAGTTGGAAAGGTTTAAAGCTACCAAAAAGGTTATTATTAATAGTTTATAATAGTTTAGTTTATTTTTTTATCTATCTATAAACACATCAACCTGATTTTTTTTAAAAAATTTAATATGTTTAAAACTATTTAAAAACAAAAAATTAAAAAAAACCATTTAGGTAACACTTTTAAATAATCTTTGCATCAGATAATGAGTGATAAAAGTTTTCAACAAGTTTAATTTTAACATGTAGAAGCTGATATGCTTTGAAGGTATTGCTATAATCAAAGAGTGTCATTGCTATATTAAGAGGACGTTATGAGGATAAAGTTGAAGCCCAATCTAAACCTCACAAAAAATTATTTTTTAATTTTTTTTTTCTGAAAAGAATTACTCAAGGCGAAGATTCATACAAAGCAACGAAATTCTTAAAAGATTTTACTCTTCAGTGTGAAAAGCAGGTTTACAAAACTTTCAAAGTCTTATAAAAATAATCAAATTTTAAAATTTTCCTATACCTCGATTTCCTATACCTCGATCTCGTTCCCAAACGAGAAGCCAATAAAAAATTTATGAATATCCAAAACGCAACCCACTACAAATAGATATTTCGTTTTCTTTTTAAAATATGTTAAGATAGTATCTTTCTTAAAATAAAAAGCAGAGCGATAAATTCATGCATAAAAATAATATCGTTAATTATACCAGTCCTTATCACGAGTAATCAGAAAACTTGCTCAACACATGAATGACGGTTTGCCATCTTATCATGGAACATTTTTTGGTAAAAATGAAGATTTTTTGCTAGCGATCGTTTAAATATTGAGGCAACCATTTACTACTATGAGTATTGTGTGAAAAAGGGGTAATATTATCTAAGATGTTTTAGAGGTATAAAATATTTTTAGACTACAAAACAAAACTCAAATTTAGAAAAGATTTGCCATTCTATATTGCTTATTAACGTTCTACAACCTGTTCTTATAACTAATATGCTTTCTAAGTTTGAAACACAAATCGAACAAAAACTCTTACTAATCATGTATAATCTTATAATAAAATGATTCCCTATAAAGACTTTAATCATCGATGAATATTTATCTAACTGAGAACAGAACAGCATAAGTCGTTTTTAAACAACCTGCTGTTGTCAATTGGAAACTCTCCTCGTGGCAGAAAAATCTTTCACATTTTGTTAAACCTTACACGGTGAAACGTCAAAAGAACTTTTACTATGGCGCTTTCTTCGCTTTTTTTTCCAAAAAAATATCTTAAAATTCTCATTGTTTTAATTCGACAATCGACATTAAGCATGCACGTGCAACCTGATAGCATTCATAGATATTGAATGACGTCTATGATGTTGAGGAATTTTTTTCACAGTCTCAAACAAAAAAAAATATTTAAAGCAGCTACATTTTAAACATCACGTGATATAAGGAATTTAATCTAATATTTTAAAGAAAGTACACATTGAAATGTAAAAAAAAATATTTTTTTGAAATCTTTCATTTCATTCTTTACATTACAAAACTCATATCCCGCAAAATACATTTTTCTCTGTTTTTAATGTCTAGTTATTAAATAAATTTTGCATTCGATTAATAAGGCCTTAAAAGTTTTTTTTTTTCTCTACAGTATTTAATAGATATTATGATGTCTGTTATATACATCAAAGCATCAAAATTTTTAAAACTAAAAACATTTAGTTTTCTTTGACAAGTATTAAATCCCTTATACCAAACAATATTAAAGATTGAAACCACCATGACATTTTGTCTTTGGTAAGTTAAACACTTTTTTTCAAATAAATAAAATATCTAAAATTCATTAATTAGACTTTCTTACAAATCGTAAATACTAAGATGAATTTCAAGCATTTATAAAACAAGAAAACGTAAATTTGTGTGTGATGCACACGGATGGCTACGAAGCTTGTTAAATTTTATGCATCAAATTAAGAAATTTCATTTTGTCATCAACAATTTTAGATACAAACTTAATTTGCTTCTTCAGTACATTTATAATTGTAGATAACATCAACAAATGAGATTGCAGAGAACGCGGAATCGTTATTACTTTTCTGGTAGTTCTTAGTTGTAGAATTTTTTCTTTTTTTTTCTCAGAAGATTTAGATGATTTGAGTTTTTTAAGGAAATTATAAGTTTCTCGTGAAATGATTTTATGAAAAATCTGATAAATGGAAGGGTTAACGTGATTTCTTGGTTTCGTCTCGAGATGTAGCTTCGAAATCACATTTTAGACAGCTTTTTTTTTTCAATTTCTGCCAAGCTTTGGGACAACTAGTCATGTACTGATTTAAAATGTATAATTTCATAAAACTTTTTAATAAAGTACTAAACATTTCTCTTTAATTCAAAAAGTGTCATTAAAGAAAAAGTTCAAGTAAAAAAAAATTTTAAAAAAAGCCTTAAAAATTTACCATTTTCGATATAATCCGTTAATATTTTTTTTAATTGCTCTTAGATCATTGTTAAAAAAACTTTTTTTTAATGAATCTTTGCACGAGTGTTGATAAAAGAGCTAAGACTTTCGTTTAAAATAATTAGTACAATTTTTGAGTGAGAACGCAGGTTTTCGAGGCGATAAGATTTATAATTCAAAATTTTTGCACAAATGGTATCATAAACGAATCCCTTAACAAGTATAGATACTTTTCCGGTATTTGTTGAAAGAAATATTGAGTTTAAGAATGGAATGACATAGCATTTTTAATTCAGGGTGCATTATCGTAAATAATGAAACTAACTCAGGTTATTTAATCAATGTAAGTCAATGAGCCAATAATTTTACTGAATTATTTCTGAAATAAATTAACATTTTTAAGTAAATTGTATTCACCTTTAAACATTTCAAAATTAAAATAAATAAATTTCACCATCTTATCAGCAGTGTCATTGTATTAAGAGGACGTTATAAGGATACAGTTGAAACCCCATCTAACCCTTACAAAATAATTTAATTATTGTTTATTTAAAAATAATTACTCGGGACGAAGATTCATATAAAGTAACGAAAATAAAGATTTTTAAAAGAAATTTGCTTTTTAATGTAAAAAGCAGGTTTAGAAAACTTAAAAATTCTTCAAAGACGTAAAAATAATAAAATTTCGTTAAAATTTTATAAGCCTCGATCGATACATACGTTAACAAACGGGAAGCCAACGAAACATTATGGATATCCAAAACTTACGAGCTACTCAACTACAAAGTGACAATTAGTTTTCATTTAAAAATATGTTAAGACGTGATAAGATCGCAATTTTAAAAAGACACGGAACAGTTAAAATCCAATCTATTTCTTAAAAAAATTATTTATTTAAAACAAAGAAATAATTTAGAAGAAAAATACATAATTAAAGATATCTTAAGGCGATGCATAAAAATACTCAAAGAGCTTACACCAATATATATTTGTTAAATTAGAGCTCGGCATCTTATTACTTATAGAACATTCAGTGGTAGGAAAGGAGATTTTTATTAACGATCGTTTTAATATTAAGGCAACCATTTAGCATTATTGGTATCGTGCGCAACCGAAAAAGAGCAAATATCTTAGTTGTTCTAATTTTAGAAAGATTACTTTGGTTCAAAGGATTTTTAACATGAACATAAACGTAAATTTGCGAAAGCTTTGCCATTTTAAATTGCTTATGACGAGTTCTCTTAACTACTTATAATATGCTTTTTAAGTTTAAAACATAAAATAGAAAATGTTATCTGACAGAAGACTGATCATACAAGATTTTATATGCGACTGAGAACAGATTAGATGCGGTTCATTTCGAAAATCCTATTGCTGTCTGTGAATTCGAAGCTAAAGAAATTTCCTTACGGCAGAAAATGTTTTTGCTTCTTCAGTAAATCAAAAATTATTTTACAATAAATTTTTGTTGTGGAGATTTTTAAACAGCATTTTTAAGTGAATACGTTTCTACAAATAAATGTTATACATATCTATATTGTGCGTTCGCGCGTAATTATTGTTTTCCATGCCAAATAAAAATGAAATTAAGAGTTGTCGCCCATGACGTAAGAAAGTTTTCTTTCTCTAAATCTCAAATATTTAATATTTGTAATTGTTAATTGTACAAACGGATATAGCTGGGATAAAATGTTCTGAGTTTTAAAAATAATTATTTAAACAAATACTGCGCCAATTATTTCTTTTTAACAGCCATATTTGTTAATTAAAAATTCTAAGGTAAATCACATTTTAAATTTATCTTGTTTTTACTTTTATTGTAACTTTTTACTACAATTATTCATAAAACTTGAAATAATTTTGTTTCATTGTTCAGTAAGCTTTATAAAATATTTGAAACTTCTCAATTCCATATTTCAAGAGATTATGAATCTAAGTTAATACTTGAAGAAGAAAACATTCAATTTCAAAAAAGATTTTTTACACGTTTTTTTAATAAATTAATTTCTTTTTTATATTACGAAATTATTGCTCTGCAAAAACCTTAGTGTGTGATGAACAGGAATAGCTACTGAAATTATAAAGTTTTAGACAGCAATTAAGTAACGTCATTTTGAAACATAACTACACATGTAAGATACTAGTTTAAATTGCTTCCTAAAACAGTTCATTTTTAGTAATTGTTAACTTAATCAAATTAGGTTACACAGAGAGTAGTCATTAACCAATTTCTTACTCTTTAAAAACAGAAAAGAAAAAAATTCCCTTAGAAGCTTAAATTTGCCGAATTTACCAATTTTTCTAGAAATTTATTTAAATAAATTACGTTTGTTTCTTCACGAAATTTTTTAATAAGAATATTGAAAAGAATATTGAAAACTGAAATTGGTTTTTCATCTCCACTGCAATTTTTTAGAATCATCTCCAGATGTGTTTTTCCTTTACACAAACGTTTTCCCGTTTTTTTCGCTCTGAAACGACTAATCATGTACTGATTTTTTAAATGAATTCATAGTTCCAAAATGAAGTTTAAAATTACTGAGAACTCGATGATCCTCTGTCTAACTTAGAGAGTTAAGTCTAAACTGAAAACCACCCGTAATTGGCTGAGACCAGTCAGAAACAAAAAATATTCCCGTAGATACAATATAAGGAAATTGTAATCTTAATGTCAATAGTTATGCATTTTTTCTTGCTTTTAAAATCAACCATAACTTTTAAAGTTATCAGTTATACGCAAATTTAATGTTAAATGACCATACAGTGTGTGCCTTTAGATTATATCTACACTTTGCAGTTGAATCTAGTTGCTTATACTATTATATGCTAACTAAACAGTTAAGTGTCGATTAAAAGTTTTCTATACAAAAAAAAACATTAATATTAAAATAGTTTTGATAACGGTAAAAAAACAAAACTATACAGAGCAATTGATGTTGTAAGATCACGGCTTTGATTTGCATTGTAATGAACTCTAGAACCAGTTTAACAATCAAATAAACTAATTTCTCAAAATACTTTTAAAAACTTTGTTTTATTTAATTTGTTCCTTTTTACATAAAAAAAATCTAGTAGTAGTCATTTTAGTCATTTTAGATTGCAAACATGCTTCCACTCTTTATAATATATAATATATATTGCACACCCCAAAACCTTTTTAATTTGTTGAAATTAAAAAGCTGCACTGGTGAATTTTCACGCATGCATCTATACACATTCCGAGGACTATGCAGGCATGCATACATACCGGCTAAGAAAATTAATAACTATATTTTTGCATTTGAAGTTTTTAAATGTGCACAAAAATCTTACTCTGATCAAAAACCTATATCTACTTAATAGTATAATTCAAGTAAATAGTTTTAGCACTTCAAAAAGAAACCAATAGGGCAGAAAAAATCAAACATAAGAATACAAATCTGCTGACTTTGATTTTTCTTTTTAAATCAGAATTTCAGACATAAAATTTCTTTTCTGATCAGCAAATTTTTTTCTGATTAAAGAAATTGCTTAATGGTAATTCTCTTAACATTTTTTCACTTTATTTTCAAGAAAATTCTCATATTTTGATTTAAAAAAATTAGCATTTATTATAAACTAGTGGAACATCGATGCTCGTCTAACAAGTATTAAAACCCAGTAACTCCAGCATTTTTATATGGCGGGACGCGAAAAAACCTCCTGTTAAAACTATTTTTTTAATTAAATAAATATTTTCTTCCGTTAGCTACTACTTGATTTTTGAAAAAAAAAAACAAAAAAAAACATTTGCTTAATGTGAAATCAGTCCTGTTTTAGATAAGAATTCTCGTAATTCGCGCAACGTATATGTCACGCTAGGTCAACATGGGTTATAACATTAAAAAAATAAACGCTCAAGATTTATGGATATTATGGTTTAATTAAATGTACCTAACATCGGTTATACTACGCTAAACTTGCACAACAATGTGAAAACAAGTTAATGAATTTAAATCGTGCAGTAAACTATGTGTAGCATAGAAATAACGGGAAAAGCTAATAAAACAAAACAGAATTAAAATAGGAAATTTAATGGTACAGGAATACCACCTTGGAAACTGATTGTAGTACAATACTTATTTTGAAGGAACTGTGTGGATTTGATGAACGTTTGAAAAATTAAATTTTTTATGAAAATTGTTTGCCTTTCTAATTATAACAATAGTAAAAACGAAAGTTTAACCAATCGCATGAAACCTGTGTACTTTTATGGAATGTAAATTTCTTAAAAAAATGCAATAAACTACTGGAGATTTTAATCGTAAAAATTTTTAATAATTATAGAAAAAAATCGCTTTAATTTAAATCAATGAAACAAGTCTAAATATCGGAATAATTTATCTAATATAATTAATGGAAAGATAAAATAAAATGCAATCGAGAACTTGTTCAACGACAATTTAAAATATTTGTGTTTTCAAAACAATGCATTTGCGAAGCTAAAAACGTTCAGGCTTATAAAACTACAACCTTCATTTAATATAGTTAACAATAAGATTTTTGGAAAGCTATTGCTACATTTTAGAGGAGCACTTTTGGTTATAGTAAAGGATATACCCATAGAAATTGCCAATAAATTTTAGAAAAACCTTTAAATCGATTAATTTTCAACATTGTAATAATTTTAAAACATTTGAATTATTTAATTTTATTTCACAACAAAATAATTTCCTACAGATTCTCTAACCACCTTCTAGTGTTTGAAGTCACAGTAAATAAAAAAATTTCTACAAGAAATTTACCTAAATAATTTTTTCAAGCTTTTAATTTTCCTTTTTTCCGAATGATTGATCATGAGTTAAATGAACTAACGGAAATATAAAGGTAATATCAATATAAGACAAATATAATACTAATGAAATAAAAATATTAGCATAAAGTATTTAAAGTGTAAATTAATCGTTTTTTAAACAGTCTTTAATGCACTTTTATCACGATATGGAAATAAAATTTAAGATATTTAAATAAGGTAATTGACATTTTTTTTCCTAATTAAGACGTGGTCAAAATTGCAACACTCATTATTCGTTATTTTTTTCTGACAGATTAAAAATTGTGAATACTAGTTCTTGTAGAAACTATTATGTATAAAATATAAATACAAAAATATTCCACATACTATTTTCTAGCTAACTTAAAAGGGTCATTTATCTCTTTTTTTCAATAAAAAAATCCACTGAATTAACAGAAGCAATGGACAAGAAATTAATTACATATAGTTATCTAATATAATCGGGCTAACAAATAGAGGGTTTTTAGTTTACCATCCAGTACAGTGAAGTTTGAATTAGTTATTTAAAAAAAATTGTAAAGTGGAGTTTATACGGATATCTATTTGTTCCTGGGTTCTGAACTGTGTTCAAGATTTCAAAAGATATGGTGTTGACACATTAATAAGTTGGTGTGTTGAATCTATAGTTTAAGAGCAAACAGTACGAAATCTGGGAGTAGTTACTGAGTTAATCACAAGCTTTATTAATTAGTCAATGCAACAAAATCAAACGGTATTAGAAACTAAGTATTGAACAAAAATGAAAGAGGGCAAGGTTACTTTTCTCTTGTATCTGAGCCCGTACAAATGGAGCTTATTATATTGCATAAAAGTTTGCTATAGAAAATAACAAACTTGATTTCAACTATTAATGAAGTTCGGATAGGGTTTTAATAATGAAATATTTCTTTAAGACTTATGATTGAATTTCGAAATGAATGCATAATAAAATAATAAGGGAATTTCGGAGAAGAATATGATTTACTTAAACTTATACGATCCATGTATTAAGTGTTTACACAAGTTGTCATTCTTGTCGGAATTAATATTTTACAGATCGAATTCTAAATGCGGAGAAATATAGGGAGAGAAAATACCCTACGAAGTGAAACAAAATCGGGCTCAAACTTAAGCAGAGTTTGTAAAATATCATTTTAACTTTGAGATACATCCGAAATCTATCGACGCAAACGGATATTCTTTTAATACTGTAAGATCAGTATGATTCTTTGTTGTGATTGCTGAATACCTACAAAAATATATGAAACAAAAAAAAAGCGTTTTTTTTATTTTTTTGAGAGAGAGAAGGCAATCGTCTTTTGCATCTAAAGATATTAATAATGAGACTTTTATCATTCACCTTAGGAAATCTACTTTAGAATTTTTAGATAAATTTAAATCCTAACAATTCAAGGGGCTCCATGCTTACGGCTAGATGAAATTTTAAAAAAAGAAAAAAACGTTCCATTTTTTAAGAAACGTTTTGCATGTCCAGGGAAACGCTCTAACTAATTCAAGCAAGTTAAGAGTTTGAATTTTGCGAATTAAGAATTTAAAATATTTAAGTGTTCTCAAAAGCTCCCTGCAGTATAAAATTAAAACTATAATTTTCTGAAAATACTGAGTTGCAAATACAATTTGAAAATTAGATCACATCTTAAAAATATACTTAGTTGAATTTAAAAAAAAAAAAAAAAAAATTTAAATATTAACATTTCGGTATAAAAAAAAAAGATTAAAAATAACTGGTTGCTCATCATGATCCTAATTTCTTATCAATAAAATACAGTATAGAAACAAAATTCAGTTTCAAGCATAAATAATTAATGCAGTTGTTTATGATAAATGGAGTCCTAATTATTACAAGTAATTCATCCTTGATTCGTCGTTTTATTAACGCAGAAAATGTTGATTAGCTATTAATTTATTTATGACAACATTTTATCCTTAAAAACATTGTCAGAAAACTGCAAAAATTAGTAACTTCTGTTTAAGGGGAAAGTTCTTCACAATAAGAAACATTACTTATTAACTATGAACTTTTCTTTTGTTATTTTAAAAAAATTAAAAGAAAATAGAAATGTAGTATAAAGTGTTAGTGCAGTGAAAATAGTTTAAAGAAAATAAACTTTTTATTACAGAAGTTTGATAGTACAGAATTTTGGAAACCTTCTTCGAAGAGAGGAAAATTTAATTTTATTTTATTTAAATACATAATGAAAAAGTTTTTAAATTGGTTAATATTTCCCCGGAAAACGTACCAGGCACGTATCCACGATATTTGTTCGGGGGGTACATATTTTTTTAACTGGTCATTATGTTGACAACATTTATTCGCTATATTAATCACCCAAATTTGAAGAAAATGACTTTAAAATTGAATATCATTCACTGGTTAATAATTGTTCAATAAACGGCATAAGAAAGTTCAATTGTGTATAACCTGCTTTACAAATAGCCGATTTCAATGCAAGTTATCTAGCTTGGATACCTAAACATATTACACTGACTAGAAAGCTCTGTTAACCGTGTAAAAAACCTCTGTTCAGCTAGTTTGGAAATGGATACATTTTTTTCACAGTTATAGGTAATATCACATCTCAAGTAATTACGTGACGAAAAATGTCGCCATACTTAGCCCGTGTATGACGAAATATCTCGTCCTATCCAGTGAACAGATAAAGGGAATTAAACTACATTTCGAGAGCAGCTTTACAAATAAATTTAATTTTCTAGTATTTGGGAGGGGTAGAACATAAATAAAACAATTTCATTTTAGTTTTAAAAATTCTGTTAAATTTTCTATAAATTGTGAACAATTACCCGTGTATATAAACTGTTTAGAACAAGATTTTTTTTTGATAACAGATACTAATACGAAATTCTTTAATGCAAACAAAAAAAATAAAGAACATCTAATATTTTTTTAAAAATTATTATAATTCAATGGAAAAATCCAATTTCTGTATTAATAAATATCTTATGTGAGTTAGGTATGCACGATTTAAAAAATAAATAACAAATCATTTAATATAAAGTTTTAAAGAGCTATCTTTTTTAGAGCTTAATTAACAAATAATAGCGTCATACTTGGTAGTAGAATTAGTGCAGCACGGTTTTATTTATTTTTACTTGCAGACATACAGTATCTAACCACGGGCTCTGCAGATAAATCTTTTTCAAGGTGTTTCAAATCAATACAGCATTTCAATTGTCGTAGCTTCCCAAAGCATTCATGACACAGTTTGAAAAATTAAAAATGTATGTTTTTAAAATTTGCTCAAAAACTTTTAATCACTCGTAAACACCATTTTCATTTCATGAAATTATAATAAAATAATAATTGGGATAAATTTCAATGCTGAACTTTTATGCAAAAGAGTAAAAGTGACTGCACAGCTCATATGGCATTACTCATATATGCTCTTATACTATATTACTTACATTACTCATATGGCATTTCATGGCCAAACGCATATGACATTACTAATCCAAGAGCTAATAAAATCAAATAGCGTTATAACAAAAATTTTATTGAACTAGCAAGGGAGCTTTAAATCTTGAAGTTACAATACGTAGGGGAAAATGTACTCTGTCAAAGGGAAAAATTTAATAAATTTGTAAATGAAAAATAACACAAAAATCTCAACTCTCACTTACAGGTTGACCATATATAAAATTTTTCTACATATTTTTTTTAAAAAATATGTAGCATTTTTTTTAAAGGTTCAGAACTATTTATTTTAGCGTAATTATAACCGGACTTAGGGTTAAACCTTTTCTCACCAAATTCGTTTATCTATCAAAATTACATCAACGTTAAGGCAGAGAGAATCTATTAGCTTTTTATTGATCTAAATCTGGTTATTTAAATTTACACTTTTAATCCCACATTTGAGATTTCGAGATTCCGTCCCGCCTTTCCAATTCTCTAATTATTCCAATCTAAATGTTCAATATTTCAGAGTGGAGGCTTTAGCAGAGGTGCCAACTTTCCAAACTAGCTTTAAAAATCAGAGGAACACAATATATACAGTAAGTGTTCACGGAACTCAAATTATAGCAATTTTATGGTGTCTATACAACTTCATTCTATATATGTATCTAATATTAATAAAATCATTCATGAATTTATTATTAAATAAACTTTTATAAAGTACTGAATTAAAAACTATACAACGAAGAAACTTCATTAATAGATGGTTCAATTGAATTAATTAATTGGAATCAATGTTTAGGCTTTTGGTTAAACAAGAACTAGTCTTTCTATCATCTTGCATTCAAGCCACTAAAAATGTTGGCTGACAGCATTTCAGATTTGAGTTTATGCTTTTCCGTAAATTTCAGAACAGCTCGTTGAAAGGATGATATTTCTTTCCTTATTTTATTTCTCCCTCCCATTAGAACGTTGTTTTCTATTTATTGTTTTAAAAACTGTTTAAGGGGCAGTAAAAAACTAGATTAGTTGCTGACAAAATTTCATAGCACTTGGTAGTTAAGTTGAAAATAAACTTAAACAGATAGCGAGAATTTACAAAGGTCGCAATTTTTATTAGTTAACCGTGACAGTGAAAACGTAATAATAACGGGTATATCGTAATTGCTGACACCTCTGCTTTAATAATAATACACTCTCTCGATACAAAACTACAAAGAACTAAGTTACTCCCTTTATCTCAGCTTTGGAGCTTGTTTCGAATACTAGAAAGAATAAAGCATCGCTCTCCCTGTGGCAACACAACCTCATCATATGCACAGCTTACCGACCACAAAAGATTTCGATTGCTAAATGGTAAGAGTACTTCACATTTAAATCAATTTCTAACCTCAAAACCTTCATTTTCTTGTTTAACACTTAAAGAAAAATACGATTTTGAGCTGTGGCAGAATCGTTCCACAAGTTGCGCGATGTCATTGCAGAAGCTTATTGTGAAAATTCCCCACATTTTTATTCAGTTGAGAAATTCTTTTTAGTAGTACTAATTTAAAAAACTACATCTTTAAAATTCTTCAGAAGAAAATTTTGCACAAGCTTAGCTTTTTCCTTACATATATAAGTTGAATGTAACTCAGTAAGGATCAGTAAAATACTTATGTAAATCATGAAAAGTGATAACACTATATAAGTTTTCTTTTTCTTTCAGTGTTTAACACTGCCCGGAAGTATATAAAGTTTACTTCCCTCCAGTTGTAATTATAATAATTTACAATATTAATTAAGGTTAAATAATTAATTTCAATTGAATTATTTTCAAATATGGCTGCACTAATTGTAATAGAAGTAATGAAACTTCCGCCATCATGTACGTGGATCAATAAGTTTGCCATGCCGCTTTAATGGCGGTCCATCAATTGTTGAAATGTAATCACTCTTTTTCTTTTAGCTTGTTTCACAATAAGCATCAATTCTTAGGGTTTCTAACACGTGATTCGTAACCCCTTTCTTCTTAACCCTTCCCAACTGCTAAACCAATTTCAGCATCATAAACTCTAATTTAATTTGTTAAAATCCCATCTAGTAGGAAATGAATAATTAAAATTCTTAACAACATCATTAAAGGTGTAGTTAAATATTGAGGTAACAGAAGTTACAAAATAAATGCAAAACTAAAATTGTAAGAATCAGTCACAGATTCATTTACACATTTCATTACACCCTATACATTTTGCAAAATGGTACAAAAATATGTTCATTTTATGATTATGTATGATTGTATATATAAAGCGATGCGTATTGAAATAGGTCCATCACAGCTCATTACTGATTTAGTAGCAATTTCCCCAATAATATTTTGTATATTAAATGTTGTGAATTTTATTGGAAAGTTGGTTTAAAAAATACCTGAGCTGAAAACTTTTGTTAATTGGAAAAAGTCGAAAATTGCACAACATTAAAACGCTTTGAGATATTCCGAAAAGTATGAAAAATTAATAATTATGGGGAATATCAATGTCAAGGAAGGTACAATAGATGGAATGTGCAATACAATTGAAAGTACAATAGATTTGCTTAAATATCTGCTTAATACACAGCATTAATAAGGGTCGCCGCTTGTCATTGATAAATTTCTAATAAAAGAAATATTCTTATAACGAATTTATTCCAAAACTTAATTTCTAAGTACTTGTGAATGCAAAATAATGAACATTGTCACTGTTCTTTGTCTCCAGCAATATTTTGTTTAGTATTTAATGGTTTTTAATTTACGATTTAAATTCAATCTCTCAGAATCGATCAAAAACTAGTTTTTAGATTAGAAATTCAGTACATAGAGATTACTTATTAATAATTTTTTTTTCTAATTGAATGTATTAATAAAAATGAAGTACCTCTGGAATTATTGCTTTAATTAATTTTCCTGTCGCCACGAGTTGTTACCATAGAACATAATTTTGAACCCCATTTCCCCGAAAACTACCGTCTTGTATATGTTTCCAATCATCTTTTAATGGAACATTATTATAGGTAACTGCCGCATTTTTATTCTTTATTCTCTTTTTTTGTTGGTAAAAACGTTTAACTTACAAAGAATAGGATGTACCAACCAGTTAAAAAGCTTTGGCAAAGTTTGTAAGGGAAATGTCGAAACGAAATGTTGAAGAAACATTTTGTAAATAGTTTTATTTTTGTGTGACTGCAATACGCATCGCTTTATTTCGCTCTGAATTTAGTTTAGAGCTGAAGAGGTCACGAACTTCTTTTTTCTCCCTACAATCCCTGAAAAATCCATTTCCCCTTAAATGACGAGATGGAGCTGCTTGATCGACTCAATTACTTTCAAAAAAAATATTTAGACATTAAATACGATATAAATTACCCTAAGCGCGCAAGCGTAGATTCAATTTTAATTTAAGATTCATGGTTACAATAAATAAAATTCAAGAATAGATAAGGTTAAAAGATTGTGAGAGGTAATAAGAAAGAGGTGAATAAAATGGAATACTTGAAAATGCATAATCGATTAAAAAGTCATTTAACATTTAATTAAAAAACTGTGTTTTATTAAAATGTAAAATCTCTTTACTGCGGGGTCTACTTTTTACTTTAAAAACTGTCAGACAAATACAATTTCACTACCTCTCATTAGTTCAATACATCCCTTATTTTTCTTCTTCTTTCTAAGGAATACACACTAACTATTGATTGAATATAGTATTTTATTCAAAGAAGAAGCTATTGCATAACACAATATGCTTAATTGCCAACTGGCCTGTAGGTTGGTCAAGAAGCTGACCTCAAGTAAGAAAGTTTCGGATCAAATCCTGGTTCTTTCCTTCCCTTCTTCGTATTATCTGTCCCTTCTATTGTGAGAGCAACTTTGGCCCACCTAATATGGTACCCCTGAGAGAGTCACCAACACATCTGTCCATCTGATACCCGAATGTCAATAATTCGGGTGGGTATTAGAAAAAAATTTGTTCAGTTAAATTTTCTCTCGAATCTTTTTCCAAAGCAGCCACACTTCTGTCATTGATCACTACCGTCCTATTATCGTTTCGTAAATGCAATTATATTCCGATTGTATTGAATCGATACCAACGCAATTTCAGCTTTGAAAGTTCAGATCTTTGATGCAACTAGGAAGACGTCTGAACTTGAGGGGAAGCGCCAAACCATATTTTGAGGTACTCGCTCGTCTTCTTTTCTTCTTTTTTTAAGAGTTCTTTGAATCATCATTTATGTTCACATTTCTAACTTTCTTCACATACTTGTAATTGTTCAACTTGTAGAATGTTATCTTTCACTTGTAGTAGATTTAATATCAGATAAATACGGATCTGCTCTCTACAATCCCGTCTACTTCTAGAAGATCCCGCCCCCCCCCCTAAAAAAATCGTTCATAACAGAACCCTCCCTGATTAGCAAATAAAATGGGCTCATCTGCAGCAGACGAGTCAATCAGAACCAGATGTTGTCAAGTTTCTCAATTCATCAATTCTTCTTTCTTCGTCGTCAATTTTTCTTTCGTCTTCGTTCTTCTTTCAACAAATTAATCTTTGTGTGTCTCTTATTTATCTGCCCCAGAAGTAATTTTCTTGCTGACCCCGTAAGACAATGGAGAAGCTCGATTGTAGATATCACTAGTTTTCTTTCGCTTCCATAACTTCAGCAAAAATTTGAAGGATGATGTTTTGGATTTTTGGATATCTCCCTTTTATTAACATTTTTCTATTTTCAGGTTTTCGAAAGTTGTAAATGTTCCGACAAACTCTTGATAGTTCTTTTAAAAGAATATTGGAAATTTTTTTTCAGAAAGTTAATCCGTTCAATTCATTTACAGGCTAGTCCGCAAAGTTTAATCATAGAAATTTTTGTAAATTAGGAGCTTGGAGAAATATTTATACACACTTTTCTTCCCAAACTTGAACTTTTTTTCCAGACACACTTTAGAAGTTTCAAGAATTTTCACTAGGAGACAACACAACAGCGTCCTATAGCCTGTATATTTATTACTAACGCACTCTCCTGATCAATTTAAAAATGTATCTTATTAATTAACTCCTTTCAAATGAGCTATTTTAAATTGATAATTGCTTTAAATGAATTCAACTCTACGGGAGCAGAAATTTTTGCTTGAAATAAAACAAATAATATCCCTTGGAATCTCTCTAGAACAGTCTTCTTAGTTAAGTTCGTCGACAATAGCTCATTGAGCAGCTCTAGTACGACGCAAATAAAGTAGTATTATTTTCCAGCTTTGCTTGAAACTTAAACAACATACGCACAACAACTTACAACGTTCCTGTCTATGATATAATTATCAAATACATTTCTCTCAACAATTTCTGCTTTGTGCAAACGTTCAAAATTAGTTTGTCTACTTTTACGACCAGGGTTCAATGCGCAAAATAAAAAAGATATCATTGTGAATAACTTTTGTTCTATTGATCAGATTTTCTAAAACTAAGTTCCAACCATAATAGTTTAAAGGGGTGGTCTTAAGTTAACCCTAGCAATTAAGTTACAGAAATAAACACAAAAACGTATTTCCTGACTCTGGAGTAAATGCTGTTTTTTTAATAACCGTCGTTGAACAGCGTTCCCAATTTTGGGTTTATGACTATTAGTCTTCAACTTCGCATCTTTGAAATTTTTTTGAACCAATCCAGAAGACAAGGAAACTTCTGGATCAGTACCACCACAGGTATGATTTGTTATGGGAAAATGGAGGACTTTGCGACTACAGATTTTACATGCATCAGTCACCATTTACTCAGCGGGAATTCTTCGGCCAGCGGAGATCAAACTCACAAACCCTCTTGGACATGAGCCCAGTACCCTACCAACCAGACTATTCCGGTCCAATTGCTGCTATTTGGAAAATATCATTGCAATAGTTTGGTTAGGACAGCGGTTTAAAGTTTGAGTCCCTTCATTCAAAGTTAAGTTATGCCAAGCAATCCAAAATAGTGCTTGCCAATAAATTGATGTCGTACTTTTTTAATTTAATGACGAGTCTAATTAAAGTAACATTTGTAATTAATTTCGATTAATTTAATTCAGCGAATCTTCTAACATTTACAAATAAAACAAAGTAATTTAATATTTCAAAAAGCACCATTTTAATAACTAGAACAAAATATTTCTCTCAGTTACATGTTTTTTCAGAGAAAGTGCGTTTTTGTGTCAGAATCTGTAAATACAAGTTAAACATTTGAGGTTGCCTTTTCAACCAATATGATTGGTGTTCAGTTTGTGAAAATCCAGTAATTAGAGCATAAGTTATTCCGGGTGATATCTTTCATTTTGCACTGTACAACATAAAAACGGAAGCTGATTTTACAAACAGCTACAAGATGCAATAAAATATTGCAGATAACGCATTTTGTTTGTTCAGAATAAATGGAGATGTATTGAAAATGAGAGGATAGTGTATATAATGAGGGGGCAAAAATAAAATCACTTCTTGAACTTTCGTGGATAACTTTTTCATATCAAATTCAAAATTCTGTGATAATAAGAGAGGAGATAAAGGGCACCCCAGAGAAGGATAAAACATACATTTAGAGTATGCAGTAAAATTTTAATGAAAATAATAGAACAAAAGTTCACGTGGAAGAGTACAAATGTAAGGAACCACCAATGACAGCTATACACTGATCCCAGTGCAAAGGATGATGTAAATATCTTTCAGGTTTCTACGGGACAAAGTTCCAAGCTAACCTGTATTTCGTTGATACACCATAAGCTTTGACCTTCATGATAATATTTTAAGAGACCAGAGACAGGTAAGTCACATAAAGAGAGAACGAGGTTGTAAAAGGAATGCTACAGGACCTTCCATTGAAATTTTACAATCATTGAGTTTTCTTGGTGACTTCCAGGAAGTAGTTCAAAAGACATTTGAAAATCACAAAAAGAAACTGATTCGAAGAATATACTCGTAGTCACCGTTGGGAAAACCTCTATTTATATACATTTTAATTGTTTCAATTTAAATACTTTTACTCCTTTGCCATCGTAGTTGGAGAGAGCAGGTACCAATATCGAAATATTGGAATGGGTTCAGTGATGTAATCTAACCCTATCTACGCGGTTTTCCTATCTTGGAGTAACAGATCCATAATTTCTTTGCTGGTGGTCTTCCCTTATGACCTCCTTGACCTTAATCATCTCTTTTGGGGGTTCATATTAATGAAATTAGAACTCCTTGGCAAGTGATATCCAAAATATTTAGAGCAGCTATACAAATATTTTCTTGAGCCAATATCACTTGCGGAAAAATACATCTGCAAAAATTTCGAAATGGTTGACCTAGACGCGGTTGAACAGTTGAAAAAGTAGGCTGTAACCACAAACAATATCTCTCAGTTGAATTTTGAAGTTCATAATTGCACCAATATTTGGAAGTAAAAAAAATACAATATGGAAGAAACAATAAAAGCACACGCACAAAAAAATTTAACAAGAGCTCCCATTAACACTTCATTTTAGGTATTTTTTATGAGAACGAACGGAGTTTAGAAATATTCTTAAATATCTCCACATTTTTGCTCATCACTTTAAATTTTTACTACATATTATTTGACAGAATTTGATCATGATATGAAGTTATCCCCCTAAAAATCAAAGAGAGTGATGTCTTTTTACCCCGTAATGTAACGATAACAATTATTAAAACAACGAATACTTACCCACATTGTTTTCCATTTATAATACGAATTATATTACCGCAGCGAGAGTTAACAGAAATATACGATAACAAACCGCAGAAGAAACTATTTCAAACAAAACTTGACGCTATAAAACTTATTAGTTTTATGCTTCGTTGCCTCGGTTTTCTAACCCTCAAAATAAAGTGAATGTTTAGAAATATGGTCTTAATAGTTTAGTCAAGAAACCGGACAAAAATTTGAGTCCAAAACCTATGAAAGTTCGGGAAATTTGGTTTTGGCTACAGAACCCAGAATTGAAAAATAAAGTTTTTTAGCATCTGGGGATACGCTAGCAAAAAAGAAAAAAAGGACTATAAATTAATTTATATATGATTAATTCAAAAAGTAAAAATTTTTTTAGATTGTTTCATGAATAACAATCTTAGAATTAGGTAAAATGTGACGCTGTTGAATTTGCAGGTCTAGAGCGGATTCTAGTTCTAATTTTTTTCTATGGTGTACGTATTAATTAAAATGGAATAAAATAAAGTGAATTTTTTTTTTTTTTGGAACATGAACAGTTACCTGCGAGAAAGTAATATCAAAACAACATAATTATCCATTTAAAATTATTATTGTTGGAAAATATCTGTATATAATTTGGTATTTTGCTACATTTTTACTTAAAATTTTACAGTAAGTAATTTCACAAAAAAACCCGAAATATTTACGAGGAGAAAAAATAGCTTAACTTCCGGAACTCCTGTTATTTCATCCCAAAAAACCCTATGGTTCCATGCGTGAAACCAGAAGGCCCGAGCATTTTTATCTAAACTAAATAAATAGCTTCATTTCTATTGAGTAATTTTAAAAAAATATTTAACTGTGATCAAAATATACATTTTATGTTTAAACTAAACTAAACTCAGTGGCACGACAGCCCATAGAGGGTCAAGACCTACTGTGCCCATCTCAGTTTTCTTGACCTTGGGCTCTGGGGTGCAGGAGCAGATGTTCCGGTCAGGTGGTCAGCCGAACGCGGAACCCCAGTGGTTAGTTCCCAAACATGCTTTGTACTCATTTATCGACCCACTGAAGGGATGAAAGGCTGAGTCAACCTTGCCCGGCCCGAGAATTGAACCATGAGCCTGTGGCACGACAGCGCAAAGCGCTACCGCTCAACCACCGAGCGTCTTATGTTAAACTTCCAGCTCAAAAAAAAAAAGAATTGTAAATACAAATTGTAGAAATTTCATGAATCTTTTCTACTTATCAGAATGTGAAACTGAGTTCTTCATTTCAAGTCAGATTAACTTTTTTTACCAACTAATTTTCAATTTTAATGAAATTTAATATTAAAAACCCAAACGATTAGGTTACTGTAAGATTTTTTTTTTAAGAATTTTATTTAAAAATAAAAATCGTCCAAGGTAAAAATGGTTAATTAAACGCTTGTAAAAAATATTTAAAGAGCGTTGAAAAAGATGTCTTACAAAGTTGGGGGGGGGGGAGGAGAGCCAAACAATTTTAAAAGCCCATGCTCGTTTTATTTCTTTTTTCTCCTTCGCTAAAGTAGTTTTACAATAAAAATTCTACTCATATTAGTTTTTGACATTAAAAAATTTCATAGTCAGATATGGCATTAAAGAATTTTTACATATTATCGAAATTTATCAATCTCTTAATTGAATAACTAAACTTTATTATGAAATTATTTTTGAGGGAAAAAAATTTGTTTAGTGGGGAGGGGGGGAAATCAAGCAAACTTTGCTTGAGGTAGGTGAAACACCATAATCAAAAATGACATTAAGAGACTCATACTTTAGAACTGTTTTTTGACTAAACTATTTTGACCATATTGTCTAAGATATAATTCAGAGACGGTGTCAATGATCTCAAGATTGAGGCACCACATATTTTAAGAACCGATCCTCAGAAGAATGAATTATATGATCCACTCGTTAAATTAAGGAACTCGTTAAATCCGAGTTGCAAGCAATTATCAAAAATAGAAGCTTTAATCGAGTCAAACAATGATCGATTTCAAGGAAGTGGAAAATCAAAGATCATAATTTTGCTCTTTCTTTAAAAATTTAAATATGAAAGCAATGTATTCCCAATTTTACTATTATTATCACCATCACATGGATAAGCCACTGATGTCAAAAGCAGCACTGCGTTGAATACGAAACCATATTAAAGTCAAAACCACGTCTTTCTCATCGTCTCATACATTTGCTATTATATCTTTAATTATCAACCCCTTCGGGAACGTGATCACATGTCTACTTCCACTGACCATACATGAATCGGGCCTATCCGACTCAATAACGGCCCAAGATCGCCCGGGCTTGATCTCAATTCGGTGTTCTGTTATCAGCACAAATATACACTGGTTATCATAAATTAAGGAAAAATCACAAAAATAGCGATAACTCTTTCAAAAGTAAGCCAAACCGTGCAAAATTTGCATATGTTGTCCACTAAGAGTAGCTGAGTAAAATTGCAATATGCAAATTAGTGGCGCTGCACTCGGCTTACGTCATCTGCCTGGAGCATAAAAGTCCAAGTTTGAGAGAAAGCACACAAATTTTACTGTGATTGCGACATTGAAAATCTGAGATAGCCAATTCGTAATAATGACCTCTAGGCATCATTTGCCTGAAGAACTACGATGGAGAGCCATCGGGAGACTAGAGGCAGGGCAGAGTCAATCAGAAGTGGCCAGATGGCTAAATGTGAGTCCATCTGTGGTTCATAGACTTTGGAGGCAATTTCAAACCACAGATTCGGCATCTAGGAGGTTCAGTCAAGGACGGCCAACTGTTACGACCAGTGCCGATGACCGATATTTGACATTAAGTGCACGCAGGAATAGAACCGCTACTCCGACACATCTTAGATCCTCTCTTGCTGCAGCCACCGGAAGGTTGGTGTCAACGTCAACTGTGCGCAGAAGGCTCCACGAAGGTGGTCTGTATGCGAGACGACCAGCCATTTGCGTGCCGCTCACATCACGCCATAGGAGAGACCGTTTGCAGTGGGCCCGACAACATGTCCACTGGACGTCAGATCAATGGAGGCCTGTTCTCTTTACGGATGAGTCCAGGTTTAGTCTAGAAAGTGACAGTAGACGTTATTTGATATGGAGAGAACCTGGGACCCGTTATCATCCATCAAACATCCGTGAAAGAGATGCATACGGAAGAGGCAGTGTCTGTGTTTGGGGAGGCATATCCTTAGGAGGGCGCACATACCTCCATGTCTTTCCAAGGGGAACCGTGAATGCTCAGGTTTATCGAGACAACATCCTTGATGCTTATGTGCGCCCATATGCCGGGGCAATTGGTGATTGCTTCCTGTTACAGGACGATAATGCAAGACCACACAGAGCTCGCATTGTTGATGATTATCTTCAACAGGAAACAATTACTCGCATGGAGTGGCCAGCTCGATCCCCGGACTTGAATCCTATCGAGCACGTTTGGGATGCTCTAGGGAGGCGTGTATCTGCCATCAATCCGCCCCCTCAGACCCTTGCCACGCTTGCAACTGCTTTACAAGAGCAATGGCTCTCACTTCCTATTGAACTGATAGACCGCATAATTGAAAGCATCACACATCGCTGTTTGTGCTGTATTGCTTCTAGAGGCAATCATATTCCATATTAAAGGTACTTTTTCTATTGCAAACCGATACTTCCAATTTGTTTATTTTATACATGTGCTAATTTCTATACTACTATTAATGTCTGATAATTTCTTTTTATGTTGTTTAATACCTTACTATGTGTTGTATATTGTGGGTAAGTTTCATAAAATTCCATGTGTAATTTCTTGAGTTATCGCGATTTTTGTGAATTTTCCTTAATTTATGATAACCAGTGTAGTTCGTTCACTAGGAGTTGGTCCTTAGCTCCAACTCATCAGACGCAGAGTTTATTTTAGAGCGTGAGTAAGAGGAGAAACATCTCCGTGCTTAAAATTGAGACAACCCTTAATCTGCGCCAAACACAAACAGTGAATTCTTTTTCTGCCACTTACATCGCTCTATCATCTTCTAAAATACCATTCGTTACTCTAGCTAATTAATTATATTTTAAAATTAGAAACTGCTGTTTTCCCACCTGAATGTCTCAAAAAGGTCAAAGTACTCACTCAAAAGAGAGAAATATCAAATTTATGAAATATATTTAATGTTAAAAAAATGCACATAAGGATTGCGAAATAAATATTTTTGTCATACGATAGCCAAATAGCAACCTTTTCATGATTATTCACATTCGCCTCACAAAATAGCGAAATAGTATCGTCGGATACCACGTGATGAAGGAGGAGCAAACTCCTGGTGAACAAACTATTCTGTTGGAACGTACCGGCCGAGGGATGCGCCACCGGTTCCAAAGGGGTTAAGAATGGGTAAACAATAAATTCCTCCCTCAAAAGGGGCGAAAAACGGAATTTTTACGCTATATTGATGTTTGCTGTATGTACGATTTATTTTCTTAAGAAAAAAGAGTAACTTAAAACTCTTTAAAGAAAATTAATATGACCTTGAAAATGAAGCCGATTAACCAGTAATAATAGATTAATCAGATTCGGCGGAATTATATCACATATAAATCACATTTAGTTACGATTAATAATGGATAACAAAGGATGTAAAAATGTACTTATCGTTATCCAGCTCAATCTACAGAGGGAATAGTCCATCGTGCAGCCCCAGTGCGATTCAAATAAGTAGAACAATCCAAACAGAGGCGTGCAGAGAGTCATTCCTGTCTGCAAGACAAATACACCAAAAATCAATTAACAGATTTAAAAAGACAAACACTATTCTTTAAGGTTTAAATGGGTTTTTGATTTGGTTTATTTGAAATTAGGGATTAAAAAATATTTTACGAACATAAATAACTAAACCATTGAAAAGTATTTCGTGAAAGATTTTTGTAGCTATTATTAACTAATATTTTCAATGAGCAAATCCAAAGAATCAGATCACTTTTTGTCCGATCCCTTTGATTTTAATAAAACTCGGGCAGGGTGAGTTGACAAATCTTTCAACAAAAAATAAGCACCTTTTAAGTACTTTTTAAGCACTCAAAAATATTTTTAAGCACTACAATACAGTAACAAAAAGCAAAATAATTTTCAATAGTCATGATGAAATGACTAGTTTCTGACAAAGAACTCTTTTTCTTGACTATACTAGCCACCCTTAAAAGATCGAGATATTTTTCGTTCGATTTCAGACGGGGGATTATGAAGCCTAAAATTGAGAATATCGTGCAAAATGCAGCAGAGTTATACATGGGAGTGCAAGAATCTCACCAAACCCAACTCAGTATAAGTACATGGGGACACGCATGTTTTCGTCAAGTATGTAAAATGATTGGTGCTTTCATACACTGCGGACGACAGTACGCCGAAATGCATTATGTTTGAATGAACTGAAAAAACGTTAATGTGAAAACTATGCTTTTGCATAATACATGGCGAAAATTGCCTTGGTAAAGAAAAAATCCCAATTTTGAAAAGGGAAAATAAAGCACTTTTTAAAAACACCCAAGTAAAAAAAACACACTTTTAAGGACTTTCAAAAAACGAAAATCGAAAATAAGCCCCACTAAGCGTTTTTCAAAAACTCTACTTACCATGTTGAGGGATGTTGATTGAGTAAGTAATTCCACCATTTTATGGAATTTTTTACTTGAAAATCACCCAAGCAATGGACTTGAGTATAAAATGACATACGTGCATAGATATTGATGGTTATAACTTCTTTTCTATAGATGTACCGGTTTCAAAAATTTTGCTGGGTCCGTGCAACCGGTGAAAATTGAATAAATTACCGAACCGGTTTTGGGTACCCGTCAAAATTTTTGTAACCTCACCGATTCCGAGTACCTGGCAAGAGCTTTGTTTCCCGGTCTATTCCAGGTATCTGGTAAAACTTGGATCTTGCTTTAGGATACCCAACCTCCCATTAAAGCATTTATGCAGGTAGAATAAAAATTGTAGATCATGGTGACTCAGAGGATAGAGCGCTCTCCTCCCAATGAGGTGACTCGGGTTCACATACCAGCAATGGCTGGTCTATTTGAATTCCGCACCCGGCTCGCAACGACCTAAGAGCTGACGTGAAATATCGTCAGTGGCAGACGGATCATAGTTCAGAGTCTCCTTGCCATCAGTATAAAAGTAGGAGATTTTCGTGGTTTTCCTGTCCATGTAACGTAAATGCAGATTAGTTCCATCAAAAAAAGGCCTCCACAAAGGCAAATTTCTCCTAACTCTTGATCCAGGAGTTCCCCTGTCTTCTGGATTAGATTCAAAATTGCAACTCTACAGAGTTGAACATTGGTAGTTGTAAATCCAAAACTGGTTTGGAAGTTAGAAGACGGTTACATAATATAAAAATAACAGAATTTTCTATCGAACAAACAATTTACAAGACTAATATTTATTGACAAGCAATTTACAAGATTTTACAAGATACGATTGTGATTTTTCAAGAAAAGAGTTATATGGGAGTTTATTGTGCACTTATATAAAAGGGGAAAAAAATCCTTCGATATGTATTAACTAAATTTAGATGAATAAAAGTTATTAATAAGAATTTGATATGACTGGTTGATCAATCTAAATCTTTGCTATTACATAAAGACATTTCCTAATAGTAGACTTTAATAATTATTTTTACCTTTGAATTATTTAAATGTTCAATAGCATTTATTAATATAGCTTCTGTAAAACGTAGGATATTTTATTATATTTTAGTAAAAATTATTTTAACACTATGATGATTTATTAAATGAAAAACGTTTTATTTAACAGAGTTTAATTTTTTATCAAGCTGCCTATATAACATAATTTAAGTGCCATGATATCTTACTTAATACAATCTCAAACTTTTCGATACTCGGTGGGAAATTTTATGTGATCCAATGTTGAACGGAAGATTCTTATTGCGGATTTGATGTTATTTATCATGATTTTAAACCCCATAACTTTAATCCCCGTAGCTCTACCCCACATAATTTGAATTTTAAATCATGAAAAGATAAATTCCTTCATCAAGCAAAAAACAAGGGAAGTTTACTTGATTAAAGCTTCACTCGCTTCAAAAATAAATACGAATTGGAAATAACAGTTGACGTGTTTCAAGCGCTCAAAAATAAGAGCCCGTTTTCAAGACTTACCATTCGTGAATCCGAAGAAACGAAACTGATTTGAACTGGTAGTTCGTGGAAATTCGTTTTACCCTGATTCGCCAAAGTGATTTTTCTTGTTCTGTTACTCATCTATTTTCCTCTCTCGATAACTACCTTTTTTTTCTTCTTTTTTTTTTAAAGTTTTTTTCTCACCTTCATTTTTTAGTTCTTCGTTGCCTACTTTACGTCTTATTGTTCAGATCAATTTTGTTTCTTCTCATTCACTTCCGGCAAAGTCTTAAAAAGGAGCGCCTATTAAGCACTTGAAACAAGTCGACTGTTACTTTCAATTTGCATCTTTTTCTTTTGTATATTATTAATTAATGCCCCGACCAACAGAATTTCTAAACATTTTCTCTCATTATCTTGAACTATTTTAGGGGCAGCTGTTCTGCTCCGGAATTTTATTTCAAGATTTTTTAATTCACAATACCGTTGTGAATTATTAAAACCATCATGCGTCTGAATTTAATTTGAAAATACCCTAAATCTGTAATCCTTTCTTTTAATTTTTTCTCCTGCAGATCTCTTTTTGTTTTTATTAAACAAACCAATAAGAAATGGTAGCTCATAAACAATTTTATATTTTCTGTTGAGTTAAATTTGAATTCTCGAATTTACGATTCACATTAGAGTTGTTGTTTTTTTCAGCAACATGGACCGTTACTGTCAAATATATACACACAAAAACCTTAAAATTTAGACAAAACGAAATTAATTTTGATAGCTAAACTAACGACGAATGACACGTTGGGTTTCGGGGATGATCAAAACAATGATGGCTCGATAGTGTGGAATCAAAGTTTAGGGTAAAAGACTTGCACTCCAGGACAAAGAATAAGTTGTCCTGGCGGAATCTGCAACTGAAGGCTTTGGCCAACCTAAGGCTATCGTGCCAAATACAATGCTCAAAAGCACAAATAGGCATAATTTGCTTGCAGAGTAGCTTGCAAAAAAATCTAAAATATTTTGCACAGACACATTTTTAACACTACTGCAAAACCTCGTTTTTTCTAATGAATTTAATTAACTAAAAATTACAAAATCAAGTTGCATGTTTTTGTTTAGATTGATGTATGGTAAAGGCCATTTTGATTTTCTTATGTTAAATTAATCAGTTCAGAGGTAGGCAAAAAAATGATGTTGTAATAAAGCAATCTTTCTTTGAAAATATTATCGATCTCGATTTTCTTGAAACTTTGAATAGCTCTTTTAAAATGTCGATTTTCTTAAAAAAGTAATAGAAGGTAAAAATGAAGTTTTCGTTTCGTAAGCAACTCCAGATGCGTTAACGTATGCACCATTACGTACATCTATAAAATAATCTGTCACCCAAAAACCTCTCAATAAATCTTATTTTAGCATTAAGAAAATTCCAAAGTTAGGAAAAGAGAAATTGTTTGAGATGATTCTAAAAATAACACAGTTTTGGAATCTTTTTAGAATTTTAAATTTTTAGTATTTGCTGTTTAATAAAACAAGGCATATCGAGCATTTTCCTGATATAGCATTATTTTTTTGAATTGTGCTAAATTTGACAAAAATTATTTGCAACTTTTAATCAAATTTTTTCAACATTATCTTTTTTAAAAGAGCAAATTTCATAAAGTTAGCTAGAAAGAATAAGTTTGAACGTCAAAATACAATTACACGGACATAATTTTTGGTTCATTTAGAAAAACTGAGCAAACTGTTGTATTCCATTCTGTGCACACACACGCATTTACCTCTCATTACTCAAATAAGAAATAATAAACAGAAGACAATTAATAATTTATCTTCATTTCTCGAGAAAAAAAAGTATGCTTTGTAATTAGTCAGCTGTTGTGCATCGAAAAATTTTGATCAACAGCTTATTTTTAATTTCTTAACAAGATCTTAGCTAGCTGGCAATAACTCTAAGTTTCCTTCTGATTAAAACTTCACAATAATTTCAAAAGGAATCATACTTTAAAAGAAAATAAACTAAATTGCAAAATCAATTGATCAGCATATTAATGGGAAAATGATATACGTGGTAGCGTAAAGAATAAGATTTTGAGAAATGGTAAAATTTAATTAAATAGTTCGTAAAATAGTTCTGCGAAACACATGCAGACAGATATTTAACAAATTTATTTTAAGATTTAGACGATATAAAAGATGTTGAGAAATTTTAAGATGCTTAAAAGTTTTAACTACGTATTCGTATTCATAATTATAAAATATACATTGGAGAAATTGATAAACATATTATTCCAAATCTATGCATACGTTTGTATATTATTGAAAATGTATTAATTATTGAAAGAACAAACTTAAAATAAAATTTTAATGATGTATGATCACATTCTATCAGAAACATGTTTTCAAAAAACTAAACATTTGTTGAATAAAATGTTTTTATTCAATAAAATGATTTATTCAAATCTCTTTATTAAATTACGAATAAAAAATTTAGATGACTTAAAAAGAAACATCGTATTTTGAAGGAAAAAAAAGGATTAGCAATATGTTATTAGTGAAAAAAAATATGAATGAAATTTTAATCTATGCTCTGAAGTCAAGTTCTTCTCGTAAATTAACCACTTTAAAATATTAATCGCCCATTTAAATATTTCTTCGCTGTGACCAAATTATTATTTTTTAAATAATTTTAATTTTTCTCTGTTTTTAAGCAATAAAAACTGTTGAAACTGTTGTTGATTTTGTAACAGCAAAATACGTAGATTAATATGGTATCAAAAATTTATACCTCATAATTCAAAATTTTTTCATCCACAATTAAATTTGTAGCATATCTACCACTAAAAGAAATTACAACTTCAATTCACGAGTATATAAGACATGTTAACTCGACTCTATGTCGGGGTACCTTTTCCTAGATGAAGGTTGACATTGTCGATCACACCTTCCCCCACATTGGTGACCCGGACGTAATGTGAAATCGCCTACCTGGGCAGTAACGTCCACTTCAATCTGAATACGCCTACTTCATTGGACGGTCCACATTGAACAGTTGACTTGCTACTTGTGACTGCAACATCATCCACCCTCTAGCGCTGTTGCTGCTCAGTTTCAATCACACACAACGCATACACTCGACTGCTAAAGGCAACACAGGAGCGACAGTGAAGTTAATACACCTCTCACATTCAGCACTCAAAAAATACGATGATCTTAATACAGCTCTCACGGCTTCACACAAAAACAGCAATGATTCAGCTAGTGGTATCCATTCATCGAATTCTATCACAGATATAATTCTGGTGGGGGAGTACTGTAGCGCATCTACCACTACAAAAAATTACAACTACAATTCACTAGTATATAAGACATGTTAACTCGACTCAATGTCGGGGTACCTTTCCATAGATGAAGGTTGACACTGTCGATAACACCTTACCCCACAAATTAAATAATAAGAAATAGTAATTATTAAAAAAAATTTTTTTTCATGAAACTATCTTTGGGTAAATGAGTTTTATGAGTGGGTGCAATTCTTTTTTAATTGCTTAATTAGGTTTAAAAATATGATTAAAAAGTCAAAAAGTGAAATTAACATTAAGGACTCTGAGATTTCGATCGCTCTCCTGACCAAACTATGGGGACCCTATTTTCCAGATTGCGGCTACTCCCTATATGTTGAAGGTTAAAGATCCACATATGTAAAAAAAAATATATGTTTCTTCAGAGTAAGTACGTTTTTGTGTCCGATTTCGTAACTTAAAAGTTTGCAGAAAAATATTAATAAGAGAAATATTCATTGAATTCAATAACTCTTTTCGAATGTTTTATTATGATGTAAAACCTTTAACATATAATTACAAACTCACCAAATGAATAAAATTTAAATAAAATACGTAAGACTGACGGTAGTGAAAAACTACATGTTTATCAAGAAAAAAAAAGACTTACAAACGACATTGTTCAATGTGACTAAGAAAAAAATTTACCAGAAACAATAAATCGATATTCAACTCCAATTTTAAATGAAAAATTTTTTTTTTCATGTCTTAGATGTGTAGGTTGCCACATCTCATTTTTCCCTCAAAAAATTATTGATTAATTAAAAATCACTAATTCAACTTAATCTCGAAATTTTTGAGTTTTTTTCTTATTATTATTATAAAGATTAAACTTCTTAAGTAATGTTAAAAAATTTGGATTCTGCATTAACTTTTTTACGTAAGTAACCTAAAATATGCTTACTTTGAATAGTTCAAAATTAACAAAAGCAAAAATAAATTGCATCCCAAAAAGGGTGTTTTATGTGATTAAAAAGTTCTGTCAGTTTTTAAATTCTAATTTATAAAACCATAGTTTTGTATTCCGTCTATAATATTATTAAATTATCTTTTTCTTGTTGAATCAAATCACCTTCTTTAAAGATGCGAGATCACTGATTTCTGTAAGCTTAAATTAGCATTTTCTTATTAAAAACAATATTAAACTAGTTAGTGCAAAACAAATAGATTTCTAACGTAAAACATTTTCCTCTTAACACAAAGAAAATTTTTACCGAAAAAAATTTAAATTTGTTTATTTCATTAATAGTGATAAAAATAGTTTGATAAAAATGTTTGAGTAAAGTAAATAATATTTAAAAAAATTGAGAAATAAATTTAAAAGTATATATATATATTTTTTTTTTTTTGATATAGCCTTGTTAAATTTTGGACTTACAAAATAGCATACTTGTCTATAAAATATATAACTTACACTTAGATTTTCAATCCTAGTCTAAATACATTAAGAAATTAAATTGTTAGCATTAAATTAAATTTAGATGAAAATTGAAATTGCATTTCTTTTAATTCGTTACATTTTCTTATTAGTTTTACAACCAAATAAGCATAAGCAAGCAAAACAGAAACTATAGAGTAGTACGCAGAAACTTTCTTCTGTCTCAACAATTGAAGCCAGATTACATTACATTATTGAAATCGATTCTTTAATTTCTTTATTTTTTAGTAATAAAGGAAACTGAAAGATTTTACGAGGTAATATTGGTCTATATTTCGGGTTAAATTTCAAATGTTTCAAGTACGCAAAATATTTTGGTATTACGATGCAAAAATATTGAAATAGCGTTTCCAAACATATAAAATTAAACACTTCTTAAATTTGAGAGATTGGGAAAATAAATAAAACTTACGAAAAAGTTAGTTCAGATAGCAAAATGACTCTTAATTCCAGTACAAGCTACATTGTCCCAGGTGACGTTCTTAAGGTGAAATGATTTGATCAAATCAACAAGTTTTTCGGAAAAGAAAATAGATCTCGTCAAAAAAAATTCCCGAAATTGAGATACTAAGCGTTAACCATGATTAATATTTGTTTAAAATAGAAAGAAGAAAATTCTACTAGGAGACTACAAATGGGCGAACCAATGGGCAACTTGAAACTTGCATTTGAACGGGTTACCACTCAATAAAAATTAAAACACCGTCGTACTAGTTACTTTATCGCCAAATTAAACTTCACATACTGAAGGCAATAAATTTCGTTTTTAAATCATCGCCAAATAAATTTTACTGTCAAACCTTTGTATCATCAAATTAAAAGGATTTTTTATTCATTTGTACTTTTTGAATTTCATAACATAATTACCAAAAGATCATTTTCTGTGCGTCAGATAGGAAACATCGATTCAGCAGATAAGAGAAAGAAGAAAAATTGTGTTTTAAATTAGTTACTTCGAATTAGAGTACTACAATGAAAGCTATATTCTAAAATAAAGACAAGAATTTTCGTCAAATATACTATATGTTAGAGATTGTAATATGTTGTTATAGTTAATATCACGTGGCTGTAATTACTACTACTTCCACTTAATTTTTGTTGTTTTACTTTAGTTTTCGCTTATGGCAACTTTCTGTGTTCCATGAAAAAATAAGTATATCGTATTTAAAATTCTTGTAAATAAAAGTCATTTTGTGAAGTTAAACATCTGAATATTTATTTTGAACAAACAGTAAAAGAATCTTATTGTCTTATGTGACTCTATACATGGACACATAAAAAAGAGAATTTAACATGAATAAAATTAAAATTTTAAAAATTACGTTTTTTTAGATGGAAGTTGAGAGAAAGAAGAAAACGATTCTATCTTTGCCTTAATTAAAACGATAAATGTAGGGCTCAATATTCCGAAACACGGGAGGGTGGGATTTTTGGTATTAGCAGTTATTACAAATGAAATTACTTTCTTCTTTTAATCAACTTTAAGAAAATTAAATACTTTTCCAATTATATTTTTTTTTATTATCGTCTAAGTTTACGTAATAAAGTGGTTGAAATTTCGATTGGGGATAAAACTGGAGAAAAATTGCAGCATACAATTTTTAAGAAGAAAAAAAAACGATAGCTACTTGTTGTAGCCAAGGTCAGAGCACCATTTGAAATTTGAGAACTCTTGTCAAGCGAAAAGTGGTCGAATATGTATATACAGGGTATCTGCTACATTTAAGATTTTTAAATCCGTGACTCTTCATGACTTACCAAAGTTATTATTTTCTCCACAAAACACAACAATAAATTTAAAAAAGCATTTATAATAACATTATAACCAAAACTGCTATACTCTAACTTCATATTTACTGATTTTAAACTTAAAAAACCGAGTAAAGAAACAGTTGAAGCAATAAAATAGCTAAAACAAAAGCAAATAACAAAATACTGTCAGATATATGTAGTTATTTAAAGCTGTTTTACTTCCGCTTTAAAGTAAGTGTAATATGAAAAGCCTAAATTGAATTTTAAATTGATAAAATAAAAAATAAATAATGAATAAATAACAAAATTCTGAAATCACTGCTGTTTAAAAGATAATTCGCTCAAGAAATTATGTTCTTTCTTTAATTTTTTGAAAGAACGCCATAATTTTTAAAGAACAGGATAAAAAAACACTTTATGTTTTAATAGAATATAAAGTGTTTTTTATGAGTTGGGATATTGCTACAAACTTAATTTTGAACATCGGAATTCTTGTGAAATGGGGATGGGGTAAATTTCATTTTAAAAATTAGATTTTTCGGTGACCTAAACCCATTACTTTCCATGATGTGAAGAAAACAAATATTTAAAATCATGACAATTTTTGTTCAATACCAAAATCTATGACTCTCCATGATTTTTCATGACTTTCCAGGTGTGCAGATACCCTGTATCTATATTATTTGATAATAAATTCTATATAGCAATAAAATTAAGATGACATTTGCTTCTGGTTTGGATTTTTTAACGCATGCACATTTGTCAATTTTCTTACAAAGCTGAAATTCTAGCTAATCGGTGTGATGTCAATATTTCGATTGACGTTAAATGCTGCTTTTAGCAATTAGAAAAATAACCGAAACTATCATTCAGCCAAAGATTTCTGTTAAAGTTTGAGTTCTCTGGCTCGTCAGTGAAAGGTCGAAATTTTCAAGATTCCAGCCTTAAACAGACGAAAGCTATTTATTAAAAACGTAGTAAACAATGCTTAGAGATAAATGCTTGTCTATTTAGCGCATACGTTTTAAAAGTATCCCGACTATAAATTCATACAAACGATTAATATCTGGATAGAATGACTGACAAGTATTTCTGGGGAGCATAAGATAGATTTTTTTAAGTTTAGTTTCAAAACCAATTCAATATAGTTACATATGAAAACAATTTTTCTTTATAAAAAATATTCAGCGTTTCAATCTTTATTTTAATTCTCATTAGCAATTCCAATTAAATAAAAAAGTAAGTAAACAACTTAAATGTTTTGAAAAATACAAATGCTAAACATAAAATTTTTTAAAAAAATTAAGAAATATTTTTTATACACTGAAGTGTATGAAATATTTTGATATTTTTATTAAGAAAAACAATTCAACGGCGAAATAGAGTAGATACGAGGCAATTTAAATAATACGTAAGCACCTAGCGGTGGAAGGAGGTTTGTGATTTGCTTATTTTCCATGATAGGGGGATAAGGGTACGAACAATGCTCACGCTTAAGATTTCTTATTTTTGAAATTTTCTTAAAAGTAAAAAAAAATTTACTCATGGAAAAATTTCAACTCTTATTCTAAAGTTGAATAAAGACAAAATATTATTATTAAAATATAAAGTGTTTTGAACACGAAAGGAAGGATGCAGTTACCTACAATAAAAATAAAATAATTACACTTTTAGCGTTTACGAAATTCAAAATAGTGAAATTTTAAGGTGCATTATACTTAATTTTATATGGGCACATGATATTAATAAAATTAAGCGAGAGTATAATATTCAATTTAAAAAGTTAAGGCTCTAAACCAAAAAGTATTTCATACTGAAATCTGATACTTTATAAAAAAAGTGGTGAAATTAAATTGATTACTCGAATTAGCCAATATTGTATTTCTATATTCCTGCATTTGAAATAGTACTTACTATTTGAATAGTAATTTTCTGCTCGCAACTTTCAAGATTTGAGTTCGTTTTTTTTCTTTAAGGAAAAAAGGTTAGGTTTCAGAATAGTTTGTTGGAAAGAGGGGAATGTGATATTTCTTTTCTATATTTTTATTTTTTTGATTTTTATTTATTGCTTAAGAAGTAAAAAATTATCGTTGATTAGCTGCGTACAGCAAAATTTCATAGCTCAAAACCTCATAACTAAAAAACTTATTTTTTTAAGCAGATTATGGAATTTTTTAGAAGCCATACATTTTATGACTAAACCACAAAACTAATCTAGAGTAGGAAGAGATATTTACAGACGAATCATAATAGTTATTACTTTTGTTTAAACATTGGGTGAAGATGTTTGATTATTTTTACTTTCAAAGGGGGGGGGGGTACAATTGCAATACATTTATAGTAAGAACTCAAAGAAATAAAGCAATCTAGGACATTCAACTGACAAAGTAAGTACAGTACGAAAAAAAGAACATCCTAAATAACTCTTGATTTAGTGATTGGATCTTTACATATCCAAATCAAAATTTCTGAAGTTTTTAATAATTCCATCATGAACCCTTATATTGTTTGATAGTAACCAACATAAGTAACCATCACCTCAATGTAGGAATTCGGATTGATTTATGATGGTCCAACATATAGTAACTTGATTTGATGGTTTGTTCATCTTGACCAATCACGAATTTCCATCATAGTGTCTTAAAAATCAAATGATGGAACGATCATGAACAACCATCATCCTAATGTTGGTATTCGGTCTGATTTATGATGGTTCAGCATAAAAACCCAAAATGTTTTGAAGGTATATTCCTGAAAACTAACAAGAATTCCCATTTAGCTATCATGAAAATGAATAATTAGAACCATCATGAACCATAACGGATTGTTGATCCATGAGTGTCAAACTTTTCTTGATGGTTAATCATCATAGTATTAAAGTAGAATTTTCCGTCATTGAATGATAGAAGTTTGTTGGCGTATCAAAAACCATGATCACGTAATGGAAAATGATGGATGATGATGACCATTAAATGATGTTGGACCATTATGAGTTGCACTGACCATCAATATTTTTTGTGGCACCATCAAGAATTTTGACTTTGGTATGCTTTTGTAATATTTGAAGCTTTTGCCGAAAGAAAAATGTTTAGTTTAATAACTCAAGAAGAAATGTCGAACAATCCAGCTTATATTCATACTGAAAACAAAGTTAAACACTGCTAGAAAGTACGTCTAACTTAATAAACAAAAGGTTTAGCTTGCTTGAATTAATATGTTTATGATTTAGAGCCAGAAATGGCTTTACTGCTCAATTAAATTTTTTTATCTCATATTTAATATAAGGAATTCATACGGTGACAGAAACATCATCTGATTAAAAAATACATAGGAAAACAAGTAAAATAAAGACTCTTAGGGGGATTGGGGATCGTGAGTGAAAAGTGTCCAAATGAAAAGAATTTGTATATTCTGAGTAGCATTACACTAATAACGTGTTTTAAAGTAATTTCTGAATTTTAAAAATGTTTTATTCTATTTTCTTAATTTTATACATTTTAAATGAACATGTTTTGTAATGTATTTTGATACCACATTTTCTGCATTTCTTACTTTCCGTCAAAGAAGACTTCTTTTTCTTTTCTTTTTTTTAATTTTGTAGTTGAGCTAACTACTCATATATCAATATCTGAATTTAATAGTGAGTCTATTTGAATAAGGAAACAGTAATTCTAATTTAAAACAGTGCAAAAAATTGAATCAGTGAACTGAGCTGAATTCAAACATCACGAGCTAAGGGTAAAAAAAATCACCGAAGTTCCAAAATAAGAAGAAAAAACTTAAATCCAAAATTGAAAGTCAAATATTCGTAGTTTAATTAATTTCATAAACATTTTAAATTAGGACGAAGGAAAAATATCAAAACTCTAAACAAAGACACATTGGAAAAAACTGAGAATTTACTTATATACTATATTTCGGAAGTATAATTAGTTTTAAAAATGCCTTATTAAATTCTGTATATTAATTTTCGTCATAAAATGTATTTATTCTTTAAATTATTGGAAAACATTGAAAAAGCCAATTGTTTGAAATAAACAATAACTAAAAGATTCGAGACACCTAATTCCATTTTATCACGTACTTAAAAAAAATTTCCCAATAGCATAAAATATATTTTAACATTTAAACGAACGAAATTCATAACAAGTAGTGAAAGAAAAAAATGATAGAAATAAAACTAATTCGATGAAAAACAAATCGAACTTAAAGTAATATTTAATATTTTATAACCGTCGTTGAACAGCCGACCCAATTATGTGGGTTTGCGACTACTAATGTTCAACTCCGCAGCCTTGTCATTTTGAACCCAATGCAGAAGACAAGGGAACTCCTGGATCTAGTATTGGGAGAAATTTGCCATCGTGGAGGACTTTTCGAAGGAGCTAACCCGCTTTTGCGTTACATGGAGAGGAAGACCACGAGAACCTCCCACGGTTAGCCTGATGGCAGGAGGACTCTTACCCGTGATCCTTCTACCACTGAGGATATTGCACGTCAGCACTGTAGTCGGTGCAAGTCTGGTGCGGAATTCGTATCGACTGGGATTCTAGCCCGGTTCGCCTTATTGGACGGCGAACGCTCTATCCCCTGAGCCATCGCGGCTCAAAAACCAAACACCAAAGTAATAGAAAGAAATGATCTCTATTTGACACACTAACAAAAATTTAATTCTAAATATTTAATAAATTCAAAAATGAGTTTTATCCCCCTCGACCCTCTTCTGGTAAATTTATATGAATAATCTACATTTTTTCACATTAATAATAGTATTAAACAATTTATAGCACCATAATTAAATTTATTTTAATATAAAATGAACATTTCTTCCTTTTAGAAAGGTTGTTGTTGTTGTTGTTGTTAAAAGAAAAAGTTGTAGAAAGGGAAACAATTTCTTTCAATGGGGCAACATTAGCTTGTAATTCGTAATTTGATGGAAAAAATGTTTACAAGTGCAAGATTAAACGAATAATTCAGTCATAAAAGCTCGTAAGATAAGAGAACGATAAAGTTACACAAAACTTGATCATTTTGAAAACGTAAAACACTTTTCATTTTTAAGCATTTATTTTACTGTGGTATTACTTTTAAACCATGCGTTGAAAAAATTATATTTGATTAAAAAAAAAGGTTAATAAAAATCATAATTCGGGATAAGAATATCATTTACACACCAAAAAATGCTTTGCACTTAGATTAAAATTCTACATTAGAACAGTTTTCAATAAAAAAAAACACTATAACAGATAATAAATCTATACAAAGAGTACTTACCCAGAGTGCTCAGTTAACTAATCCCAGAGGCCGAATATGAGGCATCGTTGGGAGTTTCGTGGAGCTCCTTTCAGAGTTTCGTGGAGCTCCTTATAGAGTTTCGTGGAGCCCCTTATAGAGTTTCGTGGAGCCCCTTATAGAGTTTCGTGGAGCCCCTTATAGAGTTTCGTGGAGCCCCTTATAGAGTTTCGTGGAGCCCCTTATAGAGTTTCGTGGAGCCCCTTATAGAGTTTCGTGGAGCCCCATTCAGAGTTTCCTGGAGTGTTTTTGAGAGTTGCGAGATTTATCATGCACCTTAATGCGTTCCATCATACACCTTTTCGAGTTCCATCACGCATCTTTGCGAGTTTCTATCACGCACCTTTGGGAGTTTCCCTCACGCACCTTTGTGAGTTTCCCTCACGCACCTTTGTGAGTTTCCATCACGCACCTTTGCGAGTTTCCATCACGCACCTTTGCGAATTTCCATCACGCACCTTTGCGAGTTTCCATCACGCACCTTTGCGAGTTTCCATCACGCACCTTTGCGAGTTTCCATCTTACATTATATACAGTTCCATCAGGCCACACAGCAAGTTCCAGCAAAGGACCGTTAATTCCTAAAAAATACCAATACTTATTTACAAATGAAATATAACATATCAGTTCAATGTTGATTTTTCAATGTGTATTTAAGCCAAAAACTAAATATGAGGAAAAATACAACTTATTTAAAGGGAACAGCTTTTTTTTTAAATTAAAATTATATATGTAAATACATAAGAAAATGACCACAACGATGATGGCCCAAATATGTGGAATCAGATTTTAGAGGGGAGGGGAAAAAAGACTTGTACTCCAGGTCAAAGAATAAATTGTCCTATCGGAATCTTCAACTGAAGGCTTTGGCCCACCTTAGGCTGTCATACCAAATAAAATGTGCAAAAACACAAATAGACATTTTCTGCTTTCCTGTCAACTAGAAGCAGATGAAGAAAACACAAAATATGTATCTCGCAATAAAAGAAATAAAAAAAGGTTTATAAAGTCTAAGCTATATCGTAACGTTAAAATAACATTAAATCAATTTATTAAAGTAAGAACTATAAATGAAAACAGTTTTACTGCCCCTGGGAAAAGTCAACCCATAAAATAGAGCAAGTTATCATCCCTAAAACATTAACACAAACGACAAAATTTTCATAATTAGTTACAATAATATATGATAAAACATGAGAACAAAAGACTTTTATAAGAAGTTTCTTTGATGAAAATTTTGGAAAATTTATTATTTTTTTACAGTAGATATGCTAAGTTCCATAATAAGGAAAATAAAATAAAGTTCCAAAATGAAAAATCAAATATTCTTAGTTAAGTTTCAAAAACATTAAAAAATACGACAAATGAAAAGCATTAAACTGTTAAACAAAGCTAGATCAGATAAAAATGAGAATATACTTATAATAATTGGTTTTTAGAAATACCTTAATAAAATTACTATATTAATTTTCGACATAAAATATATTTGTTCTTCACAATTATTAGAAAAAATTGCAGAAAATACATAGTTAGGAACAAACAAAAATTAAAATATTCGAGTTACATATTTCAATGCTGTAACGCAATCGAAAAATTGTCGCTATTGTATAAAAAATATGTTTTAAGATTTAAAAAAAAAAAAAAATTCAGAACAAAAGAAAGGAAGAAAATGAAAGAAATAAAACTATATGATTAATAACATGATTGGAAAAAAGGCTATTACTTACTCTCGAACTTAACAATAAAAATGCTGTCTTAAATTCGAATTTATCATTTGCCACAACAGAGGGGAAAAAAGGAAATATTATAAATGATCTTTTTTGAATCTCACCAAATCCAGATTTTACAGTGGCTGATTGCTTACGTTGACTAGGAAATGCTAAAAATATTTATTTTAATTTTATAGTTGCTGCATTAAATTTTTTATTGTTGCTTCCGAATAAATCAGTTTTTTTTATGCTGAATGAGATTTTTTTTAACAGACCTGATACACTTCTGTATCGCTAATTTCAAATCCGCAATCTCTAAGCTACAGCTTTTTTTAAATTATTTTTTAGATTTATTTTTTGTTGAAATGTTCAAGCTAATAAACGTTATATACAAAAAGGGGTCGTATAAATGTTGAAATAAACATGTAGGAGAGATAGTGCATATGAAACTGCGTAGAAACCCAAGCCTAGAAAGATCGTCATACGCCAATAGGGACGCTTCCGTATTAATAACTGTTTCTTTGTGTGCTTCTAAACAGTTCATAAGAGGGAAGAGCACCTAGCTGCGTAAGACGACATTTCCGGCAGTTCAATCCGAAAGATGACTCCAGATTCCCCTTGATGCTTATCTCACATTAAAGCAACCTCCTGTTATATATATAGCGTTTCGAAATCTATACATTTCGACAAAAATCGAAAAAAATAATTTAAAACAATCTGTAGCCTTAGGTGCAAAACTGATTTGATTCGAAATCCCCACACTCTAATTAGGCAAGATTAAGTATTTGTATAAATGCAACGAAAAACTTGTTCCCCAGTGTAATGAATAAAATTGCATCTTAATGAAGAATAAAAATATTTGTTAACCAATAAAATGGGATGTTAATGAATAATGGATAAAAAATTTACATTTGATTCAAGCACAAAATATTTAAGTAAAATGTTATCAAGCACAATGTAAGAACGTTATAGAATATAATCTGCAAAGTTTCGATTCTTATGAATCTGTTTCTACAAACCTTTTATTAATATTAAACAACACTTTTGCGAAAGTAATTTATCGTGTATGTAAATTTATGTCAAATATTTGGAAGAAAAATGAAATCATAATTCTGTGATATTTAAAAAAGTTTTTACAAATATTTTTATTGCATCGTCTCGATATCTCAAATCGTTTACAAAAAGCAATTTTAATTATTAAATCTGAAACTATGAACATAACGTATTCAAAATAAACTTCACTTACAGAAGACACTCAACAAAGAATAAGAAGCCTATTCGCGTTTCGGATACATATAATTAAGTTTCATCCTCCAACAAATATTTCCAAAATGATGATTTGTAATTGTGACGGAATTAAGCCTGGTTTAAAATTAGGCAGTTCAAAAAAAAAAAAAAGATTTTTTTAATACATTAAAATTTAATATAAATTATAGGAAACATACTAGTCGGTAAAAATACCTTAACATACACATCCATGATAATATCCTTAAATAAATTAATTAAATGTACTGTTATATCCTAATTACTGTGTAATTAAAATACCAAATAAAAATAGATCTTCAATTTATAAATTATTAAAATATTTAAATTCATTACAGCCACAAAACACGATAAAAACTTTACAAAACTTAAAATAAAAAATTAAATATTACTTACATTCAAATGCAAGTTTTAAAATCTACTACACTAACAGAAAAACTTTTTTTTTTCGGGATACGGAGCATCTAAGAGATGTAAGAAAGAAGGAAGATGCAAATTAAGCTCTTTGCGGGATTTCGATTGGCTGGGAGTCAGTGACGCAATGTAACTGTCGCCTACCTCCTTCCCCCTTACTCTCTTCTGATTTACAATCGTAGTTGCGAGGAAGAGGATTAAAATGTTCATTTTTAAAATTCGAAGTTTTATACATCTCGCCAAATCTGAATTTAAACGGATGGAATCTTATCTTAAAACAAGAAATTCTTTTTAAAATTCACATTTCAACTTTCGCAATATTTACATTCGTATTTAAAAACTTTTTACTCGACATCTGTTTTGCTAAGGCTTTGTTTTCTTTAAATAATAAGAGTTAAATTATTAATTGAATGCTTAAATTGTTTGTTTGTTTTTCCTTTCAATGAAATCAATAACTTATAGAAATAGACGAGTATTTTATGTGCAAAAAAAAAGTAATATTTACTAAAGCTAATTTTTTAATATGTTTTATTTCAAAACCTTTCTTATTCGCGCACATTACACTTTTTTAAGAACTTAATTCTATGCAAAACTGTTTTTATAAATAAAGTTTTTATAACATAATTAATATTTTATAATATATGCTATATTTTTTTTTTTTGGCAAATGTAGTTACGAATTTAAAGTAAATTGTTTCTTTACTTTAAATACATACACAGTTTAGGTTTAAGTTAAGTTTGTTTCAAAAGAAAAGTTTTTAATTTTTGATACTGTATCATGATCAGGGTTATTGCACCTGCCAGCTATTCAAAACAAATTACATTTTTAATCATATTTTAAAAAAACTCAAAATTAACAGTAAAGGAATACATAGAATCTTTTTGGGTGTTTTGTAAAGACCACCCTTAACGTTTTTTTCAGGAATCGTCGTCATAAATGAATTCAGAAAAGAATGCACAATTCAGGGATGAATAAAAAAAGGTATCAGTAGAAAGGGCAGTTTGTCTCAGTAAAATTATATCTTTAATCACAACAGCGATTTCCAGTTTCTGGAATAATTTACGCAGTTTGCATAAGGTTTCATATTTGGTAGATTAAATAAACTATCTGTTATTAAATTTATCAATTCAATAATTTTAAAATGTGTATTATAAAGGAAGACTGTAGAAATAGAATTTTGAAAGGATCAAAATAAATAAATTTAGAGTCAAAGATTGATATTAGCTAAATTATAAAATAGCATTCTTCTAAAATAAATTATGTCAGAAATTAAACAAAAATACATTTTAATCTTTTAAGTAAATGAATATTATTTCAACTGATATTTATCACAAATTATTTTAAAAAATAGAAAAATTTGAATATAAAAATTCACCATCAATATTTAAGAGGGGTGATTGGGGCTTCAGGAAAAAGTACCCGAAATATTAAAAGGGAATAGGCGTTTACGCAGGGGACATAGATAATCATTGAATGTGTTCAACTTCTGCAAATAGACAATTGTAAATTCTAATTATAATTTTTATAAATGAGAAATTTATATATTTTTAATCTTAGTTTGGGAAATTTTATGAAAATAAAAGAACAAATGAAATAAATGAATGAAAATATTTTCATCAGTTAAAGTATTAAACCAAATTATTTTAAGTAATTGAAGTAATAATAATATTGTAATTGTAAATTTATGATATTGTAATTTTATTACAATATTATAAAATTCATAAAAATATATGATATTCCAATTTTCGACACAGATTCCGACAATACTTGAGTAGTAATAATAAACAATAATAGTAGCTTCAGAAAAATTATAAAAACATTTTTTTAAACTATTATTCTTTAATTATCTGAATCCATGAATATTGAACATAGATGCTACAAATATATTTTTGAATTATAAGTAAAGGCAAAATGTAAATCTTTTTTTAAATCCCTGAAAGCTCAATTATTAAAGTTAAATTGCGTGAATATGAACCGTGATGCCCGACTTTTAAATTTCGGGTATAAAAAACGAAATGTTCGATTTTAAAATCACGTGATTACAAATTGTAGTGTTTGATTTTAAAACAGCCGAAGTTCGAATTAAAGTTTTTCTTTAAAATCAGGATCATATAAATAGTGATGCGTTATTTTAAAACAATTCATGGTGCGTAATATTTGAATATTTGATGGAAATTTACAATGTGTTACTTTTAAATCTCGTAAATACAAATCACCATGAGTGGATTTTAATTTTCGTAAATATGAATCGCGAAGTTTTGATTGACTATCTTTCCTAAAATAATACTATAAAAATTTAACTTTATAACATTTAATACTTGAAAACCATTCTACAATTTAACATAAATAAAAAAAACTATCGAAATCCTTAAAATTAAAACTATTGATGAAAACAATCGAAATTAAATAAATGAACTAAAAGAATAGAAATACGCATTTATAGAAATCTATAATAAATGTAGCAGCAAAAAAGGAAACTTACTGAATTGTCTTATCAAAAATAAGACACAAATCCTTGCCTTTCAACAAAGAATTATTCTATCAACTTAAAATTAGCGTTTAATTCATCAGAGGAAAGAGAATACTGCTTTGGTTTTCTAGGGTTGTTACATTGTTTCTCCGTATTGGTTTCCTAGAATTTGCCAAACTAAAGTCGCCAAGTAAAAACTAGCCAATTAAAAAAGTTTGAACTAAATGTAACATAGAATTTTTACTTCTAGTATTCTGAAGTGTAATAAAATAAGAGGCGAAATACTTTACGATTTTAAAAAATACCAACATAAATCAGAACTATATACAAGTACGGAATATTTTATTGCGCATTAAAATCGTATAGTTGAAAACGTAATGCATTTTACTAAAAGATATGATTTTATACAGATCGCCATTTTCGAAATAGTGTTATTTCCAATTTTTAAAACGATTAAATAAAATATAACACTTACAGTTTTTTTATTTAATTTTTCTTTTAGCCATAGATTTTTTTTTAATTTACTCCCTGCTTCATCAGTATTACTAAAAACTCTTCCTCGTTAATAAAGTTTTCTTCTTAATCATTTTTATATTTCAGTATTACAAGGCATTATCTAAAGATTGGTTAAACTTGAGGTTAAACAAGAGAGAAACCATTTAAATCAGATTTCACCGGATTCGAATCCCAGCGATTACTGGTCAATAAAAATTCCACATCTGGCTTGCACCGATCACAGTGCTGAAGTAAAATATCCTCAGTGGTAGACGGATCATGGGTTAAAGTCCCCGTACCGTCAGGCTAACCATGGCATACTTCCGTGATTTTTCTCTCCATATAACGCAAATGAGGGTTAGTTCCATCAAAAAGTCCTCCAGGAAGGAAAATTTCTCCCGATACTTGATCCAGGAGTTCCCTTTTTTTCTGTGTTGCGCTCAAAATTACAAGGTAACGAAATTGAACATCACATCAGTAGCCGTAAACCCTAAATTGGGTCGGGAGTTAAATGACGGTTATAAAAGGTAATGCATCAATAAAGAGTCGGGTGGCTCAGGGTGCAGAGCGAATGTGGCCTTGCGATGGTTGGTTAATACGAATTCCGCACCCGACTCGCATCAACCACAGTGCGGACGTAAAATATCTTAAACCGTGGACAAATCATGCGCCAGAGTGCCCTGGCAGCCAGGCATACCGTGGGAGAAATGAAAGATAATTTTTATACATAAAACCCCTTATTTACGCTAAAAATTGTAAAAGATACTAAAAAAATAATATAAAGAAAAACAAATAAAAAGTTTCAAAAATTAACCCTTGACCGGTATCGAACCCCTGACCCCAGATCTACAACTTTCGTAACTAGCTAGCCCCAGTCCGCCACTAACGACAACGCGTCTCACACGCTGCTGCTACTAATATTAAGCTTAAGGAACTTTCCAGCAGTTACTTAACTTAACCCATTTTGATCCATTGTAAGCCCCTAATTTGTCTATAAAAATTTCATTTAGTACGATTGTTTAGTATATTAAACTCCAATATCTTGCCGAGTTTGAAAATTATAAGTTAATATTAAAGGAAGATACGGGGAGATTCGTATGCGAGTCTTCGGAAACGAAATTTATCCGTTTTTTAGCAAATATACGCTCTTTCCCAAAGAAAAATTATAATTTTTATATATTGAACACTTCATTCACGTAAAAATATTGAAAAAGATATCAAAAAAATATTATAGAATAAATAAATAAAAATTAACCCTTGACCGGTATCGCAGTTTCAAAACTTTATCTTCGGCCAGTATCGATCTCCAGACCCTTTGCTTACTAGCCCATCGCGCTTCCAACCACGCTATGCTTCAAACACTGTTGCCGCGAATATCAAGCTTAACGAACTTTAAAGCGGGTACCAAATGGAACCTATTATGGGCCATTGTAGGCCCCCTGATATGTCTATAAAAATTCCCTTTGGAACGATTGCTTAGCATATTAAACTTCACCCTCTTGCCGAGTTTGAAAATTATAAGTTAATATTAAAGGAAGATACGGGGTGATTCGTATGCGAGTCTTCGGAGCCAAAATTCATCCGTTTTTTAGCAAATACACGCTCTTTCCCAAAGAAAAATATTAATTTTCATATATTGAACACTTTATTCACGTAAAAATATTGAAAAAGATATCAAAAAAATATTATAGAATAAATAAATAAAAATTAACCCTTGACCGGTATCGCAGTTTTAAAAATTAATCTTCGGCTAGTATCGATCTCCAGACCCTTTGCTTACTAGACCGTCGCGCTTCCGACCACGCTATGCCTCACACACTGCTGCCGCGAATATCAAGCTAAAAGAACTTTAAAGCGGGTACCAAATGGAACCTATTATGATCCATTGTAGGCCCCCTGATATGTCTATAAAAATTCTTTTTCGTACGATTGTTTAGTATATTAAACTCCACCCTCTTGCCGAGTTTGAAAATTATACGTTAATATTAAAGGAAGATACGGGGTGATTCGTCTGCGGGTTTTCGGAGCCGAAATTTATCCGTTTTTAAGCCAATATTCGCTCTTTCCCAAAGAAAGATAATTATTTTTATATATTGAAAACTTCATTCTCGTAAAAATATGGAAAAAGATATCTAAAAAATATTATAGAATAAATAAATAAAAATTAACCCTTGACCGGTATCGCAGTTTTAAAAATTAATCTTCGGCCTGTATCGATCTCCAGACCCTTTGCTTACTAGACCGTCGCGCTTTCAACCACGCTATGCCTCACACACTGCTGCCGCGAATATCAAGCTTAAAGAACTTTAAAGCGGGTACCTAATGGAACCTATTATGGGCCATTGTATACCCCGAGATAAGTCTATAAAAATTCTCTTTAGTACGATTGTTTAGTATATTAAACTCCAATCTCTTGCCGAGTTTGAAAATTTTAAGTTAATATTAAAGGAAGATACGGGGTGATTCGTATGCGAGTCTCCGGAGCCGAAATTTATCCGTTTTTTAGCCAATATTCGCTCTTTCCCAAAGAAAAATAATTATTTTTATATATTGAAAACTTCATTCTCGTAAAAATATGGAAAAAGATATCTAAAAAATATTATAGAATAAATAAATAAAAATTAACCCTTCACCGGTATCGCAGTTTTAAAAATTAATTTTCAGCCAGTATCGATCCCCAGACCCTTTGCTTACTATCCCGTCGCGCTTCCAACCACACTATGCCTCACACACTGCTGCCGCGAATATCAAGCTTAAAGAACTTTAAAGCGGGTACCTAATGGAACCTGTTATGGGCCATTGTATACCCCCTGATAAGTCTATAAAAATTCTCTTTAGTACGATTGTTTAGTATATTAAACTCCAATTTCTTGCCGAGTTTGAAAATTATAAGTTAATATTAAATGAAGATACGGGGTGATTCGTATGTGTGTTTGTGGAGCCGAAATTTACCCGTTTTTAGCAATTATTTGCTATTTCCCAAAGAAAAATAATCATTCTTATATATTGAACACTTCATTTACGTTAAAATATTGAAAAAGATATCAAAAAAATAATATAGAATAAATAAATAAAAATTAACCCTTGACCGTTATGGCAGTTTTAAAAATTAATTTTCAGCCAGTATCGATCCCCAGACCCTTTGCTAACTACCCCGTCGCGCTTCCAAGCACACTATGCCTCACACACTGCTGCCGCGAATATCAAGCTTAAAGATCTTTAAAGCGGGTACCTAATGGAACCTATTATGGGCCATTGTATACCCCCTGATATGTCTATAAAAATTCTCTTTAGTACGATTGTTTAGTATATTAAACTCCAATCTCTTGCCGAGTTTGAAAATTATAAGTTAATATTAAAGGACGATACGGGGTGATTCGTATGTGTGTTTGCGAAGCCGAAATTTACCCGTTTTTTAGCAATTATTTGCTTTTTCCCAAAGAAAAATAATAATTCTTATATATTGAACACTTCATTCACGTAAAAATATTGAAAAAGATATCAAAAAAATAATATAGAATAAATGAATAAAATTAACCCTTCACCGGTATCGCAGTTTTAAAAATTAATTTTCAGCCAGTATCGATCCCCAGACCCTTTGCATACTACCCCGTCGCGCTTCCAACCACACTATGCCTCACATACTGCTGCCGCGAATATCAAGCTTAAAGAACTTTAAAGCGGGTACCTAATGGAACCTATTATGGGCCATTGTATAACCCCTGGGATGTCTATAAAAATTCTTTTTAGTACGATTGTTTAGTATATTAAACTCCAATCTCTTTCCGAGTTTGAAAATTATAAGTTAATATTAAAAGAAGATACGGGGTGATTCGTATGTGTGTTTGCGGAGCCGAAATTTACCCGTTTGTTAGCAATTATTTTCTTTTTCCCAAAGAAAATAATAATTCTTATATGTTGAACACTTCATTCACGTAAAAATATTGAAAAAGATATCAAAAAAAAATAATATAGAATAAATAAATAAAAATTAACCCTTGACCGGTATCGCAGTTTTAAAAATTAATCTTCGGCCAGTATCGATCCCCAGACCCTTTGCTTACTAGCCCGACATGCCCCCAACCACGCTATGCCTCACACACTGCTGCCGCGAATATCAAGCTTAAAGAACTTTAAAGCGGGTACCTAATGGAACCTATTATGGGCCATTGTATACCCCCTGATATGTCTATAAAAATTCTCTTTAGTACGATTGTTTAGTATATTAAACTCCAATCTCTTGCCGAGTTTGAAAATTATAAGTTAATATTAAAAGAAACTACGGGGTGATTCGTATGTGTGTTTGCGGAGCCGAAATTTTCCCGTTTTTTAGCAATTATTTGCTTTTACCCAAAGAAAAATAATAATTCTTATATACTGAACACTTCATTCACGTAAAAATATTGAAAAAGATATCAAAAAAAAATAATATAGAATAAATAAATAAAAATTAACCCTTGACCGGTATCGCAGTTTTAAAAATTAATCTTCGGCCAGTATCGATCCCCAGACCCTTTGCTTACTAGCCCGACATGCCTCCAACCACGCTATGCCTCACACACTGCTGCCGCGAATATCAAGCTTAAAGAACTTTAAAGCGGGTACCTAATGGAACCTAATATGGGCCATTGTAGGCCCCCTGATATGTCTATAAAAATTCTCTTTGGTACGATTATTTAGTATATTAAACTCCACCCTCTTGCCGAGTTTGAAAATTATAAGTTAATATTAAAGGAAGATACGGGGTGATTCGTATGTGGGTTTTCGGAGCCGAAATTTATCCGTTTTTAAGCCAATAATCGCTCTTTCCCAAAGAAAAATAATTATTTTTATATATTGAAAACTTCATTCTCGTAAAATTATGGAAAAAGATATCTAAAAAATATTATAGAATAAATAAATAAAAATTAACCCTTGACCGGTATCGCAGTTTTAAAAATTAATCTTCGGCCAGTATCGATCCCCAGACCCTTTGCTTACTAGCCCGACATGCCTCCAACCACGCTATGCCTCACACACTGCTGCCGCGAATATCAAGCTTAAAGAACTTTAAAGCGGGTACCTAATGGAACCTATTATGGGCCATTGTATACCCCCTGATATGTCTATAAAAATTCTTTTTAGTACGATTATTTAGTATATTAAACTCCACCCTCTTGCCGAGTTTGAAAATTATAAGTTAATATTAAAGGAAGATACGGGGTGATTTGTATGCGAGTCTTCGGAGCCGAAATTTATCCGTTTTTTAGCAAATATACGCTCGTTCCCAAAGACAAATAATAATTCTTATATATTGAACACTTCATTTACGTTAAAATATTGAAAAAGATATCAAAAAAATAATATAGAATAAATAAATAAAAATTAACCATTGACCGGTATCGCAGTTTTAAAAATTAATTTTCGGCCAGTATCGATCCCCAGACCCTTTGCTTACTACCCCGTCGCGCTTCCAACCACACTATGCCTCACACACTGCTGCCGCGAATATCAAGCTTAAAGATGTTTAAAGCGGGTACCTAATGGAACCTATTATGGGCCATTGTATACCCCCTGATATGTCTATAAAAATTCTCTTTAGTACGATTGTTTAGTATATTAAACTCCAATCTCTTGCCGAGTTTGAAAATTATAGGTTAATATTAAAGGAAGATACGGGGTGATTCGTATATGTGTTTGCGAAGCCGAAATTTACCCGTTTTTTAGCAATTATTTGCTTTTTCCCAAAGAAAAATAATAATTCTTATATATTGAACACTTCATTCACGTAAAAATATTGAAAAGGATATCAAAAAAATAATATAGAATAAATAAATAAAATTAACCCTTGACCGGTATCGCAGTTTTAAAAATTAATTTTCAGCCAGTATCGATCCCCAGACCCTTTGCTTACTACCCCGTCGCGCTTCCAACCACACTATGCCTCACACACTGCTGCCGCGAATATCAAGCTTAAAGAACTTTAAAGCGGGTACCTAATGGAACCTATTATGGGCCATTGTATACCCCCTGATATGTCTATAAAAATTCTCTTTAGTACGATTGTTTAGTATATTAAACTCCAATCTCTTGCCGAGTTTGAAAATTATAAGTTAATATTAAAAGAAGATACGGGGTGATTCGTATGTGTGTTTGCGGAGCCGAAATTTACCCGTTTATTAGCAATTATTTGCTTTTTCCCAAAGAAAAATAATAATTCTTATATATTGAACACTTCATTCACGTAAAAATATTGAAAAAGATATCAAAAAAATAATATAGAATAAATAAATAAAATTAACCCTTGACCGGTATCGAAGTTTTAAAAATTAATTTTCAGCCAGTATCGATCCCCAGACCCTTTGCTTACTACCCCGTCGCGCTTCCAACCACACTATGCCTCACACACTGCTGCCGCGAATATCAAGCTTAAAGAACTTTAAAGCGGGTACCTAATGGAACCTATTATGGGCCATTGTATACCCCCTGATATGTCTATAAAAATTCTCTTTGGTACGATTGTTTAGCATATTAAACTTCACCCTCTTGCCGAGTTTGAAAATTAGAAGTTAATATTAAAGGAAGATACGGGGTGATTCGTATGTGGGTTTTCGGAGCCGAAATTTATCCGTTTTTAAGCCAATAATCGCTCTTTCCCAAAGAAAAATAATTATTTTTATATATTGAAAACTTCATTCTCGTAAAAATATGGAAAAAGATATCTAAAAAATATTATAGAATAAATAAATAAAAATTAACCCTTGACCGGTATCGCAGTTTTAAAAATCAATCTTCGGCCAGTATCGATCCCCAGACCCTTTGCTTACTAGCCCGACATGCCTCCAACCACGCTATGCCTCACACACTGCTGCCGCGAATATCAAGCTTAAAGAACTTTAAAGCGGGTACCTAATGGAACCTATTATGGGCCATTGTAGGCCCCCTGATATGTCTATAAAAATTCTCTTTGGTACGATTGTTTAGTATATTAAACTTCACCCTCTTGCCGAGTTTGAAAATTATAAGTTAATATTAAAAAAAGATACGGGGTGATTTGTATGCGAGTCTCCGGAGCCGAAATTTATCCGTTTTTTAGCCAATATTTGCTCTTTCCCAAAGAAAAATAATAATTTTTATATATTGAACACTTCATTCGCGTAAAAATATTGAAAAAGATATCAAAAAAATATTATAGAACAAATAAATAAAAATTATCCCTTGACCGGAATCACAGTTTTAAAAATTAGTCTTCGGCCAGTATCGATCCCCAGACCCTTTGCTTTCTAGCCCGACATGCCTCCAACCACGCTATGCCTCACACACTGCTGCCGCGAATATCAAGCTTAAAGAACTTTAAAGCGGGTACCTAATGGAACCTAATATGGGCCATTGTAGGCCCCCTGATATGTCTATAAAAATTCTCTTTGGTACGATTGTTTAGTATATTAAACTTCACCCTCTTGCCGAGTTTGAAAATTATAAGTTAATATTAAAGGAAGATACGGGGTGATTCGTATGCGAGTCTCCGGAGCCAAAATTTATCCGTTTTTTAGCCAATATTTGCTCTTTCCCAAAGAAAAATAATAATTTTTACATATTGAACACTTCATTCACGTAAAAATATTGAAAAAGATATCAAAAAAATATTATAGAACAAATAAATAAAATTAACCCTTGACCGGTATCGCAGTTTTAAAAATTAATTTTCAGCCAGTATCGATCCCCAGACCCTTTGCTTACTACCCCGTCGCGCTTCCAACCACACTATGCCTCACACACTGCTGCCGCGAATATCAAGCTTAAAGAACTTTAAAGCGGGTACCTAATGGAACCTGTTATGGGCCATTGTATACCCCCTGATAAGTCTATAAAAATTCTCTTTAGTACGATTGTTTAGTATATTAAACTCCAATTTCTTGCCGAGTTTGAAAATTATAAGTTAATATTAAATGAAGATACGGGGTGATTCGTATGTGTGTTTGTGGAGCCGAAATTTACCCGTTTTTAGCAATTATTTGCTATTTCCCAAAGAAAAATAATCATTCTTATATATTGAACACTTCATTTACGTTAAAATATTGAAAAAGATATCAAAAAAATAATATAGAATAAATAAATAAAAATTAACCCTTGACCGTTATGGCAGTTTTAAAAATTAATTTTCAGCCAGTATCGATCCCCAGTCCCTTTGCTAACTACCCCGTCGCGCTTCCAAGCACACTATGTCTCAAACACTACGCTGCCACGAATATCAAGCTTAAAGATCTTTAAAGCGGGTACCTAATGGAACCTATTATGGGCCATTGTATACCCCCTGATATGTCTATAAAAATTCTCTTTAGTACGATTGTTTAGTATATTAAACTCCAATCTCTTGCCGAGTTTGAAAATTATAAGTTAATATTAAAGGACGATACGGGGTGATTCGTATGTGTGTTTGCGAAGCCGAAATTTACCCGTTTTTTAGCAATTATTTGCTTTTTCCCAAAGAAAAATAATAATTCTTATATATTGAACACTTCATTCACGTAAAAATATTGAAAAAGATATCAAAAAAATAATATAGAATAAATGAATAAAATTAACCCTTCACCGGTATCGCAGTTTTAAAAATTAATTTTCAGCCAGTATCGATCCCCAGACCCTTTGCATACTACCCCGTCGCGCTTCCAACCACACTATGCCTCACATACTGCTGCCGCGAATATCAAGCTTAAAGAACTTTAAAGCGGGTACCTAATGGAACCTATTATGGGCCATTGTATAACCCCTGGGATGTCTATAAAAATTCTTTTTAGTACGATTGTTTAGTATATTAAACTCCAATCTCTTTCCGAGTTTGAAAATTATAAGTTAATATTAAAAGAAGATACGGGGTGATTCGTATGTGTGTTTGCGGAGCCGAAATTTACCCGTTTGTTAGCAATTATTTTCTTTTTCCCAAAGAAAATAATAATTCTTATATACTGAACACTTCATTCACGTAAAAATATTGAAAAAGATATCAAAAAAAAATAATATAGAATAAATAAATAAAAATTAACCCTTGACCGGTATCGCAGTTTTAAAAATTAATCTTCGGCCAGTATCGATCCCCAGACCCTTTGCTTACTAGCCCGACATGCCTCCAACCACGCTATGCCTCACACACTGCTGCCGCGAATATCAAGCTTAAAGAACTTTAAAGCGGGTACCTAATGGAACCTAATATGGGCCATTGTAGGCCCCCTGATATGTCTATAAAAATTCTCTTTGGCACGATTATTTAGTATATTAAACTCCACCCTCTTGCCGAGTTTGAAAATTATAAGTTAATATTAAAGGAAGATACGGGGTGATTCGTATGTGGGTTTTCGGAGCCGAAATTTATCCGTTTTTAAGCCAATAATCGCTCTTTCCCAAAGAAAAATAATTATTTTTATATATTGAAAACTTCATTCTCGTAAAATTATGGAAAAAGATATCTAAAAAATATTATAGAATAAATAAATAAAAATTAACCCTTGACCGGTATCGCAGTTTTAAAAATTAATCTTCGGCCAGTATCGATCCCCAGACCCTTTGCTTACTAGCCCGACATGCCTCCAACCACGCTATGCCTCACACACTGCTGCCGCGAATATCAAGCTTAAAGAACTTTAAAGCGGGTACCTAATGGAACCTATTATGGGCCATTGTATACCCCCTGATATGTCTATAAAAATTCTTTTTAGTACGATTATTTAGTATATTAAACTCCACCCTCTTGCCGAGTTTGAAAATTATAAGTTAATATTAAAGGAAGATACGGGGTGATTTGTATGCGAGTCTTCGGAGCCGAAATTTATCCGTTTTTTAGCAAATATACGCTCGTTCCCAAAGACAAATAATAATTCTTATATATTGAACACTTCATTTACGTTAAAATATTGAAAAAGATATCAAAAAAATAATATAGAATAAATAAATAAAAATTAACCATTGACCGGTATCGCAGTTTTAAAAATTAATTTTCGGCCAGTATCGATCCCCAGACCCTTTGCTTACTACCCCGTCGCGCTTCCAACCACACTATGCCTCACACACTGCTGCCGCGAATATCAAGCTTAAAGATGTTTAAAGCGGGTACCTAATGGAACCTATTATGGGCCATTGTATACCCCCTGATATGTCTATAAAAATTCTCTTTAGTACGATTGTTTAGTATATTAAACTCCAATCTCTTGCCGAGTTTGAAAATTATAGGTTAATATTAAAGGAAGATACGGGGTGATTCGTATATGTGTTTGCGAAGCCGAAATTTACCCGTTTTTTAGCAATTATTTGCTTTTTCCCAAAGAAAAATAATAATTCTTATATATTGAACACTTCATTCACGTAAAAATATTGAAAAGGATATCAAAAAAATAATATAGAATAAATAAATAAAATTAACCCTTGACCGGTATCGCAGTTTTAAAAATTAATTTTCAGCCAGTATCGATCCCCAGACCCTTTGCTTTCTACCCCGTCGCGCTTCCAACCACACTATGCCTCACACACTGCTGCCGCGAATATCAAGCTTAAAGAACTTTAAAGCGGGTACCTAATGGAACCTATTATGGGCCATTGTATACCCCCTGATATGTCTATAAAAATTCTCTTTAGTACGATTGTTTAGTATATTAAACTCCAATCTCTTGCCGAGTTTGAAAATTATAAGTTAATATTAAAAGAAGATACGGGGTGATTCGTATGTGTGTTTGCGGAGCCGAAATTTACCCGTTTATTAGCAATTATTTGCTTTTTCCCAAAGAAAAATAATAATTCTTATATATTGAACACTTCATTCACGTAAAAATATTGAAAAAGATATCAAAAAAATAATATAGAATAAATAAATAAAATTAACCCTTGACCGGTATCGAAGTTTTAAAAATTAATTTTCAGCCAGTATCGATCCCCAGACCCTTTGCTTACTACCCCGTCGCGCTTCCAACCACACTATGCCTCACACACTGCTGCCGCGAATATCAAGCTTAAAGAACTTTAAAGCGGGTACCTAATGGAACCTATTATGGGCCATTGTATACCCCCTGATATGTCTATAAAAATTCTCTTTGGTACGATTGTTTAGCATATTAAACTTCACCCTCTTGCCGAGTTTGAAAATTAGAAGTTAATATTAAAGGAAGATACGGGGTGATTCGTATGTGGGTTTTCGGAGCCGAAATTTATCCGTTTTTAAGCCAATAATCGCTCTTTCCCAAAGAAAAATAATTATTTTTATATATTGAAAACTTCATTCTCGTAAAAATATGGAAAAAGATATCTAAAAAATATTATAGAATAAATAAATAAAAATTAACCCTTGACCGGTATCGCAGTTTTAAAAATCAATCTTCGGCCAGTATCGATCCCCAGACCCTTTGCTTACTAGCCCGACATGCCTCCAACCACGCTATGCCTCACACACTGCTGCCGCGAATATCAAGCTTAAAGAACTTTAAAGCGGGTACCTAATGGAACCTATTATGGGCCATTGTAGGCCCCCTGATATGTCTATAAAAATTCTCTTTGGTACGATTGTTTAGTATATTAAACTTCACCCTCTTGCCGAGTTTGAAAATTATAAGTTAATATTAAAAAAAGATACGGGGTGATTTGTATGCGAGTCTCCGGAGCCGAAATTTATCCGTTTTTTAGCCAATATTTGCTCTTTCCCAAAGAAAAATAATAATTTTTATATATTGAACACTTCATTCGCGTAAAAATATTGAAAAAGATATCAAAAAAATATTATAGAACAAATAAATAAAAATTATCCCTTGACCGGAATCACAGTTTTAAAAATTAGTCTTCGGCCAGTATCGATCCCCAGACCCTTTGCTTTCTAGCCCGACATGCCTCCAACCACGCTATGCCTCACACACTGCTGCCGCGAATATCAAGCTTAAAGAACTTTAAAGCGGGTACCTAATGGAACCTAATATGGGCCATTGTAGGCCCCCTGATATGTCTATAAAAATTCTCTTTGGTACGATTGTTTAGTATATTAAACTTCACCCTCTTGCCGAGTTTGAAAATTATAAGTTAATATTAAAGGAAGATACGGGGTGATTCGTATGCGAGTCTCCGGAGCCAAAATTTATCCGTTTTTTAGCCAATATTTGCTCTTTCCCAAAGAAAAATAATAATTTTTACATATTGAACACTTCATTCACGTAAAAATATTGAAAAAGATATCAAAAAAATATTATAGAACAAATAAATAAAATTAACCCTTGACCGGTATCGCAGTTTTAAAAACTAATTTTCAGCCAGTATCGATCCCCAGACCCTTTGCTTACTACCCCGTCGCGCTTCCAACCACACTATGCCTCACACACTGCTGCCGCGAATATCAAGCTTAAAGAACTTTAAAGCGGGTACCTAATGGAACCTGTTATGGGCCATTGTATACCCCCTGATAAGTCTATAAAAATTCTCTTTAGTACGATTGTTTAGTATATTAAACTCCAATTTCTTGCCGAGTTTGAAAATTATAAGTTAATATTAAATGAAGATACGGGGTGATTCGTATGTGTGTTTGTGGAGCCGAAATTTACCCGTTTTTAGCAATTATTTGCTATTTCCCAAAGAAAAATAATCATTCTTATATATTGAACACTTCATTTACGTTAAAATATTGAAAAAGATATCAAAAAAATAATATAGAATAAATAAATAAAAATTAACCCTTGACCGTTATGGCAGTTTTAAAAATTAATTTTCAGCCAGTATCGATCCCCAGACCCTTTGCTAACTACCCCGTCGCGCTTCCAAGCACACTATGCCTCACACACTGCTGCCGCGAATATCAAGCTTAAAGATCTTTAAAGCGGGTACCTAATGGAACCTATTATGGGCCATTGTATACCCCCTGATATGTCTATAAAAATTCTCTTTAGTACGATTGTTTAGTATATTAAACTCCAATCTCTTGCCGAGTTTGAAAATTATAAGTTAATATTAAAGGACGATACGGGGTGATTCGTATGTGTGTTTGCGAAGCCGAAATTTACCCGTTTTTTAGCAATTATTTGCTTTTTCCCAAAGAAAAATAATAATTCTTATATATTGAACACCTCATTCACGTAAAAATATTGAAAAAGATATCAAAAAAATAATATAGAATAAATGAATAAAATTAACCCTTCACCGGTATCGCAGTTTTAAAAATTAATTTTCAGCCAGTATCGATCCCCAGACCCTTTGCATACTACCCCGTCGCGCTTCCAACCACACTATGCCTCACATACTGCTGCCGCGAATATCAAGCTTAAAGAACTTTAAAGCGGGTACCTAATGGAACCTATTATGGGCCATTGTATAACCCCTGGGATGTCTATAAAAATTCTTTTTAGTACGATTGTTTAGTATATTAAACTCCAATCTCTTTCCGAGTTTGAAAATTATAAGTTAATATTAAAAGAAGATACGGGGTGATTCGTATGTGTGTTTGCGGAGCCGAAATTTACCCGTTTGTTAGCAATTATTTTCTTTTTCCCAAAGAAAATAATAATTCTTATATGTTGAACACTTCATTCACGTAAAAATATTGAAAAAGATATCAAAAAAAAATAATATAGAATAAATAAATAAAAATTAACCCTTGACCGGTATCGCAGTTTTAAAAATTAATCTTCGGCCAGTATCGATCCCCAGACCCTTTGCTTACTAGCCCGACATGCCCCCAACCACGCTATGCCTCACACACTGCTGCCGCGAATATCAAGCTTAAAGAACTTTAAAGCGGGTACCTAATGGAACCTATTATGGGCCATTGTATACCCCCTGATATGTCTATAAAAATTCTCTTTAGTACGATTGTTTAGTATATTAAACTCCAATCTCTTGCCGAGTTTGAAAATTATAAGTTAATATTAAAAGAAACTACGGGGTGATTCGTATGTGTGTTTGCGGAGCCGAAATTTTCCCGTTTTTTAGCAATTATTTGCTTTTACCCAAAGAAAAATAATAATTCTTATATACTGAACACTTCATTCACGTAAAAATATTGAAAAAGATATCAAAAAAAAATAATATAGAATAAATAAATAAAAATTAACCCTTGACCGGTATCGCAGTTTTAAAAATTAATCTTCGGCCAGTATCGATCCCCAGACCCTTTGCTTACTAGCCCGACATGCCTCCAACCACGCTATGCCTCACACACTGCTGCCGCGAATATCAAGCTTAAAGAACTTTAAAGCGGGTACCTAATGGAACCTAATATGGGCCATTGTAGGCCCCCTGATATGTCTATAAAAATTCTCTTTGGTACGATTATTTAGTATATTAAACTCCACCCTCTTGCCGAGTTTGAAAATTATAAGTTAATATTAAAGGAAGATACGGGGTGATTCGTATGTGGGTTTTCGGAGCCGAAATTTATCCGTTTTTAAGCCAATAATCGCTCTTTCCCAAAGAAAAATAATTATTTTTATATATTGAAAACTTCATTCTCGTAAAATTATGGAAAAAGATATCTAAAAAATATTATAGAATAAATAAATAAAAATTAACCCTTGACCGGTATCGCAGTTTTAAAAATTAATCTTCGGCCAGTATCGATCCCCAGACCCTTTGCTTACTAGCCCGACATGCCTCCAACCACGCTATGCCTCACACACTGCTGCCGCGAATATCAAGCTTAAAGAACTTTAAAGCGGGTACCTAATGGAACCTATTATGGGCCATTGTATACCCCCTGATATGTCTATAAAAATTCTTTTTAGTACGATTATTTAGTATATTAAACTCCACCCTCTTGCCGAGTTTGAAAATTATAAGTTAATATTAAAGGAAGATACGGGGTGATTTGTATGCGAGTCTTCGGAGCCGAAATTTATCCGTTTTTTAGCAAATATACGCTCGTTCCCAAAGACAAATAATAATTCTTATATATTGAACACTTCATTTACGTTAAAATATTGAAAAAGATATCAAAAAAATAATATAGAATAAATAAATAAAAATTAACCATTGACCGGTATCGCAGTTTTAAAAATTAATTTTCGGCCAGTATCGATCCCCAGACCCTTTGCTTACTACCCCGTCGCGCTTCCAACCACACTATGCCTCACACACTGCTGCCGCGAATATCAAGCTTAAAGATGTTTAAAGCGGGTACCTAATGGAACCTATTATGGGCCATTGTATACCCCCTGATATGTCTATAAAAATTCTCTTTAGTACGATTGTTTAGTATATTAAACTCCAATCTCTTGCCGAGTTTGAAAATTATAGGTTAATATTAAAGGAAGATACGGGGTGATTCGTATATGTGTTTGCGAAGCCGAAATTTACCCGTTTTTTAGCAATTATTTGCTTTTTCCCAAAGAAAAATAATAATTCTTATATATTGAACACTTCATTCACGTAAAAATATTGAAAAGGATATCAAAAAAATAATATAGAATAAATAAATAAAATTAACCCTTGACCGGTATCGCAGTTTTAAAAATTAATTTTCAGCCAGTATCGATCCCCAGACCCTTTGCTTACTACCCCGTCGCGCTTCCAACCACACTATGCCTCACACACTGCTGCCGCGAATATCAAGCTTAAAGAACTTTAAAGCGGGTACCTAATGGAACCTATTATGGGCCATTGTATACCCCCTGATATGTCTATAAAAATTCTCTTTAGTACGATTGTTTAGTATATTAAACTCCAATCTCTTGCCGAGTTTGAAAATTATAAGTTAATATTAAAAGAAGATACGGGGTGATTCGTATGTGTGTTTGCGGAGCCGAAATTTACCCGTTTATTAGCAATTATTTGCTTTTTCCCAAAGAAAAATAATAATTCTTATATATTGAACACTTCATTCACGTAAAAATATTGAAAAAGATATCAAAAAAATAATATAGAATAAATAAATAAAATTAACCCTTGACCGGTATCGAAGTTTTAAAAATTAATTTTCAGCCAGTATCGATCCCCAGACCCTTTGGTTTCTACCCCGTCGCGCTTCCAACCACACTATGCCTCACACACTGCTGCCGCGAATATCAAGCTTAAAGAACTTTAAAGCGGGTACCTAATGGAACCTATTATGGGCCATTGTATACCCCCTGATATGTCTATAAAAATTCTCTTTGGTACGATTGTTTAGCATATTAAACTTCACCCTCTTGCCGAGTTTGAAAATTAGAAGTTAATATTAAAGGAAGATACGGGGTGATTCGTATGTGGGTTTTCGGAGCCGAAATTTATCCGTTTTTAAGCCAATAATCGCTCTTTCCCAAAGAAAAATAATTATTTTTATATATTGAAAACTTCATTCTCGTAAAAATATGGAAAAAGATATCTAAAAAATATTATAGAATAAATAAATAAAAATTAACCCTTGACCGGTATCGCAGTTTTAAAAATCAATCTTCGGCCAGTATCGATCCCCAGACCCTTTGCTTACTAGCCCGACATGCCTCCAACCACGCTATGCCTCACACACTGCTGCCGCGAATATCAAGCTTAAAGAACTTTAAAGCGGGTACCTAATGGAACCTATTATGGGCCATTGTAGGCCCCCTGATATGTCTATAAAAATTCTCTTTGGTACGATTGTTTAGTATATTAAACTTCACCCTCTTGCCGAGTTTGAAAATTATAAGTTAATATTAAAGGAAGATACGGGGTGATTTGTATGCGAGTCTCCGGAGCCGAAATTTATCCGTTTTTTAGCCAATATTTGCTCTTTCCCAAAGAAAAATAATAATTTTTATATATTGAACACTTCATTCGCGTAAAAATATTGAAAAAGATATCAAAAAAATATTATAGAACAAATAAATAAAAATTATCCTTTGACCGGAATCACAGTTTTAAAAATTAGTCTTCAGCCAGTATCGATCCCCAGACCCTTTGCTTTCTAGCCCGACATGCCTCCAACCACGCTATGCCTCACACACTGCTGCCGCGAATATCAAGCTTAAAGAACTTTAAAGCGGGTACCTAATGGAACCTAATATGGGCCATTGTAGGCCCCCTGATATGTCTATAAAAATTCTCTTTGGTACGATTGTTTAGTATATTAAACTTCACCCTCTTGCCGAGTTTGAAAATTATAAGTTAATATTAAAGGAAGATACGGGGTGATTCGTATGCGAGTCTCCGGAGCCAAAATTTATCCGTTTTTTAGCCAATATTTGCTCTTTCCCAAAGAAAAATAATAATTTTTATATATTGAACACTTCAATCACGTAAAAATATTGAAAAAGATATCAAAAAAATATTATAGAACAAATAAATAAAATTAACCCTTGACCGGTATCGCAGTTTTAAAAATTAATTTTCAGCCAGTATCGATCCCCAGACCCTTTGCTTACTACCCCGTCGCGCTTCCAACCACACTATGCCTCACACACTGCTGCCGCGAATATCAAGCTTAAAGAACTTTAAAGCGGGTACCTAATGGAACCTATTATGGGCCATTGTATACCCCCTGATATGTCTATAAAAATTCTCTTTAGTACGATTGTTTAGTATATTAAACTCCAATCTCTTGCCGAGTTTGAAAATTATAAGTTAATATTAAAAGAAGATACGGGGTGATTCGTATGTGTGTTTGCGGAGCCGAAATTTACCCGTTTATTAGCAATTATTTGCTTTTTCCCAAAGAAAAATAATAATTCTTATATATTGAACACTTCATTCACGTAAAAATATTGAAAAAGATATCAAAAAAATAATATAGAATAAATAAATAAAATTAACCCTTGACCGGTATCGAAGTTTTAAAAATTAATTTTCAGCCAGTATCGATCCCCAGACCCTTTGCTTACTACCCCGTCGCGCTTCCAACCACACTATGCCTCACACACTGCTGCCGCGAATATCAAGCTTAAAGAACTTTAAAGCGGGTACCTAATGGAACCTATTATGGGCCATTGTATACCCCCTGATATGTCTATAAAAATTCTCTTTGGTACGATTGTTTAGCATATTAAACTTCACCCTCTTGCCGAGTTTGAAAATTAGAAGTTAATATTAAAGGAAGATGCGGGGTGATTCGTATGTGGGTTTTCGGAGCCGAAATTTATCCGTTTTTAAGCCAATAATCGCTCTTTCCCAAAGAAAAATAATTATTTTTATATATTGAAAACTTCATTCTCGTAAAAATATGGAAAAAGATATCTAAAAAATATTATAGAATAAATAAATAAAAATTAACCCTTGACCGGTATCGCAGTTTTAAAAATCAATCTTCGGCCAGTATCGATCCCCAGACCCTTTGCTTACTAGCCCGACATGCCTCCAACCACGCTATGCCTCACACACTGCTGCCGCGAATATCAAGCTTAAAGAACTTTAAAGCGGATACCTAATGGAACCTATTATGGGCCATTGTAGGCCCCCTGATATGTCTATAAAAATTCTCTTTGGTACGATTGTTTAGTATATTAAACTTCACCCTCTTGCCGAGTTTGAAAATTATAAGTTAATATTAAAGGAAGATACGGGGTGATTTGTATGCGAGTCTCCGGAGCCGAAATTTATCCGTTTTTTAGCCAATATTTGCTCTTTCCCAAAGAAAAATAATAATTTTTATATATTGAACACTTCATTCGCGTAAAAATATTGAAAAAGATATCAAAAAAATATTATAGAACAAATAAATAAAAATTATCCCTTGACCGGAATCACAGTTTTAAAAATTAGTCTTCGGCCAGTATCGATCCCCAGACCCTTTGCTTTCTAGCCCGACATGCCTCCAACCACGCTATGCCTCACACACTGCTGCCGCGAATATCTAGCTTAAAGAACTTTAAAGCGGGTACCTAATGGAACCTAATATGGGCCATTGTAGGCCCCCTGATATGTCTATAAAAATTCTCTTTGGTACGATTGTTTAGTATATTAAACTTCACCCTCTTGCCGAGTTTGAAAATTATAAGTTAATATTAAAGGAAGATACGGGGTGATTCGTATGCGAGTCTCCGGAGCCAAAATTTATCCGTTTTTTAGCCAATATTTGCTCTTTCCCAAAGAAAAATAATAATTTTTATATATTGAACACTTCATTCACGTAAAAATATTGAAAAAGATATCAAAAAAATATTATAGAACAAATAAATAAAAATTATCCCTTGACCGGAATCACAGTTTTAAAAATTAATCTTCGGCCAGTATCGATCCCCAGACCCTTTGCTTACTAGCCCGACATGCCTCCAACCACGCTATGCCTCACACACTGCTGCCGCGAATATCAAGCTTAAAGAACTTTAAAGCGGGTACCTAATGGAGCCTAATATGGGCCATTGTAGGCCCCCTGATATGTCTATAAAAATTCTCTTTGGTACGATTGTTTAGTATATTAAACTCCACCCTCTTGCCGAGTTTGAAAATTATACGTTAATATTAAAGGAAGATACGGGGTGATTCGTATGCGAGTCTCCGGAGCCGAAATTTATCCGTTTTTCAGCCAATGTTCGCTCTTTCCCGAAGAAAAATAATAATTTTTATATATTGAACACTTCATTCACGTAAAACTATTGAAAAAGATATCAAAAAAATATTCTAGAATAAATAAATAAAAATTAACCCTTGACCGGTATCGCAGTTTTAAAAATTAATCTGCGACCAGCATCGATCTCCAGTCCCCTTGCCTACTAGACAGTCGCGCTTTCAACCACGCTATGCCTCACACACTGCTGCCGCGAATATCAAGCTTAAAGAACTTTAAAGCGGGTACCTAATGGAACCTATTATGGGCCATTGTAGGCCCCCTGATATGTCTATAAAAATTCTCTTTGTTACGATTGTTTAGTATATTAAACTCCAATTTCTTGCCGAGTTTGATAATTATAAGTTAATATTAAAGGAAGATACGGGGTGATTCGTATGTGTGTTTGTTGAGCCGAAATTTACCCGTTTTTTAGCAATTATTTGCTATTTCCCAAAGAAAAATAATCATTCTTATATATTGAACACTTCATTTACGTTAAAATATTGAAAAAGATATCAAAAAAATAATATAGAATAAATAAATAAAAATTAACCCTTGACCGTTATGGCAGTTTTAAAAATTAATTTTCAGCCAGTATCGATCCCCAGACCCTTTGCTAACTACCCCGTCGCGCTTCCAAGCACACTATGCCTCACACACTGCTGCCGCGAATATCAAGCTTAAAGATCTTTAAAGCGGGTACCTAATGGAACCTATTATGGGCCATTGTATACCCCCTGATATGTCTATAAAAATTCTCTTTAGTACGATTGTTTAGTATATTAAACTCCAATCTCTTGCCGAGTTTGAAAATTATAAGTTAATATTAAAGGACGATACGGGGTGATTCGTATGTGTGTTTGCGAAGCCGAAATTTACCCGTTTTTTAGCAATTATTTGCTTTTTCCCAAAGAAAAATAATAATTCTTATATATTGAACACTTCATTCACGTAAAAATATTGAAAAAGATATCAAAAAAAAAATATAGAATAAATGAATAAAATTAACCCTTGACCGGTATCGCAGTTTTAAAAATTAAATTTCAGCCAGTATCGATCCCCAGACCCTTTGCATACTACCCCGTCGCGCTTCCAACCACACTATGCCTCACATACTGCTGCCGCGAATATCAAGCTTAAAGAACTTTAAAGCGGGTACCTAATGGAACCTATTATGGGCCATTGTATAACCCCTGGGATGTCTATAAAAATTCTTTTTAGTACGATTGTTTAGTATATTAAACTCCAATCTCTTTCCGAGTTTGAAAATTATAAGTTAATATTAAAAGAAGATACGGGGTGATTCGTATGTGTGTTTGCGGAGCCGAAATTTACCCGTTTGTTAGCAATTATTTTCTTTTTCCCGAAGAAAATAATAATTCTTATATGTTGAACACTTCATTCAAGTAAAAATATTGAAAAAGATATCAAAAAAATATTATAGAATAAAAAAATAAAAATTAACCCTTGACCGGTATCGCAGTTTTAAAAATTAATTTTCGGCCAGTATCGATCCCCAGACCCTTTGCTTACTACCCCGTCGCGCTTCCAACCACACTATGCCTCACACACTGCTGCCGCGAATATCAAGCTTAAAGATCTTTAAAGCGGGTACCTAATGGAACCTATTATGGGCCATTGTATACCCCCTGATATGTCTATAAAAATTCTCTTTAGTACGATTGTTTAGTATATTAAACTCCAATCTCTTGCCGAGTTTGAAAATTATAGGTTAATATTAAAGGAAGATACGGGGTGATTCGTATATGTGTTTGCGAAGCCGAAATTTACCCGTTTTTTAGCAATTATTTCCTTTTTCCCAAAGAAAAATAATAATTCTTATATATTGAACACTTCATTCACGTAAAAATATTGAAAAAGATATCAAAAAAATAATATAAAATAAATAAATAAAATTAACCCTTGACCGGTATCGCAGTTTTAAAAATTAATTTTCAGCCAGTATCGATCCCCAGACCCTTTGCTTACTACCCCGTCGCGCTTCCAACCACATTATGCCTCACACACTGCTGCCGCGAATATCAAGCTTAAAGAACTTTAAAGCGGGTACCTAATGGAACCTATTACGGGCCATTGTATACCCCCTGATATGTCTATAAAAATTCTCTTTAGTACGATTGTTTAGTATATTAAACTCCAATCTCTTGCCGAGTTTGAAAATTATAAGTTAATATTAAAAGAAGATACGGGGTGATTCGTATGTGTGTTTGCGGAGCCGAAATTTACCCGTTGATTAGCAATTATTTGCTTTTTCCCAAAGAAAAATAATAATTCTTATATATTGAACACTTCATTCACGTAAAAATATTGAAAAAGATATGAAAAAAATAATATAGAATGAATAAATAAAAATTTACCCTTGACCGGTATCGCAGTTTTAAAAATTAATTTTCAGCCAGTATCGATCCCCAGACCCTTTGCTTACTACCCCGTCGCGCTTCTAACCACACTATGCCTCACACACTGCTGCCGCGAATATCAAGCTTAAAGAACTTTAAAGCGGGTACCTAATGGAACCTATTATGGGCCATTGTATACCCCCTGATATGTCTATAAAAATTCTCTTTAGTACGATTGTTTAGTATATTAAACTCCAATCTCTTGCCGAGTTTGAAAATTATAGGTTAATATTAAAGGAAGATACGGGGTGATTCGTATATGTGTTTGCGAAGCCGAAATTTACCCGTTTTTTAGCAATTATTTGCTTTTTCCCAAAGAAAAATAATAATTCTTATATATTGAACACTTCATTCACGTAAAAATATTGAAAAAGATATCAAAAAAATAATATAAAATAAATAAATAAAATTAACCCTTGACCGGTATCGCAGTTTCAAAACTTAATCTTCGGCCAGTATCGATCTCCAGACCCTTTGCTTACTAGCCCATCGCGCTTCCAACCACGCTATGCTTCAAACACTGTTGCCGCGAATATCAAGCTTAACGAACTTTAAAGCGGGTACCAAATGGAACCTATTATGGGCCATTGTAGGCCCCCTGATATGTCTATAAAAATTCTCTTTAGTAAGATTGTTTAGTATATTAAACTCCAATCTCTTGCCGAGTTTGAAAATTATAAGTTAATATTAAAAGAAGCTACGGGGTGATTCGTATGTGGGTTTTCGGAGCCGAAATTTATCCGTTTTTAAGCCAATAATCGCTCTTTCCCAAAGAAAAATAATTATTTTTATATATTGAAAACTTCATTCTCGTAAAATTATGGAAAAAGATATCTAAAAAATATTATAGAATAAATAAATAAAAATTAACCCTTGACCGGTATCGCAGTTTTAAAAATTAATCTTCGGCCAGTATCGATCCCCAGACCCTTTGCTTACTACCCCGTCGCGCTTCGAACCACTCTATGCCTCTCACACTGCTGCCGCGAATATCAAGCTTAAAGAACTTTAAAGCGGGTACCTAACGGAACCTATTATGGGCCATTGTAGGCCTCCTGATATGTCTATAAAAATTCTCTTTAGTACGATTGTTTAGTATATTAAACTCCAATCTCTTGCCGAGTTTGAAAATTATAGGTTAATATTAAAGGAAGATACGGGGTGATTCGTATGCGGGTTTTCGGAGCCGAAATTTATCCGTTTTTAAGCCAATAATCGCTCTTTCCCAAAGAAAAATAATTATTTTTATATATTGAAAACTTCATTCTCGTAAAAATATGGAAAAAGATATCTAAAAAATATTATAGAATAAATAAATAAAAATAAACCCTTGACCGGTATCGCAGTTTTAAAAATCAATCTTCGGCCAGTATCGATCCCCAGACCCTTTGCTTACTAGCCCGACATGCCTCCAACCACGCTATGCCTCACACACTGCTGCCGCGAATATCAAGCTTAAAGAACTTTAAAGCGGGTACCTAATGGAACCTATTATGGGCCATTGTAGGCCCCCTGATATGTCTATAAAAATTCTCTTTGGTACGATTGTTTAGTATATTAAACTTCACCCTCTTGCCGAGTTTGAAAATTATAAGTTAATATTAAAGGAAGATACGGGGTGATTTGTATGCGAGTCTCCGGAGCCGAAATTTATCCGTTTTTTAGCCAATATTTGCTCTTTCCCAAAGAAAAATAATAATTTTTATATATTGAACACTTCATTCGCGTAAAAATATTGAAAAAGATATCAAAAAAATATTATAGAACAAATAAATAAAAATTATCCCTTGACCGGAATCACAGTTTTAAAAATTAGTCTTCGGCCAGTATCGATCCCCAGACCCTTTGCTTTCTAGCCCGACATGCCTCCAACCACGCTATGCCTCACACACTGCTGCCGCGAATATCAAGCTTAAAGAACTTTAAAGCGGGTACCTAATGGAACCTAATATGGGCCATTGTAGGCCCCCTGATATGTCTATAAAAATTCTCTTTGGTACGATTGTTTAGTATATTAAACTTCACCCTCTTGCCGAGTTTGAAAATTATAAGTTAATATTAAAGGAAGATACGGGGTGATTCGTATGCGAGTCTCCGGAGCCAAAATTTATCCGTTTTTTAGCCAATATTTGCTCTTTCCCAAAGAAAAATAATAATTTTTATATATTGAACACTTCATTCACGTAAAAATATTGAAAAAGATATCAAAAAAATATTATAGAACAAATAAATAAAAATTATCCCTTGACCGGAATCACAGTTTTAAAAATTAATCTTCGGCCAGTATCGATCCCCAGACCCTTTGCTTACTAGCCCGACATGCCTCCAACCACGCTATGCCTCACACACTGCTGCCGCGAATATCAAGCTTAAAGAACTTTAAAGCGGGTACCTAATGGAACCTAATATGGGCCATTGTAGGCCCCCTGATATGTCTATAAAAATTCTCTTTGGTACGATTGTTTAGTATATTAAACTCCACCCTCTTGCCGAGTTTGAAAATTATACGTTAATATTAAAGGAAGATACGGGGTGATTCGTATGCGAGTCTCCGGAGCCGAAATTTATCCGTTTTTAAGCCAATATTTGCTCTTTCCCAAAGAAAAATAATTATTTTTATATATTGAAAACTTCATTCTCGTAAAAATATGGAAAAAGATATCTAAAAAATATTATAGAATAAATAAATAAAAATTAACCCTTGACCGGTATCGCAGTTTTAAAATTTTATCTTCGGACAGTATCGATCTCCAGACCCCTTGCTTATTACACCGTCGCGCTTTCAACCACGCTATGCCTCACACACTGCTGCCGCGAATATCAAGCTTAAAGAACTTTAAAGCGGGTACCTAATGGAACCTATTATGGGCCATTGTAGGCCCCCTGATATGTCTATAAAAATTCTCTTTGGTACGATTGTTTAGTATATTAAACGTCACCCTCTTGCCGAGTTTGGAAATTATAAGTTAATATTAAAGGAAGATACGAGGTGATTCGTATGCGAGTCTCCGGAGCCGAAATTTATCCGTTTTTAAGCCAATATTTGCTCTTTCCCAAAGAAAAATAATAATTTTTATATATTGAACACTTCATTCACGTAAAAATATTGAAAAAGATATCAAAAAAATATTATAGAACAAATAAATAAAATTATCCCTTGACCGGAATCACAGTTTTAAAAATTAATCTTCGGCCAGTATCGATCCCCAGACCCTTTGCTTACTAGCCCGACATGCCTCCAACCACGCTATGCCTCACACACTGCTGCCGCGAATATCAAGCTTAAAGAACTATAAAGCGGGTACCTAATGGAACCTAATATGGGCCATTGTAGGCCCCCTGATATGTCTATAAAAATTCTCTTTGGTACGATTGTTTAGTATATTAAACTCCACCCTCTTGCCGAGTTTGAAAATTATACGTTAATATTAAAGGAAGATACGGGGTGATTCGTATGCGGGTTTTTTCTGAGCCGAAATTTATCCGTTTTTAAGCCAATATTCGCTCTTTCCCAAAGAAAAATAATTATTTTCATATATTGAAAACTTCATTCTCGTAAAAATATGGAAAAAGATATCTAAAAAATATTATAGAATAAATAAATAAAAATTAACCCTTGACCGGTATCGCAGCTTTAAAAATTTATCTTCGGCCAGTATCGATCCCCAGACCCTTTGCTTACTAGCCCGACATGCCTCCAACCACGCTATGCCTCACACACTGCTGCCGCGAATATCAAGCTTAAAGAACTTTAAAGCGGGTACCTAATGGAACCTATTATGGGCCATTGTATACCCCCTGATATGTCTATAAAAATTCTCTTTAGTACGATTGTTTAGTATATTAAACTCCAATCTCTTGCCGAGTTTGAGAATTATAAGTTAATATTAAAAGAAGATACGGGGTGATTCGTATGTGTGTTTGCGGAGCCGAAATTTACCCGTTTATTAGCAATTATTTGCTTTTTCCCAAAGAAAAATAATAATTCTTATATATAGAACACTTCATTCACGTAAAAATATTGAAAAAGATATCAAAAAAATAATATAGAATGAATAAATAAAAATTTACCCTTGACCGGTATCGCAGTTTTAAAAATTAATTTTCAGCCAGTATCGATCCCCAGACCCTTTGCTTACTACCCCGTCGCGCTTCTAACCACACTATGCCTCACACACTGTTGCCGCGAATATCAAGCTTAAAGAACTTTAAAGCGGGTACCTAATGGAACCTAATATGGGCCATTGTAGGCCCCCTGATATGTCTATAAAAATTCTCTTTGGTACGATTGTTTAGTATATTAAACTTCACCCTCTTGCCGAGTTTGAAAATTATAAGTTAATATTAAAGGAAGATACGGGGTGATTCGTATGCGAGTCTCCGGAGCCAAAATTTATCCGTTTTTTAGCCAATATTTGCTCTTTCCCAAAGAAAAATAATAATTTTTATATATTGAACACTTCATTCACGTAAAAATATTGAAAAAGATATCAAAAAAATATTATAGAACAAATAAATAAAAATTATCCCTTGACCGGAATCACAGTTTTAAAAATTAATCTTCGGCCAGTATCGATCCCCAGACCCTTTGCTTACTAGCCCGACATGCCTCCAACCACGCTATGCCTCACACACTGCTGCCGCGAATATCAAGCTTAAAGAACTTTAAAGCGGGTACCTAATGGAACCTAATATGGGCCATTGTAGGCCCCCTGATATGTCTATAAAAATTCTCTTTGGTACGATTGTTTAGTATATTAAACTCCACCCTCTTGCCGAGTTTGAAAATTATACGTTAATATTAAAGGAAGATACGGGGTGATTCGTATGCGAGTCTCCGGAGCCGAAATTTATCCGTTTTTAAGCCAATATTTGCTCTTTCCCAAAGAAAAATAATTATTTTTATATATTGAAAACTTCATTCTCGTAAAAATATGGAAAAAGATATCTAAAAAATATTATAGAATAAATAAATAAAAATTAACCCTTGACCGGTATCGCAGTTTTAAAATTTTATCTTCGGACAGTATCGATCTCCAGACCCCTTGCTTATTACACCGTCGCGCTTTCAACCACGCTATGCCTCACACACTGCTGCCGCGAATATCAAGCTTAAAGAACTTTAAAGCGGGTACCTAATGGAACCTATTATGGGCCATTGTAGGCCCCCTGATATGTCTATAAAAATTCTCTTTGGTACGATTGTTTAGTATATTAAACGTCACCCTCTTGCCGAGTTTGGAAATTATAAGTTAATATTAAAGGAAGATACGAGGTGATTCGTATGCGAGTCTCCGGAGCCGAAATTTATCCGTTTTTAAGCCAATATTTGCTCTTTCCCAAAGAAAAATAATAATTTTTATATATTGAACACTTCATTCACGTAAAAATATTGAAAAAGATATCAAAAAAATATTATAGAACAAATAAATAAAATTATCCCTTGACCGGAATCACAGTTTTAAAAATTAATCTTCGGCCAGTATCGATCCCCAGACCCTTTGCTTACTAGCCCGACATGCCTCCAACCACGCTATGCCTCACACACTGCTGCCGCGAATATCAAGCTTAAAGAACTATAAAGCGGGTACCTAATGGAACCTAATATGGGCCATTGTAGGCCCCCTGATATGTCTATAAAAATTCTCTTTGGTACGATTGTTTAGTATATTAAACTCCACCCTCTTGCCGAGTTTGAAAATTATACGTTAATATTAAAGGAAGATACGGGGTGATTCGTATGCGGGTTTTTTCTGAGCCGAAATTTATCCGTTTTTAAGCCAATATTCGCTCTTTCCCAAAGAAAAATAATTATTTTCATATATTGAAAACTTCATTCTCGTAAAAATATGGAAAAAGATATCTAAAAAATATTATAGAATAAATAAATAAAAATTAACCCTTGACCGGTATCGCAGCTTTAAAAATTTATCTTCGGCCAGTATCGATCCCCAGACCCTTTGCTTACTAGCCCGACATGCCTCCAACCACGCTATGCCTCACACACTGCTGCCGCGAATATCAAGCTTAAAGAACTTTAAAGCGGGTACCTAATGGAACCTATTATGGGCCATTGTATACCCCCTGATATGTCTATAAAAATTCTCTTTAGTACGATTGTTTAGTATATTAAACTCCAATCTCTTGCCGAGTTTGAGAATTATAAGTTAATATTAAAAGAAGATACGGGGTGATTCGTATGTGTGTTTGCGGAGCCGAAATTTACCCGTTTATTAGCAATTATTTGCTTTTTCCCAAAGAAAAATAATAATTCTTATATATTGAACACTTCATTCACGTAAAAATATTGAAAAAGATATCAAAAAAATAATATAGAATGAATAAATAAAAATTTACCCTTGACCGGTATCGCAGTTTTAAAAATTAATTTTCAGCCAGTATCGATCCCCAGACCCTTTGCTTACTACCCCGTCGCGCTTCTAACCACACTATGCCTCACACACTGTTGCCGCGAATATCAAGCTTAAAGAACTTTAAAGCGGGTACCTAATGGAACCTATTATGGGCCATTGTATACCCCCTGATATGTCTATAAAAATTCTCTTTAGTACGATTGTTTAGTATATTAAACTCCAATCTCTTGCCGAGTTTGAAAATTAGAAGTTAATATTAAAAGAAGATACGGGGTGATTCGTATGTGTGTTTGCGGAGCCGAAATTTTCCCGTTTTTTAGCCAATATTTGCTCTTTCCCAAAGAAAAATAATAATTTTTATATATTGAACACTTCATTCGCGTAAAAATATTGAAAAAGATATCAAAAAAATATTATAGAACAAATAAATAAAAATTATCCCTTGACCGGAATCACAGTTTTAAAAATTAGTCTTCGGCCAGTATCGATCCCCAGACCCTTTGCTTTCTAGCCCGACATGCCTCCAACCACGCTATGCCTCACACACTGCTGCCGCGAATATCAAGCTTAAAGAACTTTAAAGCGGGTACCTAATGGAACCTAATATGGGCCATTGTAGGCCCCCTGATATGTCTATAAAAATTCTCTTTGGTACGATTGTTTAGTATATTAAACTTCACCCTCTTGCCGAGTTTGAAAATTATAAGTTAATATTAAAGGAAGATACGGGGTGATTCGTATGCGAGTTTCCGGAGCCAAAATTTATCCGTTTTTTAGCCAATATTTGCTCTTTCCCAAAGAAAAATAATAATTTTTATATATTGAACACTTCATTCACGTAAAAATATTGAAAAAGATATCAAAAAAATATTATAGAACAAATAAATAAAAATTATCCCTTGACCGGAATCACAGTTTTAAAAATTAATCTTCGGCCAGTATCGATCCCCAGACCCTTTGCTTACTAGCCCGACATGCCTCCAACCACGCTATGCCTCACACACTGCTGTCGCGAATATCAAGCTTAAAGAACTTTAAAGCGGGTACCTAATGGAACCTAATATGGGCCATTGTAGGCCCCCTGATATGTCTATAAAAATTCTCTTTGGTACGACTGTTTAGTATATTAAACTCCACCATCTTGCCGAGTTTGAAAATTATACGTTAATATTAAAGGAAGATACGGGGTGATTCGTATGCGAGTCTCCGGAGCCGAAATTTATCCGTTTTTCAGCCAATGTTCGCTCTTTCCCGAAGAAAAATAATAATTTTTATATATTGAACACTTCATTCACGTAAAACTATTGAAAAAGATATCAAAAAAATATTCTAGAATAAATAAATAAAAATTAACCCTTGACCGGTATCGCAGTTTTAAAAATTAATCTGCGACCAGCATCGATCTCCAGTCCCCTTGCCTACTAGACAGTCGCGCTTTCAACCACGCTATGCCTCACACACTGCTGCCGCGAATATCAAGCTTAAAGAACTTTAAAGCGGGTACCTAATGGAACCTATTATGGGCCATTGTAGGCCCCCTGATATGTCTATAAAAATTCTCTTTGTTACGATTGTTTAGTATATTAAACTTCACCCTCTTGCCGAGTTTGAAAATTATACGTTAATATTAAAGGAAGATACGGGGTGATTAGTATGCGGGTTTTCGGAGCCGAAATTTATCCGTTTTTAAGCCAATATTTGCTCTTTCCCAAAGAAAAATAATTATTTTTATATATTGAAAACTTCATTCTCGTAAAAATATGGAAAAAGATATCTAAAAAATATTATAGAATAAATAAATAAAAATTAACCCTTGACCGATATCGCAGTTTTAAAATTTTATCTTCGGACAGTATCGATCTCCAGACCCCTTGCTTACTACACCGTCGCGCTTTCAACCACGCTATGCCTCACACACTGCTGCCGCGAATATCAAGCTTAAAGAACTTTAAAGCGGGTACCTAATGGAACCTATTATGGGCCATTGTAGGCCCCCTGATATGTCTATAAAAATTCTCTTTGGTACGATTGTTTAGTATATTAAACGTCACCCTCTTGCCGAGTTTGGAAATTATAAGTTAATATTAAAGGAAGATATGAGGTGATTCGTAAGCGAGTCTCCGGAGTCGAAATTTATCCGTTTTTTAGCCAATATTTGCTCTTTCCCAAAGAAAAATAATAATTTTTATATATTGAACACTTCATTCACGTAAAAATATTGAAAAAGATATCAAAAAAATATTATAGAACAAATAAATAAAATTATCCCTTGACCGGAATCACAGTTTTAAAAATTAATCTTCGGCCAGTATCGATCCCCAGACCCTTTGCTTACTAGCCCGACATGCCTCCAACCACGCTATGCCTCACACACTGCTGCCGCGAATATCAAGCTTAAAGAACTATAAAGCGGGTACCTAATGGAACCTAATATGGGCCATTGTAGGCCCCCTGATATGTCTATAAAAATTCTCTTTGGTACGATTGTTTAGTATATTAAACTCCACCCTCTTGCCGAGTTTGAAAATTATACGTTAATATTAAAGGAAGATACGGGGTGATTCGTATGCGGGTTTTCGGAGCCGAAATTTATCCGTTTTTAAGCCAATATTCGCTCTTTCCCAAAGAAAAATAATTATTTTTATATATTGAAAACTTCATTCTCGTAAAAATATGGAAAAAGATATCTATAAAATATTATAGAATAAATAAATAAAAATTAACCCTTGACCGGTATCGCAGTTTTAAAAATTAATCTTCGGCCAGTATCGATCTCCAGACCCTTTGCTTACTAGACCGTCGCGCTTCCGACCACGCTATGCCTCACACACTGCTGCCGCGAATATCAAGTTTAAAGAACTTTAAAGTGGGTACCTAATGGAACCTATTATGGGCTATTGTAGGCCTCCTGATATGTCTATAAAAATTCTCTTTGGTACGATTGTTTAGTATATTAAACTCCACCCTCTTGCCGAGTTTGAAAATTATACGTTAATATTAAAGGAAGATACGGGGTGATTCGTATGCGAGTCTCCGGAGCCGAAATTTATCCGTTTTTTAGCAATTATTTGCTTTTTCCCAAAGAAAAATAATAATTCTTATATATTGAACACTTTATTCACGTAAAAATATTGAAAAAGATATCAAAAAAATAACATAGAATAAATAAATAAAAATTAACCCTTGACCGGTATCGCAGTTTTAAAAATTAATTTTCAGCCAGTATCGATCCCCAGACCCTTTGCTCACTACCCCGTCGCGCTTCCAACCACACTATGCCTCACACACTGCTGCCGCGAATATCAAGCTTAAAGAACTTTAAAGCGGGTACCTAATGGAACCTATTATGGGCCATTGTATGCCCCCTGATATGTCTATAAAAATTCTCTTTAGTACGATTGTTTAGTATATTAAACTCCAATCTCTTGCCGAGTTTGAAAATTATAAGTTAATATTAAAGGAAGATACGGGGTGATTCGTATGCGGGTTTTTTCTGAGCCGAAATTTATCCGTTTTTAAGCCAATATTCGCTCTTTCCCAAAGAAAAATAATTATTTTCATATATTGAAAACTTCATTCTCGTAAAAATATGGAAAAAGATATCTAAAAAATATTATAGAATAAATAAATAAAAATTAACCCTTGACCGGTATCGCAGCTTTAAAAATTTATCTTCGGCCAGTATCGATCCCCAGACCCTTTGCTTACTAGCCCGACATGCCTCCAACCACGCTATGCCTCACACACTGCTGCCGCGAATATCAAGCTTAAAGAACTTTAAAGCGGGTACCTAATGGAACCTATTATGGGCCATTGTATACCCCCTGATATGTCTATAAAAATTCTCTTTAGTACGATTGTTCAGTATATTAAACTCCAATCTCTTGCCGAGTTTGAAAATTATAAGTTAATATTAAAAGAAGATACGGGGTGATTCGTATGTGTGTTTGCGGAGCCGAAATTTACCCGTTTATTAGCAATTATTTGCTTTTTCCCAAAGAAAAATAATAATTCTTATATATTGAACACTTCATTCACGTAAAAATATTGAAAAAGATATCAAAAAAATAATATAAAATAAATAAATAAAATTAACCCTTGACCGGTATCGCAGTTTTAAAAATTAATTTTCAGCCAGTATCGATCCCCTGACCCTTTGCTTACTACCCCGTCGCGCTTCCAACCACACTATGCCTCACACACTGCTGCCGCGAATATCAAGCTTAAAGAACTTTAAAGCGGGTACCTAATGGAACCTATTATGGGCCATTGTATACCCCCTGATATGTCTATAAAAATTCTCTTTAGTACGATTGTTTAGTATATTAAACTCCAATCTCTTGCCGAGTTTGAAAATTATAAGTTAATATTAAAAGAAGATACGGGGTGATTCGTATGTGTGTTTGCGGAGCCGAAATTTACCCGTTTATTAGCAATTATTTGCTTTTTCCCAAAGAAAAATAATAATTCTTATATATTGAACACTTCATTCACGTAAAAATATTGAAAAAGATATCAAAAAAATAATATAGAATGAATAAATAAAAATTTACCCTTGACCGGTATCGCAGTTTTAAAAATTAATTTTCTGCCAGTATCGATCCCCAGACCCTTTGCTTACTACCCCGTCGCGCTTCGAACCACACTATGCCTCACACACTGCTGCCGCGAATATCAAGCTTAAAGAACTTTCAAGCGGGTACCTAATGGAACCTATTATGGGCCATTGTATACCCCCTGATATGTCTATAAAAATTCTCTTTAGTACGATTGTTTAGTATATTAAACTCCACCCTTTTGCCGAGTTTGAAAATTATAAGTTAATATTAAAGGAAGATACACGGTGACTCGTATGCGAGTCTTCGGAGCCGAAATTTATCCGTTTTTTAGCAAATATACGCTCGTTCCCAAAGAATAATAATAATTTTTATATATTGAACACTTCATTCACGTAAAAATATTGAAAAACATATCAAAAAAATATTATAGAATAAAAAAATAAAAATTAACCCTTGACCGGTATCGCAGTTTTAAAAATTAATCTGCGGCCAGTATCGATCTCCAGACCCCTTGCTTACTAGACCGTCGCGCTTTCAACCACGCTATGCCTCACACACTGCTGCCGCGAATATCAAGCTTAAAGAACTTTAAAGCGGGTACCTAATGGAACATATTATGGGCCATTGTAGGCCCCCTGATATGTCTATAAAAATTCTCTTTGGTACGATTGTTTAGTATATTAAACTCCACCCTCTTGCCGAGTTTGAAAATTATACGTTAATATTAAAGGAAGATACGGGGTGATTCGTATGCGAGTCTCCGGAGCCGAAATTTATCCGTTTTTCAGCCAATGTTCGCTCTTTCCCGAAGAAAAATAATAATTTTTATATATTGAACACTTCATTCACGTAAAACTATTGAAAAAGATATCAAAAAAATATTCTAGAATAAATAAATAAAAATTAACCCTTGACCGGTATCGCAGTTTTAAAAATTAATCTGCGACCAGCATCGATCTCCAGACCCCTTGCCTACTAGACCGTCGCGCTTTCAACCACGCTATGCCTCACACACTGCTGCCGCGAATATCAAGCTTAAAGAACTTTAAAGCGGGTACCTAATGGAACCTATTATGGGCCATTGTAGGCCCCCTGATATGTCTATAAAAATTCTCTTTGTTACGATTGTTTAGTATATTAAACTTCACCCTCTTGCCGAGTTTGAAAATTATACGTTAATATTAAAGGAAGATACGGGGTGATTAGTATGCGGGTTTTCGGAGCCGAAATTTATCCGTTTTTAAGCCAATATTTGCTCTTTCCCAAAGAAAAATAATTATTTTTATATATTGAAAACTTCATTCTCGTAAAAATATGGAAAAAGATATCTAAAAAATATTATAGAATAAATAAATAAAAATTAACCCTTGACCGGTATTGTAATATCTTATGAAAGATGGCAGATTTGAGCTCAGAAATTATCTAATCTATTTCTTTTATTGAAAACAAAATTATCCGTTTGAAAACATCGCCAATCAGAATAACATGTAGTAAGAAGCTGCAAACTTTTTAACCGGAACTAGAGTAGGTCCCGAGCTCGAGATTGTTATTGTTTACATTTCTATTGAAATCACCATCCATTGTAACATTTGGAAAAAATTGCATAAAAATTATTTTGCATTACAATCCTAAAAAGGACGGCTGTAAAATTAAGATTATAAAGTAAAATTACAGGACCACACAGCTAATTTCGTGAAACTAAATATGATTAAACATTTTGTATGAGGGCATTTAAAGAGGATTTAAAAAGCTGTTGAGATAGTTGTTGTTGTAGTTCATTTGCGACGCACTAGAGCTGCACAATGGGCTATTGGCGACGGTCTGGGAAACATCCTTAAAGATGATCCGAAGACATGCCATCACAATTTTTGATCCTCTGCCGAGGGGATGGAGCTTCGGTAGTTCGGCGACCAGCGCGCGAAGTCGAGCACTTTACGGTAGAACAGTTTAACGAGGATCAATACCACACACCGTTGGTCCCTACACAAACTGATCCAAGTGGGCTCCCACCAGCACACTGACCGCAGCCAGTAATGCTTGACTTCAGTGAGCTGCTGGGACCCATCGTAAATCACATTCAGTGAGTATTTTTTTTAATGACGCATTTTCACTGCATGTGGTTTGCGTTCTTTCGATCACCGTCAAAAGAAGATTGGTCAAAATTACTTTCCCTCGAAAAACTCGCAATTAGGGCCTCCATTTTTCTCGATGTTGATCGGAAATAAATCGTTAATTGTATTCCCTGCTCGCGCTTACGTAATTGCTTCGTTAATTGAACTGCTCGTTCGAACATGATGTGCATTTAAGTTCGATTGCACATGCAAATTATATGCAGTGAGAATGCTCCATAAAGTGGCTCTTGAAGTTAAACGTTGACAACAATTTTGTATAATTTTATGGACCTTGATCTGAACTGAAATAGGTATTTTTTTAATGTGTTTTTCGATAATTTAAGAGGTTCTATATAGAAAAAAAAATTTCCTTCGAGAAATAGCGAATAATGGGTGAAAAACGGAAAAATAAGGGATATTTTATTTAGTTTATTTTATGTTAGGAAATGATCTGTCGACAAAATGACCTAGTCTATGAAACGACGGTCTGTAGATGAAGTGATTGCCGATGAAATGAACCTTACCCCCAAACTCCAATCCCTCTGACCATTTACTGTATTTTTCTGCTAGCTACCAGATCGTCGGGTTACCAAAGCATGGGAGCCATCCCCTTTGCAGAGGATCAAACTTGCGATGGCAAATCTTCGGATCATCCTTAGGGATGTTTGACAGGCTGTCGCCAATAGCTCATTGTGCAGCTCTAGTACGACGTAAATAAAGTACCTACCTATCTGCTAGCTATCAAGCCTTAATCATAAGTTTCATTAATAGAAGCACAAAGCTATAAGCTAACGCAACGAGTTCGTTGCACTTTTCTATAATCCACATTCTAACCAACAGAAGAAAAAAATCTCTTCTAAGAAAAACCTGCGATTTTTTTTCTTCTATATTTGCGAAACAGTTGTGTAATAAGATGGATCAGAAACATCAGTTCATCGGTATTTGTCAATCCCCATCCTAAATTTCCTTTCATATTAATTTATTGTAATTTTTTTTTTGTATTTTATTTTGCCTGATCTAGAATTGTCAACTCAAATTTTATTCATTCATTGAAATGAATTATGTCAGTCCTTCGATTGGTTCTTCTGTTATGCATTGGCTTTTCAAAGAAGATGTCTTTTTAGCATAAAGTTATGTTTTGAAAAATGTTAAAAATAGACTTATAAATGCTGACGCATAACTTATGTCATATTCTGAGTTCAATTTATTGCTGCTAACCAAATAGATAATCGGATAAATTTCCGTATTGAGGGCCAACTGCAATCGCTAATTGAATTTTTTGAAAAAATTGTAGAGGTTTCTCTTTGGATGTGTACGAGTTATATCCTTCTGTTATTTGTAATTAGGATAAAACTGTAATAAGAGTTATTAAGTTTTATTAAAAGAGATAATAAAATAAAGTGTTTACTAACTCTAATTAATCCCTCTTCCTCTTTGAATTATTTCAGTTATCAGCTGTTTTTAATGTTCTGTTATTATCATGCTTTTGATATCAATCATTCAAAATTAAATGCTTAAAACTGAAAGTGTTGTTCCTTCATTATTCTCCATAAGTGTTTTTAGAGGGGTGGTCAGTTTGCTTGCTGTTTTACAGAGGTAAATGCACCCTCCTTGCCCTTTTTGTAAAAATGTTGTTCTCGTTTTATTTATTTTTATTTTTTTTAGAAATTCTTTTAAAATTTATTTTCTTTTTATTTTAAAGAAAGAGAGTGTAGTAGCAGGAACCAGAAGCTTCAAATTATCATAACTACTGAAAATTGTTTTTCTTCTAAATTAATGTGTATAAAATATTATTTGAATTCCGTTTTTAAGACCTCTTAAATTACCTAAATATAGTTGATATAATTTGGAAGATTAGTACCCTTCAAAACGGAAGATGCCTTTGTTTTTTGAAAAAGCACCCTGCCTTTTTTTATTTTTGGGAAATTTCTGGTTATTCTATTATGTCATGAACTAATAAAATAAAAAACAGCTTTAAAAATAAATTATGAGATGTTAAATGCAAGTTGTCTCATTACCTTTTTATTATATTCTGAACTTTTAAATCCCTAATTTGTTCTTAATACTGGGCTTTCTATTCTAAAAATATGTAGAGTATTTTTATTTTTTTGAAAAGCACATGTTATAGATGATATTATAGGTCTTGGGCATGATGGAATTATTTCCAAATCCCTGTTATGGTCAGTTGAAACTGTCAAAAATTCTTAGTTTGTGAGGTTAAATTTTATGTTTATTGAGAACATTAAAAACAAGTGCATTTGAATTTTAAATCGATTCTAAAAAAATTATTTTTTGAAAATTCTAACTAGATTTACTGTTTTTAGAGCACAAGATCAAAACTCTAAATTTAGCCTCTTCTGCTGCAAGTTCTATGGCCTATGACAGTATTGGTAAGTGTAGTATGTCTGTTATATGTAATATTTAAAAATATGTAATATGTTACTGTAATATGTAAAAAATTATGTCTGTTGTTATTTTATAATAAAATGATTCATTTTAACTTAATTAAATGACTTGTCACCATTAAAAATTTTAACATCAAATTAAATATGATCAACATTTTATTTGCTGAAAAGTCAAAAATGAAAATTCAATTTTATTTCTAGCAAAGAGGGAAATATTCAGCATTAATGAATTAAAGGTGGTTAATGGCTGTTTGCAAAAAAAGACCAACAATTGCACGTTAGACAATTTAATGCTAAAAGATATTTTAGCGTTAAGTATTGGATCTACAGTTGCATTTATTGTATTTGCAAGTTTTAGTAGCATTTCTTTGCAACCAAGATTAGTAGTTAATTACAATTTAGAGAGACAGCAAGGTTCGTGAACTTTTTGATTTTTTTTAAAAAATAAAAAAAAATCAGATTTTTTTGATTTAAATCAGATTTTGATTTTTATTCAAATACACTATAAGAAATTTTATTTATGACTAAAAAAACTTTATAAATGTTCCATCAAAATTAAATAAATATTAAAACTATATTATAAGAATATTTTAGAAGCTCTAACTACCTAAAGCAATTTTTTCATTATAATACTTAGCTTTGAATGCATAGAATGCATTTTGAAGCAAATGCATGATTGAAATTTAAAGACTAGATGAAATAGAGAATTTAAAGAATACTTTAACTATTAGAACAAAGTTTCAATTACCAAACCATAATTTTAATTTAAAATTGTGATTTCTTTTTTCTTCTCTTGGTTTTTAAAATGACAAAATAAATGTAACAGATTGTGTTTATAAATGTAGTCATTCATCAAAAAATAAATCAATGTTTAATCTATATATTTTTATATTAAAATATTCATTTTTAATCCTATATCAAAATAGATAAGTTAAGCTAAAAAAAAATTTTTAAGAAAAATCTATGTATGAAATTTTTTTTCTCACAAAATTTCTTTTTGGAAAATCGGATATTGTCAAAGGTACTGTAAACATAATATGAGATAAAATACTTAAATGTTTACTTTAATCTGTGCTTTCAATCTCAAGAATCAAAAGATTTTTGAAAATGTAATTTCAAATGTGTTGGAATTTAACACATACCGAGAAAATTGTAGAAAGTAGTAAAAAGAGAAAGTAATTTCATTAGCTGAAATTAATTAATGCAACAATAATAAATTTTAAAATTAATGCAGAAATTTATTTAAAATAAATTTTAAAACTAAGAAAAGAAATAAAAGTATCAATAATTTAAAACACTGTTTTTTAACTTTTTAAATCAATGGGGTGACACGGGGTAATTCACAATCACTCTGTTTCTGGGGTAAATAATGATCACTTAAGTTTTATTTAATTTTTTTTTTTTAAATTTGAGACATTGACAAGAATGCTTATACATTTTACTAAAGTATAACTACATTTACTTAATAATAGTTTTTTGTTTAATCTAGCAAAATAAGTATCTTTTAACCCCTTAACTGCCGAGTAAAATTAACGTGATTCACTCCCCAGTGCCACCGTTTTTCGCTCAAGTGCACTTTCTTACACGGTGTTTTGGTGGGGGAAAATGATTCACTCTTTGCAATTTAAAAACAGTTTAATTTAACAAGACAAGAAAAAGGAACAAAATTTAAATTAAATAATGAAAATACAATATAAAAGTTGTTAAAACTTAGCTGTTGTATGATAATTCCTGAAACATGATTGGACACATAAACCATCATCACATTCATCGCACTGATAGCGGGATTCACGCCTAATTTTTTTTCTTGAACAAACAGCACATTTTCGCAATGCATTTTTCTTTGAAAACGTTAATGGAAAGAATAAAAAGCACCAAATACATTCGGGAAACAAAAGCGAAAAAAGAATAAACCCGACCTTACTCAAATAAATACACACAAGCGATTAATACGATATCACTTTTCCATAACATCCTTTTCCCATTCCCCCTCCTCCGAAATTAGTAATACATTCGCAAAGCAAACACTTTCAAGGCCATTTTACTGCATTCTGAAGTAGGGGGTGTAGTTCTATTTATAGCAGCGCAATGCAAAGCATCGTACTTCGGGAAAGCGTATATATGCGCCTGCGGCAGTTAACGCATCGTCTGGCTGAGACGTATATATACGCCCGCGGCAGTTAAGGGGTTAAACTGCTTTCTGTATTTTCCATATCAAAGATGGGTTTTAAAATGTTAGATCCTCCTCCTTCTCTTAATAATAAATATTTTGAGTTACGTTCTTTTTCTTTGATATAAAAATAGTGTAAGCATTGTTTAACTGTTTCACATCTACTGTAAACTTTATGATTAATTATAGGAAACTATATCAAATGTTGCCCCCTACACATGGGGTAATTATTGATCACTGGGGTAATTCCTGATCATTGTAATTTTTTCCTATAAATAGTATAAAAAGTAGCTAATTGTCTTTTCTTAATTAACAGTTCATATTCATTAAGTGGAACAACTATAAAATATATTTTAACTGTAATCACAAAATTTGTTTTTAACTGTATACAAGACAAATGTGTTCTGATTTGCACCATTTCTGGTTTGTCTTACCTTGCTTCTATCTTAATTTTATGTGTGTACATTGTTAGAATAATTTTTAAGTTTATAAATTAGCCTAATATAAATATGGTGAGAAATTATAATCCTAAAAAGGATACTAAGTTTCCAGAAAGCAAAATTAGTGAATTTCTTTTAATGATTGAAAATGAAAATTTCAGTGTGAGAACTGCTGTCAGAGCTGTTGACATACCTTACTTAACTTACTTACCACTCTCACTTAATGAAGTTAAAAAATCCAGCAAAAGTAACCTATGTGGGAACTCTTTCTTATATTTCAGCAGAACATGAGAATGAGTTGGTTGCTTGCCTAAAACGTATGGCACTGTGCAAAGATTTTTGGAAAATTTAAAGTGTTAATCTTTATTCTTGCTCTTAAATAAGTCGTTTTATTAGCTGCTTAAACATATCTCTTTGGTTTATTTGTTTGATCTTGATGTCTTATTTGTTAATTAACTTTGTATAATTATTTTTAAACAGTCCCTTTACTATAAAAACTGGTGATCAGGAATTACCCCAGAAATGATCAGGAGAAGGGCAATTCCTGATCACTAAAAATTTAAAATCTTTTAAATTCTAATTAGATTTTCAAACAAAAGAAGGTAGCATAAGACTCATCTCATATAGCCTCAAACTTCCAGTAAATATTAAAATTCTATCTTGAATAGTTTTTTCACGAAATAGATATTTACATTTTTTGATCAGGAATTACCCCAGGTCTCCCTATATATATATTTAAAAAAATCATTTGATTTAAATCAATGATTTTTTTTAAAAAAATCATTTGATTTAAATCATGATTTAAATCAAGCTGATTTAAATCAACAAATAATAAAATTTACTCTTATTTAGGAAATACTATATATATAAGTTCAAAACGTAGAGAAAACATGGAAAAATTACAGAACAATGAAAAAAAGGAAAAGGAAAAATAATAATAAAAAAAATCTAAAAAAGAAAGAAAAGAAAAGAAAAATCAAGAAAATAAAAGATATAATCTTTTTATCAGCTCACACGATTATATGCAGAAAAATATTTCTTTCTTTTTTCGCATCTTTTATTTTCTGGATTTTTATTAATTTACTTCCTTTTTTCTGGATTTTTTTTATTATTTTTCTTTTTCTCTTTTTTCATTGTTCTGTAATTTTTCCATGTTTTCTCTACATTTTGAACTTATTTTATGAGTTCTATTTACTTCCAGCTTGTGCGCAGTGAATAAAACTGATTGTTTTTCTTAATTTTCTCCATTTTTTTATCTTTTTGTATTTATCTATTATGCTATACATATATATATTATCGAACATAACATAACATATTGAAAAGATAATTTAGCGAATATTATATATAAGGATAGTTATATTAAATACAATATTACTCTGAGTGTTAATAATTTTATGTAGTTAACAAAAATATTGACCACTTTGAAAATGCTATAAATGAACTGAATTTAGAAGCATCACAGTGTATCGATATTTTTGACAATACAGAGTGATATTAAAATTCGTTCTTATTGATTATAGAGATCAATGTTTGTGCTGGCAATAACTAAGAAAAGCAATTGCCAGCTCATGCAATTGCTCTATTAGCAATTACTGTTCTAAAGATCAAATAGTACTTGAAAATAAATATTGAAAAAGAAATGCAAGTAAATATTTACGAGCTTTATTTTTTGATTTGAAAAGTTATGTATAATGAGAAACAAGCTTACCCATCCTACTAAATGAATTCGATATTCCCTCTTTCTCTTTACTTATATTATCTTCATATCTTCTTTTTGATAATAATTACAATGTATATGAGTAGGTTTTTAGTTTGAGTTTTAAAACCTGCGTTTAAATTCTCACCACTTATTTTTATACCTCTAGTTTCATGGTCTTAAATTAATGAAACATAAATTATGTGTAAATATTATATGATAACAGTGTTGTGAGACAATTTTAAATTTCATAAGAGTATTTATTGTGACTTGGAAAAGTGCTTTTCCTTGTAAGGTTATTACCAGAGATGATTGTGCTCCGGAAAACACCAGGATTTTTGGATTTTCAGCTAATTACGATCCAGAAATCCAAGGTCCAGAAATTTCAAGAAATCATTGATTGCATCAGTATAAAAATTCTTGTCTATTTTATTTGAAAATATTAGAACAAGAATTTATACTTGGCATCTCTTTCATTTGTGAATATTTTTTCTGATAGAATGATAAATGTAATTAAACATAAAACTAAACTTATACATAATTATCCATTTCAATTACGCTGCATGTAATATATTTGGAATTTAATTTTTTGAAAATATCAATGATTTCAATTTTAAAAAAACGTTAATTTTTTTAAATGCATCATTAATGATTTTTCTTAAGAAATTTTCTGGATTTTTGAGTTGGTCTCACAATCACCCTTGTTATTACTAACATAAAATATTTTCCCTTAATTTAATATTTATATATTTCTGCTTTTTTTTTTAGTTTCAGTTAGTAATTCAGCAGAGTATTATTACTCACTGCTTAGTTCTGCTCCAAGAGACAAAGAAGTTCAAAAACAATTGCAGCAGCAAAGATTGGTAACTATTATCTACCATATTTTCTACATCTGTTATCCACAAATATTTCATATTAGTTTTTTCGGAAATTAAATTTGCATTTTGATACGCACCGTTACAATAAACCTTTTTTCCTTCTTATTTTGAAGGAAGTTAACTCTTCACTCTATTTTATGCTAATGAGTTTTCTAAATATGCTCACAAATTAAATTTCTATCTCAATTTGTCTAGTGCAGTAGTGACTGCTAAATAGTGATTTAAAAATAAGTAGTTTGATCAATTATAATTTCAAATTCATTGGATAAAAATTATTTTTGTGCAATAAATATTTTCCCCTTCTTATCCTAAAGGGATCTTTGCTACATTTTATATTAATGAGTTTTATACCAATGAGTTTTTTAAAATATGCTCACAAATTAAACTATTGTCTCAATTGTATTTTAATTAATATAATTTAAAGTTATTATAATGTTTAGTCATCTAAATCTACCATCCGGCCTGTGTAGAGATCAGGGAACTGGCCTCACATCAGAAAGGTTCTGGGTTTGAATCCTGGGCAAGGCGGGGATGTTCTTTCATTCTCTGTACTATCTGTTTTTAATGGGGGAGCAACATTGGCCCACCTAATATGGTGCCCCTAAAAAAGTGGCTAACAAATATGCCCTTCAGATGCCTGTATAACAACAGGTCATCTCCCAGACGGGCATTGGGGAAAAAAAATCATTTAAATTGACTTCATAATTTGAAGGGCGAGACAGGATGCATAGCGTTTTTAAAAGTGCTTAAAGGTGCTTATTTTTGATTTCCGTTTTTTAAAAGCCCTTAAATGTGCTTTTTTTATTTGGGTTTGCCAAGAGTGTTTATTTTTATATCTTTTAAAAAGATTTTTTTTTTTTTGCTGTGTCAATTGTCGTTCTAAATTACAAAAAATTCATGATTTTCACAATTTTCTGTGCAATATTTATCATAAACTAGTTACTTTATTATGATTATGTAAAGTTTTTGAAAATGTTTTGAATTCTATTGTTTTTATGCTTTATAAGTTAAGAACTTTGAACTATAGAAAAAAATTTTTATTGGTGCACAGTTCTCAATTATGATTTTTTTTCGAAAGTGATTTCAAATATTTTTTTGAGTGCTTAAAAGGTGGATATTTTTTGTTGAAAAATCTGACTATGTGCCCTGAGATAATTTTTACTTAATTTTTTTTTTCAGTCGTTATAAAAAATAATTTTAAAATTGTGAACCATTGATGATCATATATTTTTGAAAAGTAAAGTTTTATTTTATTTTAGAAATTTGTACTGGATGAATTACAAAGAGAAAGAGAAGATTCTTCATTTTCCAGAAACTGCTTATTTTGCTCTAAACATTTTACAGGAAACAAGTTAGTTCTTTTAAAAATTTATTATGCATTTTTTTTCTCTCATAACTTGAAATTAACTAATAAAATAAATAAATAAGGAAGTAAACAGTGAAAAATATTGTGGGGGTTAGAGTAGTTATCAACAATGTCAACCTTCATCTATGTAAAGGTACCCCGCTATAGAATCGAGTTAACATGTGCTAGTGGACATGTACATGTATACTAGTGATTTGGTATTTTGTAAAGGGGTAGATACACTACAAATATGTCAACCAAAGCTGACGTCGTCACGGGTTACCAGCCCTGGAAGTCAAATGCAAAACCTTTTCTATTGAGAGAGCACCACAAATGTCTAAATTGCTCTCTCTGTACCCCAAAGGTTTTGCCAAATGTCCAGGTAGAGAGAAGATAATATACAAATTACAGAAACCAATTGCATAAGTATAATACTTAAACTAATGCAAAAGAAAACAATGTTCAAAAACTTACTTCAAAATAATAAATCCTAAAACCAAAGAACACAACTCACTACACATTTTCAAATAAAATTAAGTTAATGAAAAAACAATGCCCACTAATTTAATGCGCAGAAGGAAGAAAAGAAAAAGAGCATTTTTAAAAAGTGCTTAAAAGTGCCTGTTTTCGATTTTCGTTTTTTAAAATCCTTTAAAGGTGCTTTTTTTCATTGGGTGTTTTTAAAAAGTGCTTAATTTTCCCTTTTCGAAAATGATATTTTTTTTCTTTGCCATGTCAATTTTCCCCTCGTATTATGAGCTGGATGCGATTATTAAGTTTGGTGAGATTATTGCACTCTCATGTGTAACTCTACTGCATTCAGCAAGTAGATATTCTCAATGTCAGGCTTCATTTTCCACCCTCTGATATCGAACTGAGAAATCTCTTGATCATTTTATAATGGCTAATTTAATCAAGAAAAGAGTTCTTTGTCAGAAACTAGTTATTTTATCATGATCATGTAAAGTGTTTGAAAATTATTTTGCATTTTGTTAATGTATATAGTGCTTGAAAATGTTTTTTTAGTGCTTAAAAAGTACTTAAAATGTGCTTATTTTTTGTTGAGAGATTTGGCTATGCACCCTGTATAACTTACTAGTACTCTACATATAAAGTAAAAATTCCATACTCCACATGTAAAATAAAATTTGAGGAACAATGTCAAAATAATTGGCAAAAGTCTTTCAAAAAAATATCAATCAGAGATTTATTGAACTAATTTTATAATTTTGTAGAGAATATAATGTGCTGTAATATAAATTTGTGTTACATTATATTTGCGAAATTTTCTATGCGTGTTCCTTTTTTTTTTCTTTTTTGACACATACTAGCATTTTTCTCTTACAGGACTGTTATTCTTGACCATCTCAGGGATCAGCATAATTTTGTTATTGGAGCTCCAGATAATATTGGTTTGTGAATTCATTTACCTTCCTTTAAATTAAATTAATCACATTTTGTTTAGACAAACAGTTTCTCTCTATTTTATAATGCTAAAAACAGAGAAAAACTTATTTGTCGTGAAGAAAAACAACCAGATTTTTTATTTTGAACAAGGTTTGAGATTAAAGAGTGAATAGTTTTTTTTATTTAGAGTATCTGCCCACCTGGAAAGTCATGAGAAATCATGGAAAGTCATGGATTTTGATATTGAACAAAATTTGTCATGAAATGTCATGATTTTAACAATTTTTTAAAAAACAATTTGTAAAAAAATCATGGAAAGTCATGTATTTAGGTCGCCCGAAAATCTAATTTTTAAAATGAAATTTACCCCTCCCACCCACCCAATTTCATGGTGTTTCGAATATCTGAATTTGTAACAAAATCCCCACTCACGGTCATATTTTATTAAAATGTAAAATCTTTTTATCTTGTTCTTTAAAATATATGGTGTTCTTTCAAAAAAATGAAAGAAAAAGCATTATTTCTAGAGCAAATTATCTTTTAAACTTCTGTGATTTCAGAATTTTCTTATTATTTATTTTTTTATTTTATAAATTTAAAATTCCAACTGAAGCAAGCCAGTCATTCGCGTATTTGAAATGAGAAACAGAAAAATCAGTTGTATTTCTTTCCTTTCCGATGAACAAGAAAAGTATCTTTAGAATATAATTTTGCAGGAAAATTTTTTTTCTGCTTTTGTATTTTTTTAATTTTAAAATCTATAAATATGAAGATACAGAGTATAAGTTTTGGTTATACCTTTGGTTATATACATTTCAATGAATACCTATCATTTCAATGTTATTGTTCTTTTTTTGTTGGAGAAAATAGTAAGTCGTGAAAAATTCTTGGGATTAGTCATGGATTTTAAAATCTAAAATGTAGCTGATATCCTGTTTATTACTTTCATTTAAAATGTCTTCAATAAAATTTACCTTGTTTTTCTTTTCTTCTTTTAGTGTTCATAAAAGAGTACTTGGACCACTTAGAGACATTATTAAAAAGGTTTATATCTATTTTCTTATTAAAATGAACTTTTTTGTTACTGTCCTGCTTATTATATATTTTATATGATTGTATATCATTACATTATATATTTCATAATCATTTATTCATGTAATTATTTCATTATTATATTATTCATATGATATTATATATTTCATGTGATTGTATAAGATTTAAGAACTATATATTCTTATTATACTCTCGCACTAGTAGAAAAACATTGAATTTGCAACTGTATGATCAAAACAAAATCAATGTAGTTGCCCTCCTTTAAAAAAAATGGTTTTTAGAATTGTAGCCACATTTTTGGCAAAGCTATTACAAGATTAGGCATAAATATATAGAAGAGAGTAAAAAAGAATTTTCTAATAGGTTTCATTATTTTTGAACATTTTTATTAATACGTTTCTGTTTGTGCGTATCAATCAAATTTCAAACACTTCAATTTCCAATTTAGAACTCAAATCTCTACTGAACCAAATGCCTGATAATAATGCAAGTTTTAATTATTTCCTATCTATTTAAGCAAGCAAAATTTATCACAAAATTATTGCTAAAGGAAATTTATTGTTGATAAAAACTTGTATGACTTCCTTATGGGCTAGAGCACCCAAAATTTAGTTGGAGTTCTTGACCAAATAGCAATAGAAGTTTTTTTTTATTTTCTTATTATTTCCATTACAAATGGAATTTATTATGATATTATACCCTAAGGGAATTTATCATCAATTAAAGTTCTGGCCACTTTCTGATAATCTAAGGGGCTCAAATCTGAAATGAAACTCAATATTTGATCACAATACAAATTTCAATTGATCCCTGACTAATTACTGACAGAAAATTATTGCCAAATTTATCATCACTCAAAATTTTAAACACTTTCCAGCCAGCTAGAGTGCATAAATTTCTGCTAGTGTTCTATGTCTGTTGGTAATAGAAGTTTTGATCTTTTTTCTTAATCTAATCTATCAAAATTTATTTCAATTTTATTCTTCATCAAAACTTTTACCTCATTTCTGTTAATAACTTATTCAGCAAGAAAATTCAATTCTTTCTTCAGACCATGTACAATTATTTTTATATTGATAGGAATCTCTGAGACAGAATTTGTTTCATAATTGAATCTGATTCATTTATTATAAAGGTTATAATAAATTTTTATTGTGTTAAAGCTTATATAAACACACAATATACCTATAAAATACCTTTTAATCATTTACAGTATTATTATAGAATATTTAAAACACACTGTAAAATACCTTTTAACCTTTTGCAATTATTGCTTGCAAAACATTTAAAATTATCTGTAAAATTTGGTTAAAAAAATTCAGATTTTAATGATTAGAATTGTTTAACTTAAGACAGAAGAATTGTTTAACGTAAAATCATGAAATTTACATTCTAGCAATGTTCAAAATTTTGCACCCTACAGATCAGCAATGTCTAAATTTTACAACCTACTGATCTGAGGAATTAATTACTTAATTAATAATCTTTAAAACTGTTTGATGTCTTTTAATCTATATGTAGTAAAAAAAAATTGTTTTAAATTTGAAATTGTTTAAATTTATCTGTAGTTTATATTATTATTAACACTTTTTGTGAAGTGCCTTAGCATAATTTTAATTAAGATTTCTGTTCTAAGTGTTATTTTAATTTTTGTAGTTTGCAATGCTTTTACTGTGAAAAAGTCTTTAAGGATCTTATGACCTTGAAGGAGCACATGAGAAAGAAACAACACAAGAGAGTCAATCCCCAAAATCAGTTTTATGACAAATTTTATGTTATTAACTATTTGGTAATTTGTTATTCTTTTTTTTCTTGACCTATAATAACTGTTCATTATCATAATTAATTCTAGCTTTGATTTTTAAAGGAACTGGGAAAAACGTGGGTTGACATACAAGAAGAAGACGATAGATTTTATCAAGATGGAAATGAAAAGTAGGCTTGATAATTTTTGATGTTTTTATTATTTGTTAAATTTTTATACTTCTTAGAATTTGCAGGCTCAACATACCAAATGAATTTTATGTTATAACTACTGAATTAATTGAAATCAAGTTTGTGGTGATTTAGTCATATTGAAATAAGTCTTTTTAGTTTCACTAAAGAAATTTTTAAACATGTTTATTTTTTCCCATAACTGTTTTATTTTTTCCCTTTCATGTGAATAGTACAGTACTTTTTTTTGGATTTTAAAATGTGTACTTCTAAAATTTCTGTTATTAAGAATTAAATTTTTTTCAGGATAAGTGTATCTTTCATTTTATGTTATGATGAAACAAATAGAAATAGAATTACACTAAATATGTAAATTAGACATTGTGATGATGACATGTCAGTTTTATTGCAGTTGTGGTTTATAATTACCTAGAATCATGATAACTTGCAAAAATGATTATTTAAAATTGTAGATTATAAGTTTGTAAGCAATATTTCATGGTATCATGATTACAGCCATAATTACAGCTGTATAATTAGTAGTATTCATAATTAAAGTTGTATGATTACTAGTAATCCTAATTGCAGTTGTATAAGTACTTTTTCGTGATTATAGTTGTTTAACTACTTTTGTCAATAATTACAGTTGTATAATAATTTGTAATTATGATTAGCTTTATTCATAAATTTTGATTACTTATAACTTTTGATAACTTATACCTATACATTGATTACTTATTTTTATTGTAATTGCATATTATTTTTACTTTACAATTGCATTCTAACACTTTGTATTGTCTTGAAGTTTAGGCACAAAAGAAATTTTTTGTTTGGTTTTAAACTAATGTAATTTTTTCAATTTTTCAAAAAAAGTGTATGCTTTCGTTTTTCATTTACTTAATACATTGCATATAGGTCATGTACTTAAATATAATTTCTGATCTGAGACTTCAGTGCTGGTCATCTAAAATAGTAGGGGTTTTTTTTGGTGATAAATTTGAATTGATAAATAAGCATAGATGATTGTAATTGAATATCTCTCAATTATACCCGTTGGAATTTTTACTTCACACTTGTATATCAAAAATCAGCTTTCAAATATACTTTCTGTTGGGAGAATTCTGACCTCTAGTCATTGTAGCGAATTCTGATTCTTTAAATAATCATCTGTATAAAAATTGATGTATCTCGTATTGATGTATCTAGTCATCTGTATAAAATAGCTAAAAATGCTCTGTTCATGAAAATGATAGTGTATAAAATGGTAGTTTTAAAATCTCTTCACTATGATAAAATTGATAAGAAAAAGGTAGTAACCTTTTACCCTTACCTTTTTAAGGCGATGAGCTCGATGGCTGAAAATGAATTCTTTGATATTGATTAATCTGTGAATGAGTTAAACTAGCATCATTAACAAAACATCCTTTTAAGAAATGCGGAAATTTAATGATGCATATTGACAGAACATTTTTACAAGCTGTGAGGAAGGATAAAACTTCTTCCTCAGTTGAAGATATGCAAAGTGTAATCTTAAAAACGTAGTGTAATAAAACATAAAGTATAACTTTAATATTCAATTAATGTTTACACCTTGAAAAGATAGTCTTATGACATGAGAGTTTCAGCTCTCATAAACTTCTTGGTTATAAAAAGAAATATCAGAGATCATTTTATCCTACAAATATTGGATCCCTATCAAGAAAAAATTGCTGAAGTTTCAAATTTCTATTCTATTAATTATCATTTTTAAACAAATTAAGAAAAAAAGCATTTGCATTTAAACTCCAAAAAAAGGCATTTCTGTTAATTTTATGAAAATGTTTGAAAACTAAAAAATTATTATCATTGAAAAGCAAAAGAACTTGGATTCATATTTTAAACTCAAAGCATTTATACTCTACTTGATACAAAAACATGCACTCAGATATATACATTACTTTTGCCCATGTAGAGATAAGAGTAATTCAAAAGCTTTTATCAGGAAATAATTTTGTATAATTATTATTAAATATTATCTATAGATCACTTACTATTCTGTTTGTTTTAGTTTCACTGTTGAATATCACATTGAATCAAATGAATGCATCTAGTAATTTTGTTACAATTGATTAATATATTAAATTTAAAGTTATATACAAAGATAAATTTAGTTTATAACAAAAATAGTTTTTTATTTACAAAAAAAAATTTTTTATATAAATTTTTTTTATTTTATATATACACAAGTAATTTTTTTTATAACGAAAAAAGTTTTTTATAACAAAAATGATTTTTTATATACAAAAATATTTTTTTTATAACAAAAATAATTTTTTATGTAAAAAAATAATTTTTATATACAAAAATTTTTTTTTTGTAACAAAAATAAAAAAATTTATGTATAAAAATTTTTTTTAAAATTTATTTTAATTTCTAATCAGCAGATTTGTTATTTTCAGAGAGATTATGGATTGGGAAGATGACAGAAATTTAATTACTTGCCTTTTCTGTGAGAATAAGTTGGAAGATTTTGATGAAACTCTGCAACACATGAAAGTAATAAATGGGTTTGATTAAATTTTGTATCAGGGTTACCAAATGATATTATAGTTTTTTTTTCATGGTTTAATTACATTTTCTTTTATTTAACACTCTATTCAGGGATATACAACTCATGACCTTGTGGTCAAAAGCGCTTTTCAAAGTCTTTTGATTTGACTCCTGAATAGATTGAAATAGAAGTTTTATAAAAAGTATTCGATAATTGTTTTTTAATCTAAAAATAATGTTTATAAAGCAGCCTAAAATTTTATATTCTGCTTTTGAAAAAATAAATGCATAAATAAAATACCACTAATTTTTTGGAATTGTATTATTTTTTAATGGTCATCTTGCTTTTTGTCTGGTTGCAAGCATGAACATGATTGTAGCTGTACTCTGTTATAGTAAATGATTTATCTAGTTCATCCTTTTTCAGAATATTCGATTGTAACCCTGTTGTCGATAACAATAAATTTAGTGTTTCCCATAAAATGTAATTCTTCAGAAATTATTGTAAATAATATAGAAATAAGGAAACAAATTTCACAAGTTTAATCACATTAATCTGATATTGTCTTAGTAACAAATTTTGTGTTCTGAACAATTACAGAAGTTTACTTTATATCCTAATAAACTGCTTTAACATTGTAAACTATGTTTCTTTAGATTTATATGAACTGTTTTGTTGTGTATATAAAAAAAAAAATTACGTACCACTTTTGGCACATTTTCATTGGTGCAACTTTCATCACATGTCAAAAACTCAAATATTCAAAGATTATTGTGCTCCAGAAAAAATCCAGATTTTTCTTTAACATCGCGATCCGGAGTTCCAAGGTTCTGAAGTTTCAAGCTATATTTCATTACAAGTTATATTAAGAAATTATATTGGCTAACAATATTTTTTATTTAAATTTAATTCCATTTTTTTATTTTTTTTTATTTATTTTTGATATTTTTTCCGAAACACTTTCTCATTCTTTGTTGGCAGGCTGCCAGCCGTATCGATAGATCCGTCTTCAATTATTTTTTTTTAGTCGATAGAATATCGCTTAGCATTAACTTTCTCGTTTTCATTAGAATTTGCTTCCGCAGTCGATTTTTTTTATTAATTTGTTTATTTATACTATTACTAGTGGGTGCAAAGTTATGACTGCACCTCATAAATATTGAATCAAACATGGAATTTATTTGTTGATTAAGCTTACTTTATTCAGCTAAATAATAATTTTTTATTATTATTATTGAATTATTATTATTCTAGTTATGTGTTAAATAATAATAAGTGAAATTAGTGATAAAAGTAAACTTATACATAATTATTCATTCGTTTTATGTTTTGAAAATAGCAATGATTTAAATTTTTGCAAAGACATTAACTTTTTGTAATGCGCAATTAATGATTTTACTCAAGAAATTTTCAGGATTTTTTAGTTGGGCTCACAATCACCCCTGAATATTACAAAATAAATGTAAATCTGTAAATATAAAACAATTTATACCAACCTGTTATTTTACAAAGCTAAACATCACTTGTTATTTCTCTACTGCAAGTTTCATAAAAATATGGAATATATGAACAATTATTAACTACGGTAAACAGTTTTATGAAAAAATGCTATGTACATGGAATTTACTTTCTTATGATGCCTGCATCTTTTTCTTTTTTTCAAAATACTTTGAAATTATATTCTTTAATCGTCATTTTAGCAAATGAACTATAACAAGAAATTAACCCTAAATTAATTTAATTAATTATATTAAACCTTTTCTCTTACAAAAAATTTACTTTATTAAATGCTCCAACAAAATACCTTTAAATGAAGTAAAACGCTTGATTCAAAACAAAACGCCTTTCATTAAAATTAAATTTTCACACTCAGACATGTTGTAAAAATTTCACATTTTGGTCAAACTTGCAAGTTTTTATCCTTATTCAATGATATTTTTTTTTTGCTCGGAAAATCTAGTATTTGACACTACAAATAAAATAAAAAATTTCTGAGGAAAAATTGCATGGTATCGATAAAAAATGGTCTGATTTTTCACTAAAATTTTCCTGACATACCTGGAAAAGTCAGGGATTTTTTTTCTGAAAATGCGTGCAAACCCTAATGTTTCCAAAAAAAAATTATTGTGTATTCCTATCTAATAATTAATAATTAGACTTTGAATTCAATTTTTTTTAACACTAATTCTCTGAATAACTACTTCCTTTTAACTAATCTTTCAATATTATTTTTTTAAAACCGAACAGCATGGAAAATCTCTTTATCAAATTTTATCACAAGTAGTGAGGGTTTAGTGTATTTAAATGTAAAATTTAGCTTATTTATCCTTAACATATTCTGCTGGTGTAAAGAACAAAAAAATAAATTTTTAGTTTATTTACAAAATTTTTCAGTTTCCATAAGTTCCGCTAGTTTATTTACAAAATTCTTCAGAGTTCCATAATTATTCATTAAATTCAAATTGTTGAATAATCATTACATCATTTCGAATTTTAAATCATTTTTATTGTTTTCAGTGAGTAGAATATAATCATGTTGATCAAAAGAATAGTGCAATGCGCGGATGATTAAAAAATGTATGTAAAAATTCTATGAAGAAAGAATATTTCTTGATATCATAAAACAAAGTTTCAAACGATTAAAACAATTTACAGACAAAATGAAAATATATTACTTGATACAGATAAAAACTTTCCCTAAAGAGTGCAAGAATGTTCCTCAAAACTTTCATTAAAATATATATGGGAATACCGCTTGCATTACTTAGTTTTACATTTAGGAAATTGTCTTTTAAGTTTTTTAAACACACTAACTAAACAAAAGGTTACCATTAAATATTGTACAATGCAGTATTGTACAGCATTTTACAATGCCATTGATCTGGTGGAAAATTAGATACTATGTAAGGAGCTAAAAGTGGAAAAAGTTAAGAATTTGCTTATTTTTACCAGGATTAAATTCAGGTGTATGTAATTAAATAAATAATCCCAAAAAACTGGAGAGGAAAGATATTACTTGTTTAAAAATTTCATTCACTTCAAAAATATAACCTGAATAATAGTCAAAATGTTTCAAGAGCTCAAACATAAGCTCCATTATCAAGACTTAATTTTGTTTCTGCTCATTTATGTCTGGCAAGTCATGAAAATGGGTGCCCGTTTTTCAGCCCTTGAAACATGTCGATTGTTAATTTCCGGTTTGTATGTTAATGAAGCGAATGAAGTTTTTAAGCAAGGTGTATGTAATATTTGAAATGTTCAAAAGAGAACATTGTTCATTAGAATTTTGAAGTTATCTTAGTGATTTGTTTTTTTAAAAAAAGGAATGAAATAGCAAATTATTTTGTTTTATTTTAGGATGAACACAGATTTGATTTTAGATTTCTCAAGCAAGCCTATCAATTAGATTTCTATAAACAAATTAAATTAATCAACTACATTCGTAAAAAGGTAAGCTCAATTTTTTTTTAATTTTCTTGAATTTAAAACTTAATTAAATTATTAAATGCATGCAAAATATTTCAGAATTTTCTTAAATCAATAAACTTTTCTTTTATGTTAAACTTAACTTTTTTTTTAAAAAACTAATTAATTTTTTTTTAAATTTCTATATATACGTAAAAATATTCATTATAATTATTATTTTTTATTATAATAAAATACTTTTGCAACTACATTCACATTTTTGTGTTAGTGTTTCCCATGTTAGCTAAGCTTCAAATTCGATAGTAGTATTTTATCATGTTCTCTTGTCTTCTGGATAAGGTTCAAAATTACAAGGCCACAGAGTTGAACATTGGTAGCTGTAAACTTAAAATTGGTTCGGCTGTTAATAAGTAAATTAATTGAGAAAATAAATAATGTAATTGAGGGCAAGGATAGCCTCATTGGTCTTGTGGTTGGGAAAACTGACTTTGAATCCAGCCGGCTGAAGAATCTATTATTAAATGATAACTGGTGCATGTTAAATCTGTCAGGGTCACAAAGTCCTTTAAGTTCCCATAAGAAATGAATATCTTTGGAGGCACAGATCCAGGAGTTTCCTTGTCTTCTGGATTGTGTTTAAAGTTACAAGGCTATGAAGTTGAACATTGATAGTCGTAAACTTGAATTTGGGTGGGCTGTTCAACAACAGTTATAAATAAAAAATGTAATTGAATAAAAGTAATTTAATATGAGCTTCTTGGCTAAAAAGGGGGTGTAATGGAATATTGCTTTTTTTTTAAAAAAATTTTGAATTTGAGTGAGAATTTTCTCTTAAATCTATCAAACTATCTATACACATTTTTTTAGCTACTGATGGTAAGTGTATGGTGAAGAAATTTGAGAATTAATATCAGAAGCTTTTTTTCATGTGTTATTTAGAGTAGGCCTTAGTATTTTATAGTAGCCATATTTTTGTTTATAATTCTAAATACTAAAATAGGATATGCAGATAACATAATTTTTTTTAACACAGGGATCACTATAGTAGGATCATTATATACCCCATGTAAAAATGATACTCTAAATATTTATAAACTGATAAAATACACACAGTCATGGAAAGAATTTTTAGAAAATTCATTATAGAAAATTTAAATTTGATCCATAATGGATCTTACAAAATTAAGTATTAAATAACAGTGAAAAATGTTTGAATAATATCATTGAAATAATTGTTCATTACATTTCTGATTTTATTGAGAAAATACAAGAATTAGAATAATGCAAGTCCTTCTCGCTCCCGTGAAAATGACGGGGTGAGGTTTCGCAATCTATTTCTCTCTCCCGTGATATTTCCAGACTGGAGTGTTCAGCAGTAACGCGCCAATAAGAATAAAACTAATTCATTTCTTTAGCCCAGAAAGCATTTTATTTTTCATTTTGCACACCAGATGACAGTACCAGGATATTTTTAAGATAATTGTTGACAACCATTAAGGGAATGCAAAGTTTGTTGTTCCAGAAGAGACGAACACAATAAGAGATGTAGGAAGGAAACTCCGTACTTCTGTCCAGATTGTGTTGTTGGCCTCTGAAAAATAGGGGCCAGCTTACTAAGTATAAGATATTGAAGACATCTATTACTAATCAAGAATTCACTTCATGGAAAACTGTGCAACTATATTTATTGAATATAAATCTTTAAATATAAAGTAAGAAAAACTACATTCAATTGAACTAAACATAACTCTTTAACATCACATAGCTCTCTCTAAACATAACAGAAGAGAAGAAACATCTTCTATCCAAAGCAAAGATATAACTGACTAAAAACAGAAACACCCACTTCCTTCTAGCTGAGATAACAGGAAGTGACCCAACTTCCCCTACGAAGTGACCCAACTTCCCACAGGAAGTGACACAGCCAAGAGGAAAATACTGCCCATCTATTTGTTTACATTTTCCAACATGTAACACAAGGGCGCCGGCAGCGGGGAGCAAGAGGGTGCACTTGCACCCCCCTGGCTTTTTTTTTAAACAATTAAAGAGATACAGAAAAACAAATTCTCAACTCCAAAAACTCAATTTCCACAGAAGTAAGGAAGAGAGTAACTGCAGCCAACAAGTGATTTTATGGCATAAGAAAATTCCTTAAATCTGACAACACGAGACACCAAGTTGCTAATATATAAAAGCCTAATAAGATCAGTTCTCACTTACGCATCTGAAGCCTGGACCTTGTCCCAAGCTGATGAGAGGACCATCGCTGCTTTCGAGAGGAAGATACTCCGATCCATTTTTGGTGGTGTGTGTGACAAGGGAGTGTGGAGAGGGAGAACTAACTCTGAACTTTACAGGATATTCAGAGAACCGGACATTCTGAAGTACCATAAGGTCCAGCGCATGAAATGGGCCGGACACATTGTAAGAATGAACGATGACAGAACAACTAAAAGAATCTTTTTGGCAAGGCCAACTGGAGTTAGAAAGAGAGGCAGACCCCGACTGAGATGGGCGGATTGCCTCCAAAGGGACTTTACCATAATCAAGGTCAGAGACTGGAAAGCCGTGGCACACAGAAGAAAGGACTGGTGCAGTCTTCTTGAGAAAGCCAGGGTCCACCCAGGACTGTCGAGCTACTGATGATGATGAAAAACAAATTTGTTATGAAATTTTTTCATTAAAAACATTTTCATTCAAAAACAAAGAATTAAGTAATTATTGATACATAACAATTAAAAAATTGTTTAATCAAACAAGAATTGTAATCGTCTTGTTTTCTGTCCAAGTCTGTTTATAACTTTTTCAATGAATTCTGAGTCATCTTTGATTCTTTTCTTATGCACACTGAGCGTGCACAAACTTGGCAGATATCTAAGCTATATTTTTAATTTTCATTTAATAAAATATAAATAATATTATATTTTCTATTAGTTATTTAGTTTAACAAAGGTGTATGACACAAACTGACTTCTCACAACTGTAAAACTTCATCAGCACAATAAATACAAATGTTAAGCATGCACAAACACGCTAGTATACGAAACTACTGTTTGTAGTTATTTGTGTTTCAAAGTCAGTAGCTATGCCAGCGCCATCAATACAGTTTCTCGTGGCAAAATTTGTTAGTACAAGAAATTCATACTTTTTTTTTAAATATCTTGTTAACAATGAAGAAATGTATCTTGAAAAAAATTAACAGATGAAAGTATATGTAATAACAGAATATTTTAAAAAATTTTTTTAGGGGTGGGGGGAGTTTGTTAGAGGGTTACACCCCCTTTTATATTATTCTGCCAGCTCCCTTGGTATCTCATGCTTTGAAATTTATCACACAAGAAAAAATCACTAATCTTTATTTATATTATATGTAAGTTTAATAAAATTCTTTTTTAATGTTTAAAACACATATTTTTTAAATTTTTCTTGCTTGCTGGAAAAATGAAATTTTTTTAAATTTTTAGCTAAAAACAAATTAAAAAGGAATATATATATATTGTTCATACACATATTTTTATGTATTTTTCAAGGATAAAAAAAATAGGCACTTTTATGACCGTTTTCTTGAAAATTAACCAATTGTTAAAGGGTTAAGCTTCTAAACAGGGTTAAACATCTCTAACTGTAAGTCACGAATTATTTTGTTTACTTATTTAGATATAGATAATTGTTCTTTTGTTTTATTGCATAAATTTGACCTATTTTACGTCACATTTTTTTTCCAAATAAAAATGTGAGGAATTTCGAAAATAGCAGATAAATTAAAACTGCAAGTATAGTTTAATAGAAAGTGATATTAGTTGCCGAAATTTGGTTTCATAATATGCAAATATAACTCAGCAGTTATATTTGTATTTAACGTAATCAATTGATATAGTATATTAAGTTTTTTTGTTATATGTACAACAAAAGTGCTATCTTTCTACATTTAGTAGTATACATGTGTTAATTCATTTTATAATATGCATGTTTACTTATTGCATAATAATAATTTTTCCTCTTAGGTGTATGAAAAGGAATGTACATTTTGTGATTCAAAGTTTATTGTGCCTGAAGATTTGTTAGAGCACATGATGGAAACAGGACACATAGCGAATTTTCCTAATCCATCAAATTGGGATCAGCCAATGTAAGTGCAGCTAAATAGCTCATTTTCATAATTTTTTGAACTGTCAAATAAAATAGTTGAATATTTTAACACAGCATCTGTCAGCTGTTGTAAAATGTGTTGTTCCTTTTTCAGAAATCTATATTAAACGGAGATTTTTAAACAAAGCCCTTCCTAAAACTCTAAGAACAATTACATTATACTTTGGGACAATTGCCTTCTGGGTTTTTTCATATCCGATTGTGAAATTATATTATAAAAAGTAACAAGTATCATTCCAAGCTACTTTTCCTAAATTAAAAAAATACAAGACCAGCAGATTGATTTTTTTTTTGGCAATCATTAATCATTCAAAACTTTCGTAATAATTTTATTTAAAATTTCTGGTGCTATTTTTTATTTTTGTGCTCATATTCAAGATGGCTGCAGACTGATTAATCCTATTATTTTAATTCATCCAATTAATCAGTGTTTTGATCCATTTTCATTATATTAGATTTATCTTGAAATTTTAGTTATACTAACTAATACGAAATCAAATGAATAAATATACAACATCGAGAGAGGAAAGAGACCTGACTTTTCTGCAACCTTCGATTTTCGCCTGCCTATACTTTCTTATAAGTTGTGGAGTTGTATAGACAATGTCAACCTTCATCTATGAAGGAGTGCCCCACCATAGAATCGAGTTAACATGTCTTATACACTAGTGAATTGGAATTGTATTTTTGTAGCAGTAGACGCACGTCAGTACTCCCCCACCAGAATTTTATCTGTGATAGAATTCGATAAACGGGATACAACTAGTTGATTCATTGCTGTTTTGTGAGAAGCTGGGAGAGCTGTATTAAGATCAACATACTTTTGAGTCCTGATTGTGAGACCTGTATTAAGTTTACGGTCATGGTCACTCCTATGTTGCTATTAGCAGACATTGTGTGTGATAGTGTATACAAGCCAACATTGTATGTGAAGAGTAGCAACAGCATAAGGATGTGAATAATGTCACAGTCACAAATAGCAAGTGAACTGTTCAATGTGGTCCACCCATCTTAAGCGCGCTCAAATCAAAGTGAGAGTTTTTGTCAATGTAGGCATTTTCCCATCGCGTCCTGGTCACCAATTATGTTTGGCAAGTTGGGTTGGGTTGCGTGCATTAAATCCTGCATTTTAGATAAGTCAATCGTCAAAGATAGAAATGGAGAAATGCGAAATTTAAACATAACTTTAATAACATCTTAACAACTGAATTAAAAACATCCAGGATGATAATCAAACACTTAGGACAAAATAATAGACGTAAAAGCAAAGTGCAAAAAGAGTGAAAGAACAAAATTTTACGATGGTATCTATACATTTCATTCACTTGGAATTCAGTTCATTATACTTCGGGAATAAGATTACAAAGAATACATTGAAGATACATAGTAGTTTACTGGTTCCTCAGGTCAATAACTTTCGTACTTGAACCTAGTATGTTGATTGCACCACAAAGTGATCAGAAAACTAGTTAGGCCATTGGAGGCATCAAATATACTAAGTGAGGCCATTACTTTCCAGGACAGATACAATGAATTCTGAAAGTATTGTATAAATTGTTTGATGTTTTTAAAGTAATGTACTTCTGTTATCAATCATAAACATTCTAAAGCAGCAGTTAAATTCTTTTTTGTATTGTTCTTTAATTCTGACATTGGGTTTATTCTTCGTGACTTCAACATCCTTTAACCATATCCCTATAGCAATATTGTTAAGTTATAAAAAGTCTGCAAGAGATTTGGTCTAAGATTACGGTGACTGTTTGTTTTCCACGACCTCTGAAACCAAAAAACTTGCTAAAGTAAAGAAATGAAATTTAAGGATGTCAAAGTCATTAAGAAAAGCCCTAGGCCAGAATTGAAGAGAATTATGAAAGAGTGCTTCGGCAAAATTTTTTGAATCTTTTACATGGTGCGTAGCATTTTTAAAAAGTGCTTAAAGGTGCTTATTTATGATTTGCGTTTTTTAACAGGCTTTAAAGGTGCTATTTTTATTCGGGGTTGGTAAAAAGTGCTTAATTTTATATCTTTTAATATGAGATTTTTTCTTTACCGTATCGATTGTTGTTCTAAATTACAAATAAATGCATGATTTTCACAATTTTCTTTGCAATATTTATCAAAAACTTGTTATTTTATCATGATTATGTAAAGTTTTTGAAAATGTTTCTAAATTTTATCAATTTTATGTTTATAAATTAAGAACTTCAAACGATAGGAAAAAAAAATTATTACTGCACAGATCCTAATTATGATTTTTTTTTTGGGTTTTTGGAAAGTGATTAAAAAAATCTTTTGAGGGCTTAAAAAGTATGTATTTTTTGTTGAAAAATCTGGCTACGCACCCTGTTTTACAGATAAATAAAACTCTAAAAGTTGCTCTAGAAACTTTTGCAGAATTGCATTACATACGGTGGAGGCCATTTTGAAACTTATTAAGTGTTTATGAAATTAACATTTTCTCATTTATTAAATCAGTTCAAGAAATTAATTACTGCCCTTTTTCAAACTTAAGCTGACAACACTGAACATAGAATATGTAATATTAGTTATAAGTCAATGATTATCTTATGAGCTTTTTACCTCACCTGCTCCTTCAGTAAATAAAGAGTTGCCATATAACTTTTTTAATGAATTAAATTGAACTAACTTAATTCTAGTTCAATTAAAGATCATCAAAAATGTTAACGAGTCTATTAACCTATAAGAACTATTTTCCTTTCAGGTACTTTTTCCCAACTTTTGAAAATGATAATTTGCTCTGTGCTCTCGATGCTGACGATGTAGATAGTCCAGATTGTATTGTAGTCCCTGAAGATACAACTGTTCCAAACAATAATGTACTTGCCGAATGAAAGAACTATAAGAAATTAAAGAACTTTATTTGAATGGATGAAAGAACATTGAAGGTGTCCTTCGTCAAGTTCTTTCACTGAGGAAAATAAAAAATTTCTCAGCTTGAAGTAACTTAAATCTATGCAAGGTTTTAATTTCATGCTCTAACTTCTTTAAAATAACTATTTTCTGTACTTTAAAAAAAGGGCTAATTGCTCAAATATTTGAAAAAATATTAAACTTTTTAAAAAATTGCCAATTTAGTAAGATTGAAGAAAATTGTTAAAATCAATGAAAAATAGAGTTGGCATGGTTTAGGACAGAATGTATTACCATGGTTTAAACCGTCCTGTTCCCTTTGTCCAAAACTGTCTTAAACTGTCCAAGACCTATTCACTCAAATTATGTTACAGTAAAAAAAAAATTGACGGGAAAAAATTTGATTTTTGAACAAGAAACAAAATGAAGGCAAGTTTCGATTTTATTTAAAAAAACTTAATTATTTTTTTAGCATTGCATTATTAATCCTTATGCAAAAACATAATTTATAAGTATTAAAAGCATATTTAAGGGATAAGGTATTCACTTTTGTTGTTCAATGAATTGTGGAGCTTCAAAAGTTACAAATCTTTTCCTGTTATATATTATTTTCCTTTGATAAGTTAAAGCAAATTGTATAAAAAGTATCAAATATTTATTAATATATGTAATTATTGTGTGTACAATGGTTACACATATAGAATTTTTACCTTTTACCAATGTTTAATGTTTTGGACACTTTAAGACAGTATATGACAGTTTTAGTCAGTTTAGGACAGAGGTCAGTTTAAGATAGTAAAACCCAAATACCCTGTCCAAAACCAGTTTAGGACGTCAAAAACCTCAACCCTGATGAAAATGTTTTAATTTTCGCACATACTTATGATCTGAAACAATGCTGTGTTAGTTCTTTTTCTTTTTATAAAGCTCTGACATTTTCTTCATGTTATTATTTTGCACCATTTTCATGATTAGCATTGAGACCTTTCGCTGAACATGATCGAAATTTTGCCTAACAGCCAAGAATAACTCTTTCAAACTCACCACTTATAAAAAATAGCATATTATTTGCTAAAATGTTTTACATCATATGATGACGGAGTCTTCAAAGAACAGCCATAAATGATAGAATTTGATTTTTGGAAATTGTTATAAATTAATAATTATTTTGGAAATTGTTATAATTGGCAATTATTATAAAATCCTGTATAATTTTAAACCAAAACGTGTTAATTGAATGCGATATATTTTTATACAATGTAAAAAGTTTCTTTTAATTAGGTATTCAATTAGACTCTTTTCTTTGTTTTGTCCAGAGTATTTTTGCTTCTATTACTTATATTATTTGCTCCTATATGTTCTTAATTTATTTGTGAAGCTTCTATTAAATTATGTTGAATAAACTGTTGATGTTATCAGCAATTGTTATTATTGATTACAATAATTAATAAATTTATTTTAAAATTATTTAAACTTGCTATCATAATTTTTTTAGTAAGAAACGTCTTTTATTACCTAATACAACTTTGAATGAATGATCAATATACTAGCATTAGAACTAATAACTTTAGATGATCATTGATTTCCAGCAGACAAGAAAGCATTCAGAAACTGCTTTGCCGTTTTGATTTTGTACTCATAGATTATGACTCTTTGTAAGTTGTGCAATTCAATGCAACTCAAGGTTGTGCAATTTCCCCTCTCTGTTACCATGGTTTCAGAAAGTCTTGCTTTTTCCCCATACAAGTATATTCCAACTCTTTACTGAAATGTACTGCCGTGATTGATGGTATTTGAACTGCAGGGAAATGGGCGAGTATTTCTTCTTTTTTTTTTAAATCCTCTTTTTGTTCCAACTTTTTTCACATCCTAAGAAATGCAATTTAAAAATATTTCAATAAAAATAATAAAAAAATTATAAAGTTTTTTTTCTTGGTCGAAAATGGGTTAATTTTGGTGTTCTACCGGAAGCTCTGTCTTAATGATCTGTGGGATATAATTATTTTATTAATAGGAAATAGGAGAAAATCCACTGAAATAATTACAATTGCTAAATAGGGTAAATTATTTTATACTAGTCAGGCTTTGACAAAAATGAAATAAATAGGACATTACACTAAAGAATAAAAAACTTTTTGACATGGTTCATGGTTTACTTCGTTCAGATTTGTCATTTCGAATCGCTTAGTTAGTCTCTTTATCATGTGATTTTTAAACAAATGTAGTCAACAATTTAATAATTATAAAATTGTTAAAGATTATGAATTTAAGGACCATTATAGAAAGCAACTTCTCATAATTTACTGTAGTTTAATTTATAAATCATTGAAACTTATATTAGAAACTTTTTATTAGTTATCTATTATTGGCATATATCTGACATTATTAATTAATTTTTTTAAAAAGAATATTGGATCTTACTTTCCTATTCTAAAATATTTTCTATTAAATATATATATATATATTAAATTTTCCATTTTTGGGTCTTAATGACTATAACCGTTGAAAGATACGGTTACATACAATGCAGTTTTAGAGGCCATTCACTAATATACACAGCATATCTATGCACCTGAAAAGTCATTAGAAATCATGGAAAGTCATAGATTTCGGTATTGAACAAAATTTGAATGTCAAGATTTTAACTATTTTTAAAAAAAAAATCATGGAAAGTCATGGATTTAGGTTGCATAAAAATCTAATTTTTAAAATGGAATTATTATTTAATGGTGTTCGGAATATCTGAATTTGTAACAAAATCCACGGTCATATTTTATTAAAATATAAAATGTTTTATCATGTTCTTTAAAAATTATGGTTTTGTTACAAAAAATGAAAGAAGAAATATCATTTCTGGAGCGAATTATCTTTTAAACAATTGTTATTTCAGAATTTTTGTTATTATTTATTTTTTTATCAATTACAAATTCTAGCTGAAGCAAGCCAGTCATTGCCGAATTTTTTTTATTCCACAATGAGAACAGAAAAATCACGAGTATTTCTTTCCTTTCCGGCGAATGAAAAAAATATCTTTAAGATATAATTCTGCAGAAAAAAAGAAAATTATTTTTATTTGCTTTTTTATTTTTTTCAGCTATTTTATTGCTTCTACTCTTTCTTTACTCTGTTTTTTAAATTTGAAATCTATAAATATGAAGATGCAAGTATATAACAGTTTTGGTTATACCTATCATTTCAATTAAATGTTGTTATAATGCTTTTTTAAATTTATTGTTGTGTTTTTCTCGGAGAAAATAGTAACTTCGTTAAGTCATGAGAAATTCTTGGAATCGGTCATGAATTTGAAAATCTAAAATGTAACAGATGCCCTGTATACATTTATAATCTCATTTAGGTTTCTTTTATTTAGTTATCAACAGTTCTTTTATTTAGTTATCAACAGTTCTTTTATTTAGTTATCAACAGTTCTTTCATTTCTTTTATTTAGTTATCAACAGTTCTTTCATTTCTTTTATTTAGTTATCAACAGTTCTTTCATTTCTTCTATTTAGTTATCAGTGTCAACAATAATCTTTATCTTATAAATGTTTTTAAGCATAAATTTTAAGTATAACACATCCAATAACTTTTTGTTTTTAAATATTATACATTATTTTTTTTTTAAAAAAATCTTATTGTTATTAACTATAAATAATCTCTATGCCATTTACATAATTTTTATTTTTGTAATAGATTCGTGTGATAACTAATAAGTTTCAGTTTTTTCTTGACTTAGTTGGCTGTAAAGCTGAGATATTCTTCATTAAAGGGTGATTTAAAATTTAAATCTTAATTCAAAAAATTATGTTGAACATGTAATTTGTTTAACTATTTGTGTAATATTTTTGTATCTAAATTAATATCTTGATGTTGAGTTTTTGTATAGAAAATTTTCAAGGATTTTCACTTTGTGTTTTAGTTCACAAAATTGATGAGGAGGCATTTCTGATGCTTGATAGAGAAATTTTAATGGAGAAGAATTACTGCTTTAGTGCCCAAAATCAGACGCAGTCTTAAATTAGAAAAAAAAAATCTGGCTAACCGTCAGGCTAATGGTGGGTGGTTTTCCTCTCCATGTAACGCAAAAGCGGGTTAGTTCCATCAAAAAGTCAATTTCTCCCAATACTTGATCCAGAAGTTTCTGTGTCTTCCGGATTGGGTCCAAAATTAAAAGGCTACATCAACCATCAATAAACAACACCAGGCCAGGTTTTTTGGAAGAGCTCAGCTGTGCCGTACCTGTCAGCTTGTGGAGAATTGGGAACATATATTAATTCATTGTACTAATTTTAAGCACGTTTGAGAGAAATTTTTTCATTTAAAAACAACCTATGAGTTTATAAAGCAGCATTGGTCAAACCCTAAAATAAAAGGGGAATTGAGGAAACAATAAGAAAATTGTTTAGTAACAAGGCACCTCCCTAAATCCTGATGGCCTCTTGCTGTCTATAGTTAGGAATTAAATCACGGCTTGTTGATTTACATGTTATGGTTTGATTTTTACTTGAATTTTCTCTTAAAATGTTTTTTACGCTTTAATTTCATGCTTTTGTCAATCTCTGCCCCTATGTGATTCCTCATTTTGAAAATTTTAATCACTTGTGTTCCTAGAGTATGTATATATGTTTTTTTGTTTAAAAAAAATCCTGGAATTTGATACCATTAGTACTGTTGTGCCAGCTGTAATTATATTCTGGGTTACAAACATCCCATATTTTACCATGTGAATTTGTTTCCTTTTATTAACTTTGCACCCCTACTGAAGATGCGACATCAATATCTCTTCTTATTGTTACTGTTTATTTTCTTTGTAATGTTTGTTTTCATTTAGTTTATTTCTAAGTAGCACTGTTTTCTGGTTTTCATTTTTAATATTCTACCTATTTGTTAAAACTCTAATTTAAAAATTTTGAATATGTTTGCTTATGTAATTGAACTGTTGCGCGCACCTCGAACTTTCGGAGTGTCCCCGGATGACCCCTCACGGTGGCGGGACGGGGATAAGCTTGTTATTAATAGGCTTAAACCCAAAATTGGGTCTTCTGTTCAACTACCGTTATGTAGACAGGAATTTGCATCGACTGGAATACAGACATAAATGCAGTTTCTGAAGAAATTTAAGACTTGTATGAAAAAGTGTCATCTAGCTCAGAGCCGTCTGATCATTTTATGCTTGCAGTAACAAAATTTGATGTGGCTACAGTTGTGTTGGACAAATGTCCAGAAATTGGGAAAATTTTAAAGTCTGGCAAATCAATTTATTATTTAGATAAGCTTAAATTAAGCTGATTTTTTGTTAAAAATTGCTTGTTTTATCTTATAACCATCGTTAAACAGCTGACTCAATTTTTTTGATTTACGACTACTAATGTTCAACTCCGTGGACTTGTAATTTTGAACCATATCCAGAAGACAAGGGAACTCCTGGATCAAGCTTTGGGAGAAATTTGCCTTCTTTTTTTTCTATACGATTTCGCGCGTGCGCGAGATGTCTACTTCGCAGTGCTCCGCGAGCCTCTATATTCTTTGCCGCGAAAACGCGCCTTTTAATCTAAAGTACTCATCGCCCTTTCTAGTAATACAATTGGAAGTGACAATGTGGTTAGGGTTGCACCCCGGCCGCCTTTACTTCTTTAAGTTGGTACTCATCTATCTGAGACTGTTTAGGCTTAGAGCTACCACTGGGAATCACACAACGACATACCGAGCATGGTGCGTAGCGTTTTTAGTAAGTACTTAAAGGTGCTTGTTTCCGATTTTCGTTTTTTAAAAGCCCTTAAAGGTGCTTTTTTCATTAGGTGTTTTTAAAAAGTGCTTACTTTTCGTTTTTCGAAAATTAGATTTTTTCTTTACCATGTCGATTTTCGCCACGTATTTTATAACCGTCGTTGAACAGCCGACCCAACTTCATGGGTTTACGACTACTAACGTTCAACTCCGTAGCCTTGTAATTTTGAACTAATCCAGAAGACAAGGAAACTCCTGGATCAGTACCCCCAGAGGTATTGATTTGTTGTGGGAACATGGAGGACTTTGAGACTCGACAGATTTAACGTGTATCAGTCACCATTTACTACACGGGGAGTCTTCGGCCGGCGAGGATCGAACCCACGACCTCTTGGATATGGGCCCAGCGCCCTACCGACCAGGCTATCCCGGCCCTGTTCGCCACGTATTATGCAAAAGCGCGCTTTTCACATTATACTATTCAACGTTTTCACAATTCATTTCGGCCTACCGTCGGTCCATAACGTATCAAAGCGCCAATCATTTTACATGTATGATGAAATACTTTTGAGTCCGCATGTGCGTCTACTGAGTTCGGTGAGATTCTAGCACTCTCTCATGTGCAGCTCTGGTGCATTTTGCAAGTTATTCCCAATTTCAGGCTTCATTTTTCCACCCACTGAAATCGAATCGAAAAATCTCTCAGAATCGTCAGAAACAAGTTGTTTTATCATGATCACGTAAAGTCTTTGAAAAATTAGTTTGCATTTTATTAATGTATATAGTGCTTGAAAAGTAATTATGAGGTGCTTATTTTTTGTTGAAAGATTTGGCTACGCACCCTACCCAGAGCCGGATTATACCTTTCGTAGGCCCTAGGCGCAGAGCCGGATTATACCTTTCGTGGGCCCTAGGCATAGCTGTTTTTGGGCCCTCCCCTCCTTCCCCCACTCCTCCCCTCTTTTCAAAATATATGCTAAAATTTTCTTGCATATTTTTTTTTACATTTTTATTAATATGGATTTTAATTTACAAATTTGTTTATCGAACTTTATCTGCAATACCGACATACTACCGATATTGCAGTTGATATCGATAATACCATTGTGATTAGTTCGATCGACAACAATGTTAAAGATAAACTTGTGAATACTTTTCCTATCGTTCACATTGCATTAAGTATATATTTGTCGATTCTTGGATCAAATGCAGAAGGAGAAAGATCTTTCTCCAGATTAAAATTGATAAAAAATTATTTGTGTTCAACAATGATCGTTTGGCATCGCTCGCTCTTATGTCTATTGAATACGACATTTTGCGTAGTTTTGGAATTCGACAGCTAATACAAGATTTCGTTGAATCCAAAAATCGCGAAAAAGTAATATATTAGATCATAAGATTCTGCAAAATAATTTATTACCGAGAAATATTATATTTTTATATGTATCTTCATAATTTTGTGCAAAATACACTTGTTGTTTTTAAAGCTAAATTATTTTTGTCAACAAATTTTTTTCTCCCAAGTTTTTTGTAGGCCCCTGAATTTCGTAGGCCCTAGGCACGTGCCTAGTGTGCCTATAGGTTAATCCGGCCCTGAAGTAATATAGTTCCTTATTTAACTCTGGGTGTTATTCAAATGTTTTGAAGACCGTATTAATAATAATTGAAAACAGAATAAGTTTGGACAATGGAGGGTCAGCGAACGAAAGTCAACGGAGATTTAAGATACGAGATTAAACAGAACGTAACAGAGTACACAAGACTGCTAAATTTAAGACTGTACATCCCAAATGTATATTAAATTCAATTATTATAGTACTTAATCAGGGTTGCACATGTGCTCTTCCTTACCTTAACCGACATTATGTGTTATAATAATAAATAATTAAGTTTTTACCACTTGAATAAGCAATAGTTAGGGCCATATTTCTAATATATCAGTAATTTAAGTCGTAAGAAAGTGCTCTCCTTTCACTCACACATTAAAGACACGGTTCCCAGTAGGCCACCGTAGTCAAGCATCACGGGCTGCGCTCAGTGTGCGGGTAGGTGACCACTGAGATTAGTTTGCGGTATTGGTCCTTGTTAAACTGTTCCACTGTAAAGTGCTTGACTTCGCGTGCAGGTCGTCGGGCTACCGAAGCGGGGATGCCACCCCCTCTTCAGAGGATCAAAATTGTGATGGCATGGATCAAAATTGTGGATCCTCAGGGATGTTTCTCAGACCGTCGCCAGTAGCCCATTGTGCAGTGCTAGTGCGACGTACCTACCTACCTGAGGCATGGAGGTAGCGGGTTCGAATACCTCTATGGATTTCTTTCGTGCTATCTGTTCTTCTATGCATTTGTCTCGGGTTTATAAGTCGTTTTTTGCACAAAACATACAAACCTGTCTGTGTATGTTTATAAATAAACTAAAATATTATGCAGCTCGTGCGATTCTGAATCGTTTTGTCTATTATTTGTTCTGCTTAAAATTCAAATAATGGATAGTGGCTTGTTTAAGAACCAAGTTAGTCCGATTTTTTTTAATGCTTTTTTTAGGCAAAGGTAGCTGCTTCGCTAAACTTTTTATTTTTAAATTTCCACGAGCAATTTGTAAATCTGGACTTCTCAGATCCAGCTATTTTCCGAGTCATCAAAACTTAATTTATTTGATTACAAAATCAACAGAACTTATCAAGTCTTGTTCTTCCTTCGCTTCTACCTACCAAAGATTTATGAATTTCCAAATATTGGGTCAATGTCTTTACTGGAAAAAAAATCAACTGTTGAAAATCTAACTTTTTTGTAAGTGATGCTCTTGAAGACTTGAATTGCTGACTTATATTAAATACTAAAAAGTTTGGGTAAGTGAATTTAATACATTTTGAATCTTGCACTAACTTAAATTTGTGTTCTTTAGAATATAGAGAAAAAAAATTTTACTTAGCAGAATTCTACAAATCCTTGACGTCCTAAGAATTTTTTTTAAAAAGGAAATAATCTTTAATTACTCATGTCTATCGATTGTATTACATGTATAATATCTGTAACAAAACATTCGTTACCATTTTGCGGCAAAAGTCGATATTTTTTATTCTTATATTTAATAAAATCCAATTTATTTCATTTAAATCAGATTTTTTGTTTTATTAAAATATTTTTTAAAGATACCTTGAGAAATTTTATTTTACAATAAGTATAAATTTATAATTATAATTAAAAAATTACATTGCTGTTTTAAAAATTGTTTCAGTTACATATAATGTCTGCAAAAAACCAAGATGTTAAAATGACAAATTAGTGATGCCTTTCATATCTTAACGACAGGTTGGCAAAATAAGTAGAATTATTTAACTCGCCAATTTAGATTTTTTTTATGTCATACAGAGTAATTTTTTTAAGAGTCAGAAATACATTTTATATATTAAAATATGGTTTTGAAGAAACTGCAATTAACTTTCACATTGTTCATTATTATCCTTATTAAGAATCCAAAATAATAATACTAATTTTTAAAGTGTCAGTGCTGTAATTGTAGTACACACTGCAAATACTAATGTATTTTTGCTAATTTAAACTTATTTACATAACAATATATTTATAACCAAATTTAAAAATGTTAAAATCTAAATTTAAAATGCTTAGTAAACTTTTTCCTTGATTTCTCTTTAGAAAAAATTTATTATTTTTCTTTAAAATCGGTTGATTTAAATCAAAGAACACTGATTTGAGGTAGAGCAAACAGATCAAGTTTCTGTTTTGTTAATTTAATTGTATTCTTTGTATGTAAAATAAAATTATATAAATAAACCAGAAGTATTTCTAAATCGAAACGACCAGAATTCTTAACTTAATCATTGATCGAAAAATAAGTTATTTAAATCAGATCAGAATTACTGTGAATCAGTTGTGAAATAATGATATGTCTACATCTGAAAAACGAAACAACCCATTTACGATTATTAAATTTATAGTACACTGTTGTAAGAAGTTAAGAGAATTTGCAGACTTGGTCGATTATCACTAGAACTACAGGACCGATTTTAATGAAATTTGATTTGTACATACATTGATATTTGTTTCGTATTGTATTAATGTATGTACAAATCAAATTTTTCATTAAAATCGGCCGATGTAGTTCTAGAGATAATCGGCCAAGTCTGCAAATCCTCTTAATTTCTAACACCAGTGAATTATCATAAAAAATTTTATTTGTTAAAAGCACATTAAAAAATAATAAACACCAAGACGTCAGTTAAGACATATACTTTATTTTTTTTTTTAAATGAACAGTTACTTTGAGTGGATAAGCGTGTGTTTCTAAAACATGAATTGATTTGACATTCTATTCTGACACTATAACAGAAATTTTTTCATGAAGCGTAAGGAACTCTTATACATAGAATAAATCTGCAAGAAAAGAACTGGACAGTGAATTACGAAGAAGTGCCGACAAATACAAGTGATAAAACAGACGAGGTTAAATGCTAACAACCACACTTCCCGTCAGTACACTTGCAATCTTCGCCGCTTTTGCAACCGCAGGGTTTTGTTTGCTTGCAGCAATCACCTGATGCCTTGTCGTCGTGGCATGGACCCTTGCCATTCTGACAACAACCTTCGTCTTTGCAACACTCCTTGGGCTCAGCTAGAAGGAAAGAAAAATAAAAATTAATTTACCTGAAACATGATTGAAAAAAACAAGAAAGATTTAACAGCTTCGTGTACTATTTTGTACGTTCACGTACGTATTGTACAAACTAAACTGCTGTTTGTAGAAAATGCAACACCATGAAGGAATCATCAGAATCAAATGAAATTCGCAGCAAATGTCAATTATAGGATATTATGCAAATTAATAAAGTTTCAGAGCCATCGCGCGTGCGTGGCGCGCGCAGCGCCCTCTGAATTGATGCTGAAAGCGTATAAATAAAGTGCTGTAGCGGGACGTTGAAAATAGTCTATGATTATTTGTTAGTGGAAAACGTTTAGTGAGACCTGAGTATGCCTCCACGACGGAAGAATAAGAAATTCAAGCAACTTACGGAGTTTGAACGAGGGAGGATAATCGGCCTTCGAGAAGGAGGATTTTCCTATCGCGCAATAGCAGCTCGTATGCAGCGGAACAGTTCCACAGTGATGCGAGTTTGGAAGCAGTGGACCGACGAGCACCGAACAACTCGAAAAACAGGCACTGGACGACAGAAGGTGACGTCAGAGCGCGATGATCGACACCTGCTCCGCATGGCGGTGAATGATCGCACAGCTTCCTCCAGGCAGCTGGCAGCACATTGGTCTACTGCTACAGGTGTACAATTGTCGGCTTCGTCAATTCGTCGTCGTCTGCTGCGCCGTGGATTGCGTGCAAGGATGCCATTATACAGGATTCCCCTCACGGCGGATCATCGACGGCTGCGTCGGCAGTGGGCTCTTGAGCACAGAGACTGGCGAGCTGATTGGCACCAAGTTGTCTTTTCAGATGAATCACGCTTCAATTTGTGGACCCATGATGGCCGTGTTCGTGTTAGACGTTATGCCGGTCAACGCTGCCTTCCTGAGTGTATTATTGAACGACATAGTGGTCGAACAACCGGAGTTATGGTCTGGGGTGCGATTTCGTATCATGGACGATCCAATTTGATACGAATTGAGGGTAATCTCAATAGCAACAGATACGTCCGTGAAGTGCTACAGCCCGAAGTCGTTCCTTTCCTTCAAGGCATCCCTGGAGCTATCTTTCAGCAGGATAATGCACGCCCACATGTTGCGCGGACTGTTAGAGACTTCTGTTCAGCACAACGCATGCAACTTCTTCCTTGGCCTGCTTATTCGCCGGATACGTCGCCTATTGAGCACGTGTGGGATATGGTTGGTCGGCGTCTCACTCGTGATCCGCGTCCTGCAGTTTCCAAAGACGAACTTTGGTTGCGCATACAAGCGATATGGAATTCTCTTCCTCAAGCAGATATTCAACATCTGTTTGACTCCATGCCACGTCGTATAGCAGCACTTATTGCAGCGCGTGGTGGCTGCACCAAATACTGATTTCGGACGCTTAATTTGTTTCTTTTGTTTTGAAAATTTCATCATTTATTTGTATCAGTACAAGTCGTTTCTGCATTAAATTTCATTTGATTCTGATGATTCTTTCATGGTGTTGCATTTTCTACAAACAGCAGTTTAATAGCGCATGACTGCTACGCAGATTCTCCACTTCATTAGATTCGAACCCGGTACACCTCATTGGAAGGCGAACGTTCTATTCCCTGAGCCACATAGATAAATATCGTATGATATTAAAATGGATACCAATTCCAATTTTGTTCGACATCCCAAAAAGGTATTGTACGATGTTTTCAAATACTGTGTAATGCCGATCGATATCTCCCAGCATTTACAAACGCAGTAGGATTTCGATAAAAATCGTCAACACGATATTCACAAAACGCATTATGATCATTGCGTATTTTTAGAAAAAAAAGAAAATTAGAGTTAGTAAAAAAAATTTTGCAGTTATTTTAGTATCGGGTCATAGGCGTGTATTTCTACATGCGCTACAATAATTGTATAATAATTTTCATTATCACCATTAATTCGATTTTAATGTGCAGTTTTTTTTGTTGTTGTTTTTTTTCCTATTACAATTCCGATGTAAGAATCTTATTTTTTAGGTACTAATAGAAATTCTTTTTTAAATGTTTTGTTGCACGAAGGTAATAGACACCATTGTCAGAAAATAAAATAATGGCAAGAATTAATGTTATAGTGAGTTATACCACAAGTAAACTCATTACGCACTTCTGTTTTTCATTACGTAGAACATGAGACTTTTTTGGGGGGAAATTCAATGAGTAACTTTTTATGTTTTCCGAGAATTTTACACATTTCATGGGAGCCGCATTCAACAACAATATTTCTCTTTATCGGTGGCAATCATTTCCCTGAATCGGCAACTTTTTTCTTCCAAAAACCGCAAAAAAAATTTGGTCCGGAGGTATAAAGATTGTGGGTCATTAATATGAAATCTCATTGACTGTGACCACAGAAACTGATGTCCTGATAGCCACGCAACAATTTATTATTTTTTTTTAAATGTCTAACGTATGATTCTTACATTAAAATTTAAATAGTTAATAAATTGAAAATATGCAGAAAAATATTTTCTTATCGTAGCGTAAAGGACAATTCAAGTATCGTGGATTTTCTTCCTTCACTATTCGCCGTTGTATTTATAAGTATCGATTTTTAATAATTATAATAATAAATAGTGTTTCTTAATTTATCCGAAGGTCAGCTTGGGCGAAATTAGTGTAGAGTTTAGTATTTTAATTAGTGTAAAATTTTAAGTATCTTAAAAGATATTTAAAATTCAAAATGATATTTTACAAATTATGTTTAAGCGTTTTATGTATAATGTTTTTCTTTCTTAAAAAATAACAATTGTTTCTTCATCTGCATGCCAGGTTCGCTAAAAAAAATTATAATTCCGACCAGTATAACAACTATGTATAAATTTACAACACAAAGGATTCAAAAATAAATCTGATACATACAACGACAATTAATTGAATTTTCAAAATTTATGAACTGACATACTTTACATACAGGGGAAATCGGGTCTATAGATAAATCAGTAGATAAAAATTATGCAGGAGATACATATGTATCAGTAGATAAAAATTATGCAGGAGATCTATATGTATCAGTAGATAAAAATTATGCAGGGGATCTACATGTATCAGTAGATAAAAATTATACAGGAGATCTACATGTATCAGTAGATAAAAATTATACAGGAGATCTACACGTATCAGTAGATAAAAATTATACAGGAGATCTACATGTATCAGTAGATAAAAATTATACAGGAGATCTACATGTATCAGTAGATAAAAATTATACAGGAGATCTATATGTATCAGTAGATAAAAATTATACAGGAGATCTATATGTATCAGTAGATAAAAATTATACAAGAGATCTGTATGTATTAGTAGATAAAAATTATCGTAACAAATAAACTAAAGATTTTTAAGTTTAATAAATTTTGATACGAAATTAAAGAATTAAAATGAGGGATCGCTAATACAATGTGAAGTTGGTTGCCAAGGTAACAAGCCCGGTTTTCCACAACAAAGTTATAATTTAGTAAATCGATTCATATCAAATCGCATTTAAACAAAAAAAAAATGCTAATATTTCAAGTTAAAACCTTCGCTTTTTCCATTAGTAATTAATTAATCTTCTCGAAAACATTGTCTTAATACGTCACAAATGAAGATAGCCCAGGGTCAGTCTACTCGTGCTTGCCTTCTTTTTTCCTTTAAAATTTCTTAGGCGCCAAGAAGTTTAATTTGAGGCGCCCTTACTAAACTAAGGTCACCCATGTGATGGTCTAGCTTTACTACTGCGTAAGACTACGCGAACGCGGAAATGAAATCTTTTTTTTTCAGGGATCATTCGTTCACAAGGGCAAATATACATGTGAATGCTTTTAATATTTAGAGAAAGAACAGATAAGTGGCCCACTTTAATATTTAGAGATATTTTTTTTGTCCCTTTTAAAAGATTACGGCGACTGTTATTTACTTTTTATTTCAATTTCTTCTATTAGTTCACACTCTTCCTATATCTTGTTAAAATTTTCAATCTTTAATAAAATACTTTTTATTCATCTAAAGTTCAAATAAATTTTTTTAAACTTGGTAGTGAATGACACTTGATGTTAATACAGTTTTTTCAAATATTAATTCGTTAATTAAATGAATCAATTTTAGTTTTATGTGGGAGAAAATTTTTTAATTATTTAATAAAAAGTATCTAAAATAAAATTTTTCTTTGTTAACCTAAGTAGCAATTGACTTTTAATTTTTTTTTAAATATTACTTGTTTATCTTTAACTAAAAATAAATAAAAGAAGCCTAATTACCGATTTTGCGGCAAAAACATGAAGACATAGGAATCAATTTCGCGTTCTTGATGAGCAAATATCAAATATGTAGATTAAAAAATTTAGCAAGTAATATAGGCTGATTTGGCTTCCATTTTATATTTTAATGGTTAAAAAATACAATTCAATAGTTAGAAACAAGTAAAATACGCTGAAAGCTAATGAAAGTTTAGGTATTTAAATCGATTTCGCAAGCTAATTTAATTAGATATTTAAAATATGTACGTAAGGTTTTATTTTTTTTAACGTTGTTTGATTGAATAATTTTTTTAAATAATTTTATTTCTAAATCGAAAATGTGCACACATAAAAACTATATTTTCATGTAATTTATAAAACCTATATTCTTTTCATACTTATTGCTTACAAAAGTAATATTTTTCATATCATTTATTAAAACTATCTTTTTAATATCATTTCAAAAACATCTGCTAGAGTCTTTTTTAATTTCTTCCTCTTAGTTTAGTTAAAACTTCAAAATTACGTAAATTATGGAGGTTATTATTTTAGTGGAATGTAAACTTTTTTTAAATTTTTTTTTACCATATGTTCGGAATATTAAACAATTAATGTTACAAAACTGTTAACTCACTGGAGAAAAAAAAATTATAACAGTAGGGAAGTACACGCTACGTTTTTTTAAATAATCGTATACAAATTGAAGATGCTTTTAATTATATATGTATATAATGGCTATAAAATTACGTATACAGTAATATTTTTCTCACTTAAATGAGTCTGAACTTAAGAGCAGCTCTTTATATTTACTTGACTAAAAACACAGTTATAATAGTTTCTAATTTTAGAGCAATTAACATAAATTTACATAATTACTTTCATTAATATTTCAGATAGAAAGAAAAGATTCTACTTCCTTCATATTAATAAAAAAAGAATTATAGGAACACAATTGCATTTAATAAGTAATATTTTTGACTACTTTTTATTTCATTTTATAAATTGAAATAAGTTCCATTGAACCTAATTTTAGAATTTTAAACTTCAAGTTTGCAAGTGCTTCAAAAACCTTAAAAAAATTTTAAGTATTAAGAATACATACAGCCTTAAAAATTTAAAACGTTTTAACTAGTTTTAACAGAACTCATTTAAATAATTAAAACGAAACAAAAAGTATTCAAAACCATTACTAAGTATCTTAATAAGGAAGTCGCGTTCGTTTAATTGGCTAACATAGAAGTATAATTCTTTTTCTGTCTGGTGCGAACTATTTATTATTGGTACTATATTATGATCATAAATAACACACTGGTTCATTAATAATTCTTTAATTGCTTCAGAATTTCATTCAAAAGTTCATTGCAAGATTCATTTAATTTAGAACTCATTTTATGATAGTTCCCTCAAGTAAATATATCAAAATGGCTCAAGGTAAACGCTTCCTCAACTTTTTACTAATCAAGATTCAGTGACAATGCCAGTGGCGTAATTAATATCATCGCAGTCTCTGTGGCGCGCGGGAAAAAAATATATTACTACAAGCCTGTCGAGCATTTATAAACCTTGAGAAGGCCGCCACTGGATAATATCTTGAAACGAGAATATTCATTAATAAACTTTTGTTGTTGTTCTTTAGACATTCCACGAATCCTTCACCTTTAACCTGAGTCACGCGGGATGTTTTCGAATATTTTTTCTGGTTGTTTAAACCACACGTCAATTTCGTACCACAAACGCAATCAGACACACAATAACAAAAATATTTTGATATGTTAAGCAATTAATATTTAAAGTAAGGTGATTGAGGGTGTATTTTTTTTTTATCAAATGAAAAGCTTAACATTTTTAAATTACGTGATTGAATAATAAATACATTTATTTTCTGCTAACTAAAAAGGAAAGAAATATTTTTGTTGCGAAATGGCTGATTTATCAACCACAGAAAGAAAATATCAAAATAATGACTGCTTGTATTTCTTGCACCTAAGCAATACGCACAAAAATAATCACTTCACTAAACAAATAAGTCATAAACTATTATGACAAATTGTTAGTCATAAACTATTAACTAATATTTAGAACAGCGGTTCCCGAAAAGGTGTTACGCTGAACCCTTGGGCTTCGGGGCAGAATTACAAGCAGAGTTCCGAGGGTTTGCATTTTTTCCTAACCAGTAATTGTTTATATTCAATTAATAATCCATAATTTATTTAATATTTCGACTGCTTTTTTCTATGAAATTATTGCATCTCAAATAAATAATGAACAACAAAAATAACATGCAAAATATACAAATTACAATATATCTGGATCTTCAAATAACATGCAAATTCAGCTGCAATAATAATGCAGCTGCAATTTTTTTTTCTTTTTAATAAATATTTTTTTTTAACAATGTATTAAAGAAAAGTATATACGTAGAAAAAATTTTCCATTTGTATTTCTCATCGAACTTTTTCAATTCAAAATGAACAAACTAAATGCAAAAATTAAGATTTACTTTTCTTTAAGAAATTATTCTCAATGTTTATAAAAGTTCTTTTTTGAAAAACTATAACTGAATCAGCTTTTTTTTTAATATTCAATTTTAGTATAGCAGACCTATACCAAGAAAAAATTCATGATTTTAAAATATTTCGTTCTTCACAGTTAATATTTTTATAATAATAAGTAGCTTTTTTTTTAGTAAATTAACAGTTGCTAATGATTTTTTTTTAAATATTATATACTGGGTTTTGTTAAAAGAAATTCGATCTTTTAGGGTTCCATAGTCGAAAACAGTTGGAAACCGCTGGCTTAGAATCACCCAAACTAATTAACCCTAATAAGTAAATTTTTTTTATTATGTTATGCATAGTAATCGAGGGAATATACGAAATTATAATCCCCGCATTTAATTACAATACGCATCTGGTAAAACCTAATCAGCAAATTAACATAATTTTAATTCTTGATTTCCGCGAGCCTCATGAGGGTGAATAAACAATTTCGAGGCAATAAATGTAACACGCCGAGTGCATCGAGTTCTGCCGGTGCTTTAATTATTTCTCTGCCTTCTAGTCTTGGATTCTATATCCCTCGAAACTCACGAACGTGAATAGACAATTTAAAGGCACCCTCCAACTGCAACGGAATCTCCGTAGTTTTAGAAAATAATTTTTCTTGAGGTAAAAAAATGTGATGTATTAATATTTTGTCGCTTACTACAAGCAAATAAAAACACACATATTAAGGTCAGATAGAGAATTTGTTAAGCTCGAAATAATAAAATATGATATGAATTTTACTTTCTCTTAATGGCATTTATTCCATAAATAGATTTATTAAGTTTAATGATGTAATTTTTGTTCCATATCTGCTTCAAAATCAGTCATTTTTGTCTGAAATACTTCTAAACCTATTTACACCGTGTTCTAATTCATCCTAATTGCGCTTTAAATGGATTCAGAATAATTATTTTCTTTAATTTGTAAGTAATCTTTTATAAATTAGGGATTTTTTTTTTTTGTAAAACAGTAGGGGAGAGTGGGGTCAATTGTAACATTTTTTACTTAACGATTTTTAACTAACAAAAAATCCAATATATTATTAGTATTAATTGACAGACGAGTAAAGTAGACTATCCTCTACTAGAAAAAAAATAAATACCCGATTTTAAATGTTATTATATTAGTTATTAACAATTTTTGACAGTCGTGCAGTTGTTACAATTGTCCCCACTTACGGGGTCAATTGTAACAGTTCATAAATTCAACTAAAACATAGTTAATTATACATATTATCATAGTTGTGATATTTTTTTTTATTGATCAAAATAGTAGTGATATTTTAGGAGTAAAAATAATAATGAGCAGAGACCTTTTAACTTTAAGGGGTTAAAAATTTTAATTTATGCTGTGAAAGGTGACAAATAAAATAATGCACATGCAACATAATATAAATGATATAGGAAACTATTGGTAGTCCTTAAAGAGTTAAGTAATGGTTTGTAAACATAAGATTATTTATTTTCAGCTGTTACAATCGTCCTTTTACTTATTGTTACAATTGTCTCCAAGACGCCAGTTCAGCTTCATTTGTTAAAAACAATGCTAGTTAATTAGCAAAACTAATCTTTTTTTTATTGAAATGTTAATTAAAGTGTCCACTTACATATTCGGTTACTAATTTTTATTTGTTTAAACAAAACTACTTTGTTACAATATAATATTTTAATACCAAAAAAAGTACTTGCGTGGCGTGAAAATATCTTTTGTGTGATGTAACTCTTTCAAAAGTACATAAAAATGGTTGCCATCAGAAGTGTACAAGTAGATTTATTAAATACACCTTGTACCAAATCTAGAACCCGACACTCGAAATTTTTGCTCTGTTACAATCGTACCCTGTTACAATTGACCCCACTCTCCCCTATATATTTTGTTAGAAATGATGATATTTTGTATAAGAAGTTAACAATTAGTAATTGCAATTATGAGTAATTATTCATATATTTATGCTGCGTTAAAGTTAATTTCTAATTGTAGAAGTAGTTTAAAATGATAGTTCTTAATGCTTTCAAGGTTGAAGCTGATGCTTCAAACTGTCACGGAAGTGCAAAGTTGCAGCTCCAAATTGTTTTTAACACACAATCACATCAATGTCGTGTTAAATAACAATTTTATATCCCTTTTATATTAATATTAGTTTTTGAGAAATATTGGTTCCAATAGAAGCCGGTACTTTAATTTTAGCCAGACTTTATTATGTGGTTTAAACCAAAAATCCGGCAATAGTGCTCATAAGTCTAGATAGAGGCTTATAAGAATTATATTAGGTTAAAAAATTTCTGCTTTAATTCGCTACCACTGATGAATAATATTGCGCACGAAACTCAAACGTTGGAGGGTATGAATAACTGCAACAAGTAGCAGACGATTTTATTGAAATTTGTTTAGAACACTTCTTGAAGATATTAATCTGATATTTCATTAGAAAAGCAAGTTGAGTTAAAATAAATTTAAGTAAGGAATCGAGTTCAAGTGAATGATCCCTTCTAGTAAAAGCGGACTTGAGGGGACTTTTTAATGAATAATTTCTACGAAAACATTCTTTCAAGAACACAAAGATAACTGAACAAGAACACACCCAGTTTAGAAGGAAAATGAAACAGGCGAGACTTATAGAAGACAGGGCGTCTCAATTTATAACAAGTTGGCTGTTTTTCTTCAGGCGTGTAAATATTTGAAAGAGATGAAATCAGTTTCATCAACACTTGCGAACAATAGATGAAGCCAACCAATTCTAGTGTTTTCTCACTGAACCGAATCCTCCGACAGAAGTTTAAGAATGTTCACATAACAATGGAACATAAAACAAGCAATCGGCTCTTTAAATGGTATGATGTTCCGTAAATGTAAAAGCATGTTTTAGAAGAGAGAAAAGAAGGGAAAAAAATATTCACAATAAAAAAAATTTCATTCATAGGAAAACGAAGTGGTGGATTCAACTACTAAGGAAATGGATGTGGTATACACAATGACCAGGCACAATATAAGCAGCCAATTGAAAAAAAAAAGAACAATAATAATAATGGGATCGTTGAACTTTGTCCCACTCTTACTGAAAATACTGGAAAAAAAAAGAGAGTCAGAAAAAATTGAACTTTTTTTTCTTCTTCCTGTTCACGAACAAAAATGCTTGGAATTCTTCAATTAACGGTAGGTTGCCATTATCAAATTGAAAGTAGAGTTTAATGACACCGTAACCAAAATCGGTTAGACCACGCCAAACAGTATTATGCTATCTGCATGAGTAGATCAAAGAGTACTATGTTTGAAGAAAATAAAGTAAAATAGAGAGAGCTCTGAGGCACCTAGAGTCTGTGTTTAACTAATAAAAACGAACTTCCGGAAGCTGCAGTACAAACAATAATAAGGAAGTTTTTTAAAGTTCTGTCTACCGGTTCTTAACATTTGCCGGAACTAGTATTTACACAATTTAAAAACTCGAAATTGCGTGCAGTTCATATGCCGATAAATTTGCAGTGAGTACCAGTTCTTCGAACGAATCGAAAGGTCAATGGCTAGTTATTTTGAACCCAATCCAGAAGACAAGGTAACTCCTGTATCAAGTATTGAGAGAAATTTTGCCTTCGTGGAAGACATTTTGATGGAATTGACCCGCATTTGCGTTACATGGACAGAAAAAAAAATTCGAAACTGTAAGCCGGATGCGGAATTCGTATCGATCAGCCATCGCTGGTATTCGAACTAAAATTATGATTTTGGACAAAATTTTCGAAACTGAGTTTATTATGAATTTGAAATCCCTGTACTCTAAGGTTTCTAAAAATACTTTATTTTTGTTTGTACACTAATTCTTTACTAAGTTATAGCAGTTTTTGTATAAGGTGATAACAGACCACCTTAAACACAATATCTCGTTTTTTTTTTTTTTTTTTTTAAATAATTGTCAACAATTTTTCATGAGTGTTTCTGATTATAGCAGACATCTTTTGAACTAAAGACTAAGAGAAAAAAAGCAGAATTTTTTTTATGCATGTTTTTTCACAAAGACAAGAGCGAAAATTTTAAGAAAATTGCTTTTTTAACTACTACATTGATCCCTAACTCAGTAGTCTACGCACGTGCTTTTAAGATAATAATTCAAAACGTAGTTGATAGCCTTATAAACAAAATCCTCAAAGGATTGTTTGTTTCGAGTTATAGAAATTTTTTACAGTGCTGAGGGTATAAGTAAAAAATTGCCTTATTTCCATCTAAAAATTGCCTTTTAAAGGAAAAAAAAACTTTCAATTTCTATAAATGGACAGTAAGTTAGAGTAACTAGATTAATTTAAAGGAGACTGCATAAACACCTGTCTTGTTCCATTTTTCATTATCATAAATGCGGGCTCAATAAGGGTCGGAATGTTTTTGGCACAAATATCCGAGTTTTATGATTCACATTTGAAGTAGTTAGTTTAGTTTTATATGCAACTATATATATGTTTAATTTTATATTGCACTAATTTATTTTCATTAAAAGATTACTTAATAATTAAATGATTAAATTCAATAAAAGATTAAAATCATTAAAAGATTACTTAAAAGAGTTCGAACCTAAAAAAAGTGAAACATTGAATCTTAAATCAGTTTTAAAATTCTGTTTTAAGGTTCAGAAACATTAGCAATAAATGTTAGAAAAATGTTTCGTCGAAATAGTTGAATCCACACATTTTCAGCGGTTACAAATAACAAATAAAAACGAATTAATATCTTTGTATAAATTATTAAAATAGAAAAACATTAACGCATCTGAATATTCCTGTTATTTTGACAAGAGGTTAAGGAACAAAAATAAAAATTTTCTCATAAATAAATTAAAAATTTTTCAAAGACGCTTAATTAATATTTTCACACATACGATAAAGAAAATAACAGTTATTTTTTCTAAAACAATTGAAAGAGATATGATAAAAATTTGAAACTGACGGTTCTCTTTATTTATTTTGTTTTCACATTTACTACTGGAACGCAGTTGTAATAAAAAGAGAGATTTTGATCTAAAGATTAAATAACGAAAATGAATTAATAGATTATGAAATGATAAGATTATTAAATTAGATTACGAAAATCTCGCAACTCTAGAAATTAAATGTTTAGAACAATATGAATTTAGTTAAGATATTTATAGACGAATTACTACTCAGCATTTCTTCGACTACGATTCATATAATTCTTAATTGAATTTATGCAGAAAGGGTTTAAAAAAGGAATCAATTTTGTCCATTCTTCTACAAGAGATAAAATCATTAATTTTATGAATTAAAACTAATTATTTACAAAAATGTTACTTAAAATCCAATACATTAAAGATTAAATGACTCTCAGAACATTTAGGTAAAAAAAAAAAGAATTTTAGAACAGGACACTTGTTAAAACTAATACAAAAATAGAATATCTATAGGTTTAAAATATTTTCCAGGCGTTAAAAAGCAAGAGGGAGGCCGGGAAACCTCATAAACAACCATTCTAGATTTCAATATAAAATCATAAAATAAAACCACTTTAAAAGCCACGTATATGTAAGTGATTCTTATTTGAAAACAAAAATTTTATTAATATTAAAATTTTATTAACTTTGTAAATATGATTTTGAGATAAATATGAAATCATAAAATAAAAATCCTTAACAAAAGCCACGTATATGTGATACGACGATTCTGAAAATTAATACATTCTTTGTTTTTTTATTTTTAATTTTTTAAATATAATGAGATGAATATGAAATCAAATATTAAAACCCCGTAACAAAAGCCACGTAAAGCGAATATTATGAAAATCAATATTTTATTAATTTTATATAAAATATTAAGATGAATATGAAATCATAAAATATATCTATTAAAAAGCCACGTAGTGATACAACCATTTTGAAAATTAATATATTAATTCTTTTTTTATTTTTTAAACATTGGAGATGAATATGAAATCAAATAATAAATCTCCGTAACAAAAGCCATGTATATGTAAAGCGAATATTACGAAAATGAATATATTTTATTAATTATTCTTTTTAATAAAATATTGAGATGAATCTGAAATCATAAAATATATCTACTTAACAAAAGCCATGTATATGTGATGCGACAATTATGAAAATAAATTTTTTAATTCTTTATTTATTTTTTAAACATGATGATGAGATGAATATGAAATCAAATAATAAAACTCCGTAACAAAAGCCATGTATATTTAAAGCGAATATTATGAATATGAATATATTTTATTAATTATTCTTTTTAATAAAATATTGAGATGAATATGAAATCATAAAATATATCCACGATAAGAAAAGTCACGTAGTATACGTGATACGACGATTATTAAAATTAATATATTAATTCTTTGTTGTTTTCTTCTTATTTTTTAAATATTAGAGATGAATATGAAATCAAATAATAAAACTCCGTAACTAAAGCCATGCATATGAGAAGCGACTATTATGAAAATCAATATTTTATAAATTTTTTTAAATACATATTGAGATGAATATTTTATTAAAAAGAATAATTAATAAAATTTTGATATTTATTTTCAGTTCATATATTTGAAGATGTAGATTAGAATTAAGAAGATATATTTTACGATTAAATAATCGTAAAATATATCTACTAGAAAAAAAGCTACTTATATATGAAACGAATATTATGAAAATTATTATTTTATTAATTTGTCGTTTCTTTAAAAAAATATTATAGGAATATAAAATATGCTTACCACAGCAAGATTTTTCTACGTCAGCCATTGTATATTTTAGAAGTTCAGAAGATCTCAGGGAAGACTTTGGAAGAGCTAAGATGATAGTAGAATGAAGAATTCCTCGTGCGCTTCCTGCTTATATGAATGGAGAATAAAACCGTGTGCAAAATGTACGGAGAGACGACTGAATGACCTCACAATCGCTGTTTATTTTATTCTTTTTTTTATTTTTCTTTATCTACGGCGTGTCTCGGTTGGTTAATGATGACGATTGGAATTTTGATATGAATCATCCCTGTTGATTAGTTCTTTCTTTCTTTTCTTCTTCTTCTTTTTTATCTTTTTCCCGCCATTTTTTTTTTATTCTAGAGCGGCCTCCTTTAGGTTTAGGTTTCCCGCTCTGATATATTTATTTTCTACGAATCAGTTATTGTTGGATAAAAGTATACAGATAAATTAATAATTGCTATTTCTTTTTGGGGATGCGTTATATAATTAATTCTTGACTTCTTTTAAATTAAAAATTTTAATGGCACAGTGAGAAACAACAATAAAATAATGCATAATTTTAAATAATTTCGATTAGAATGATGGGATTTTTCATTTACTAAGATACAATCGTGATGTTTCAAAGGGCACTGTACCGTAATAAATAATAAATGAAAAGAATTATGGATTAAATGATATTAAATAAACAAGAACTCGATAGATTCCAGAATATCAGACGATATTAACTCACAAAACTATTGGCAGGCAGGCATTCTTTTGTTGGCGAGTTATGTTCAAGCTTATTTCTTTCAAAAGCTCCGTATATTAACTGTACCTTTGTCGCAGTATCTACCTCTTCGAATTTTAAAAACTTTTCGGTAACGGAATGTCTGCAATAAATTTGTTCACTCAATTTTTTGGAAAGTTTCAAAAATTTAGTCTGCTTTTCGTGCTATCTTGCTGCACTGCACTCTGTTATTGCTTAGATTAGCCTTTGTTTTCGATAATTGAGTACTTCAAGAAGATCAAAAATACCCGCACATTTGCCCTATGACATCAGTTCCAGTTGGTCGTTTTTTATTTTATTTTATAACTGTCGTTGAACAGCCGACCCAATTTTCGGGTTGACGACAACTCATGTTCAACTTCGTTGCCTTGTAATTTTGAACCCAACCCAGAAGACAAGGGAATTCCTGGATCAAGTATTGGGAGAAACTTTGCCTTTGTGGAGGATTTCTTTGATGGAACTAACCTGCATTTGCGTTTCATGGAGAGGAAGACAACGAGAACCTTCCACGGTTAGCCTGACGGCAAAGGGACTCTAACCCATGGACAGTCTACCACTTCGTCTTGTGTACAAGTGTTCGTTTTGTGAACACTTCCCAATTCTCAGATAATTTTTCCAGAATTTTTGCTACTCCGCTTTTTAAACCTGTCTAACCTGATATTCGAGCACATAAAAGTATTCTCATAAAGTCGCTTAGCAAATTCATCGACATTTGTAAAGATTCTGGGAGATTGCGGCTTCTTCGAATGGTGAACCACTTCAGTAATGATTCTTCAGCATTCTTGTGATCTGCTTTTCTCAACTTTTTTCTGCCATCTAAATTTTTTTTCATGAGCAGAAATTATTAATTGCCTATTTTTCCATAGGTTACAAACTGCAGATTTGGATAGTTTATATTTCCTGCAAATATCAGCTTGATTGCATCCATTTTCAATTTTTCTGATTTTGCCCATTTTATCATCAATGGAGAACGTTTTCTGATCGCCATATTTAAATTTAAGACACTTGTTTGCAGGATTTTTTTAACTGAACTGAGAGCAAGAAGAAGTTGAAATGAGGGCCTTATCAACACATATTAGTGTCCAACTCTTTGATCAATAATGAATAATTACTCATTCCCTCTGACAGAAAATGCATATTGATCCCACTGACACCTTACAGGTGCATCATCTGCCTGGTTTGGAAACATATCCTTGGTTTGTTTAGGGATAGGAAAATGAGATAAAAGAAGCAAACAAGAAAAAATGCTATACATTCCCCTCTATAGATGGTTTTAAAAATCGGTATATGTATTTATTTTGAAGAAGAAATTTCAAAATTATTACAAAAAAAAAAAAATGGGACAAAATTTCGACGAAAATAGAAAAAAATTCATTATATCCAACTTCCTCACTTTTTTGGTTCACTATATCCATAAAAAATACCATTATACGTGTATAGCAAGGCACGGGATTTCGTTCACTATATCCGGGAGTTCACTATAAACCGTGTTCACTATAGCGGGGTTTGACTGTTTATGTTCTACATGGTTTTGTGCCGGTCTCAAGTTAGAAATATAACTTGAAAGAACTGAAATCTTTGTTTAGGAATCTTTGTGGAAGAATAAAGTCTGTGTTGCTTAAATGAATGGATACTTGACAGGCTTGGCTTACTCGAAATGGAATGAAAAGAACAGTTGCTAACGTAATCAAATGACACGTTTCAACAACCAATCAGGATCGAGATACCTACACTATGTCACTTGTAGGAATCCCATTAATGCATTTCCTCCTTTTTTTTAAAAAAAAATAAATAATTAAGTTTAAATTGTATATTGATCAGGAAAAAAAAAAGATATAACCTAAATAAATTTTGATCTAATAATTAGATTTTCATTTATTAAAATGCAATTTTGCAATGCAATCTCATCTCTTGTTTCATAAGGCAATGCACCGAATGGGCGATGGAATAAAAAAAATATAAATTTATTGAATAAATGATGTGAAATAACCAAGAACTCAATAGATCTCAGCATATTAAACGATGCGAACTAACACAACTCTTTGCAGGTAGGTAATTATTTTTTCTTTTCTCTGTCTAACTAATTTATTTCTTTCAAAGGCTTTGAATTATTCTCTCCGTAATGGATAATCTATTGTAGTGTTTACCTTCTACGAATTAGAAGTACTTTTCCGTAATGTGTTATCAACAATAAATTCTTTCACTTAATTTTTTGAAGAAACAAGTAACTATTTAACTGTGAATTATCCCGGTTCACATTAAAAAGAAAAATACAACATTTAAGCAAACCAAATTACTTATCTGTTCTTGGTTATTCATATTTTAAGGGTCAAAAGTTTTGTTGATTTGAGATTCGCTTTATTTTACACACAAAAATACATTTTTATGTAGAATTCGGTGAAAGGACATGTTCTCACTGGAAATTATCATTTATTAATTGCGCAAGAACGGGTTCTCATTGAAAAACTACTATCACGAAATGATAGTAATCTTTCCTAACATCTATTGTAAAAAAGCAAATTACAAATGCCTGTATTAATTTTAAACTTTTTCTAAGAAATTCGCGTCAATTTGGATTTCACCCATTTTGCCGATAATGTTATCTGCAAAGTGGATATCGTACACAAAGCCTAGGCAATGTGTGAAACATTTAACGGTTTGTGGGTCGGTTTTTTAGCAATGTAGACAATGCCGAGGTATTGTCTGCAATGCAGATTTCCCATTTCACAGGAAACGTGTATATATTTATTAAAAAAAAAATATTGAAATGTTTGTTTTAGAGATAAGGGTTTAAAGGTTGTCATGCTATTGTGTATAATATATATGTATATCACAAGTGTTATCATAAGGTAAATATGTTTTGCAACGGAAAAAAAGGGTTATGTCCTAAATCTTTTTATTCTTGACGAATGGTTCGTTTAAGCTTCTCGAAAAATTGAAGTGTTCACCTCAATATTTTTTTTAAAATTCAATTCCTACTATTTACTGTTCACTTGTTACTTGTTCATGTTAAAAAAAAATAACGAACCATTGCTATATTTGGAAGAAATTTCAACAGCTGCTAATATTTTAACTAAGGGAATTTTATAATGGTAACTCTTATTCTTTTGTTCCACTTTAAAAGAAGCATTTTGTAAGTGTTATTTATTAATGATAGATATAATAGAAAAATTTAAGAAATATATATTTGCGTTGTTTATTACTTCTAATTAGGGGGGGGAAAGGTTAAGAACTTTTATTTGATAGAAATATTTCTACATTGTTAAATAATGTAATTAACACCCTAAAAATTCGAAAATTAACTCCGGAAATAAAGTAGCTAAATACTGATATTTTAAATTAATTTTTCGATTCCTCTCTTGATACTTAGAAATCGAGCGTTTTTTGCTCAATATAAGGAGAGAAAAATCTAAAAAAATATATTTAAAAAATACTTCATGTTTTATTAAAAAATATAGTTTCAATTGCGGATAAACAATATTATAAATTCAACTTCATGATTTTAATTACTACTTTTTTTTTTTAATCTAAGTTAAACGATGTTTTCTCGAAATTTTATTTGTAAAGGCCTAATGAGCATTTCGAATTTGGGTAAGTTTTCAATGAAATTTCTTATTTATACACATCATATTTTATTTTATTTTTAATAACCGTCATTGAACTGCCAACTCATTGAACTTTTGGGAACCAACTCATTGAACTTTTGGGTTTACGACTACTAATGTTCAACTCAGAAGCCTTGTAATTTTGAACCCAATCCAGAAAACAAAGAAACACCTTTATCAGTACCTCCAGAGGTATGGTTTGTTAGAAGACTTCGTGACTCGACAAATTTAACGTGCCTCAATCACCATTTACTATACCGTCTTCGGCCGGAGGAGATCGAACCCACAACTTCTTGGACATCACATCAAAGAAAAAACGAGGGAAAACTATATATTCTTAAGGCCTGTTTACACGGTCCAATTTCTTGAATCCGAGAAATTGGACGGATTTCTCTGTCCAAGAAATTGGATGATTCGTTGACACTATCCAAGTTCTTGAATGTCGCTGATTCGTTGAAACAAAAACTTGCGCATGCGCATTGTTCATATTCAACATTATAAAATAATACTTACATAAGTTTAAAATTACTAAATAAATTCAAATAAAATCATACTAACACAAATAAACCTCAACAGATCAATTTATTTGGACTAAAATCTATGAAAACCCACAACAAAATGACATAATTTGCTGCCTGCTTGTTGACGTCACAAAACCTAAGACGCTGATTGGTTAAGGGAGAAAAAACTTTGATGGAAAGTAGAACATGCTCTACTATCGTCCAAGAAGTTGGACCAAGTTCTTGGATGTTTGTTTACACGATCAAAGCTCAAAGCAAAACAAGTTTCCATCAATATCAATCAATCTCTGTCCAAGAAATTGGATCGTCTAAACAGGCCTTTAAGGACTAGTGTAAAACGTTGTAAACATTCAGTTTACCGCTTAACTGGTTATGCCGAGTTAACTCGGGTATGTATGTATTGCAAATATTTATCATCCCGAGTAAACTCGGGCATAGCAGAATTCGTTTTATTTTATCACGTTTTTATTCGGCCGGAAGCAAAAAAAAAATAATAATCATCTGCTGTGATTGGGAGTTTGCCAATTTTTGTCTGGGAGTTTCGCTATTTGTGGGACTGCAGGCGTGTTTGTATATACCATGGTTGATGAATTTACGTAGAAGAAAGAGTAACAAAAATGGCGTTCGCGATCGAAAGTGAAAGTAATGCTGGTGATTTTTCAGATTATGAAGATGTCAACCTATACAAAGACTAATATTTAACTTTATTCATTTGCCCGAGATAATTTGAGATAGTAAACTGATGGTAAATTAAACATTTTTCACACATAAAAAAATTAAAATTTTAACTTAAAACTTGTGTATCTATATTATATAAAACGCTAATACGTACGTATGTATGTATGTATCAATAAAACCAATGATATTTCTTTTCTCGCGCTGGCAACAGTTTTCATTTTTAATTGATTGGATTCGGCGCGCAAGAGCACGTAGTGAGCAACCAAATAACAATAACCAGAGTGAGCATTATCAGGTTGTTCAATTCAGATTCATGCACTAAAAACATGACAATATTTAATTTAAACTCAATTAGGAATTAATTAATTAATTAAAGTGAGAATGCTTTAAAAGGCCGCTGTTGAATTGATATTTTTCTACTGGGAGCTACCTAAACGTCTAAAAAACGTTTAAGTGTTTGTATTGAATGCATTGAATTTTTTTTATATTTCGCGTTTATTTACGCATTGAATTTTCACGCTTTAAAATGCAGAATATTAGTGAAGCAATATTTGATAATTTATTTTGCTAATATGTTTCTTATTTAGCTAATGTTTTGATTTTTTTCACCATGTGCAATCTAAATAGCTAATATACTTTTTTTAAAAAGCCAATAAGAACATTGGTAGAATTCATCCACATAAGTACAATACTATGTCTTTGATGATAAAATACTATGTCTTTGATGATAATATATTATGTCTTTGTGCTAGAACATTGTGTTCATTGGCGAGCGAGCGCAGCGAGCCATGGTTCACGGCGTGAACAACATAGGATTGCGTAGCAATTCTCGGGGGTTGGCGAGCGTTAGCGAGCAGCGGGTGGAGCCTCCTAGTTATGTTTTATTTTAGTTCCTTGTATTTATTAATTTAAAAAAATTGTAAAGCGGTTAAATAATCAGAACTAGCTGAAGCCAATTACAATTAAGTAATTAATTTTTATACTTTACATAAAATTTTAGGTACTTATTAATGAGTTATAAAAGTGTTTGAACATTTAATTATTATTTTTGAAATTTCAAAAAGAATAAATACAAGAGAAATTTTTGCGATTTCACTAATCAGCAACGCAAAACCTACATTTCTTAGACCAGAGGTTTCCAATTCTTTTCGACCACGGAACCCTAAATAATCAACTTTCTTCCGACGGAACGCTGACTTTAAAAATTAAATAAAGGCAATTGTGTACGAGTTGTGTAAAAGCAGTTGTACCCATTTAACGAGACTAATATATAGACTTATATTTTATTGTTGTCTAAACTGTCTGGTTGTCCCTACATAATTTATACTTTTATAAGACGAATGAAATTTTTTAATCGTTTAATCATTAATAATATTAAATTATAGGTTTTTATCTTGGCAGTTAAATTTGCTTTCCTAGAGCTGTATCAAGTCTAGATAAAATTTGTTTTTATATTGCTGTAAAATTAAAAAAAAAAAAAGAATGACTATAAACGTTGATAAAAGTTATTTGGGTAACATATTTCTTTGTTAAATATTATTATTATTATTACTATTTTATTTGAAAAGCGCAATGTGAAATACTATTATTTTTAGTAGATGCTTATCCTTTTCATAATTTCTCACATTTGTTGTTAGAAAAACTGAATATTTTTTTTAGAAAAGCTGAATATTTTCAAATATTCAGTTTAATTGTTTAATATTCAGTTTAATTGTTTTAAATGGTGCCCACATTTGAGTTAAGATGTGCTTTTTACGACTATGACAGTCTTAATCTATCGTATCACAATGTGTTTGAATTTTAAGGTGACGAGAGGTACCTGAAAAATCAGTTTCAAAAATTAAATTCGCGAAAAATGTGAATTTTTTTTTACATACATTATCAATATTTTCTGGTAATTTTTAATTTTTGAATTAGTTTTTAAATTTTCTTGTTTTTATAACCGTAAAAAACGTTTGAATAATGTTAGATGTATTAAAACTTTAAACAATTCGCTTTGCATGGCCAGTTAAATTATTCTTGTTTTACAAAACGATTTCAATCCGGGTGTTGTTTACACTGGTTTTTTTAAAGATTCCAGTGATTTCGGGAGTCTTTTTCGGAAATTAGGTTAAATTTATTTTTGTAAAAATCTTATTGACTAATTCTTTTATCTATTATGCAAGTGTTATTTATGCTTTTTTTGAAAATGTATTTTCTGGTAAATTAACCAAGGTTATTAGTACTGCTCCTCAGAGTTATCAAAGTGTGGATTTACTATTTTTTTGGAAATTTATTTTTTAATCGATTCATTTTTTTATTATGATTTTAAAAATCTGAAGAAGAAAAATATATAATCAATTGCTAATACGAATAATCTGTAATATAAACAAAAATCTTTCAATTGGTTTATTGCAAACCATTCAGCTTTTACTTTATAAACCTCAAACTTTTTTTTATAATTCCTATTATTAGTTAACACTCTGCCTGTATCCTGTTCAAATTTCAAACGTTAATAAAATACTTTCTTTTCATCCACTTAAGTTCAAATAAAATTTTTTAAACTTTTAGTGGATGACACTTGATGTTAATATAGTTTTTTACAAATATTAATTCATAAATTAAATAAAGATGTGCGAAATATGAAATGGAATTTTCTGATCAGTTAAGCTTTAGTCATTGTTTTAAATTTTATTAGTTCAGTTTTTCACGTATTTTAAAAATAACATCAGTTATAGTTTCTAACTTAGTTAATGATAATTTCTAACTTCTCTTTTAAACTTTTGTAGTGGATGACACTTGATGTTAATATAGTTTTTTACAAATATTAATTCATAAATTAAATAGAGATGTGCGAAATATGAAATGGAATTATCTGATTAGTTAAGCTTTAGTCATTGTTTTAAATTTTATTAGTTCAGTTTTTCACGTATTTTAAAAATAACATCAGTTATAATTTCTAACTTAGTTAATGATAATTTCTAACTTCTCTTTTAAACTTTTGTAGTGGATGACACTTGATGTTAATATAGTTTTTTACAAATATTAATTCATAAATTAAATAGAGATGTGCGAAATATGAAATGGAATTTTCTGATTAGTTAAGCTTTAGTCATTGTTTTAAATTTTATTAGTTCAGTTTTTCACGTATTTTAAAAATAACATCAGTTATAGTTTCTAACTTAGTTAATGATAATTTCTAACTTCTCTTTTAAACTTTTGTAGTGGATGACACTTGATGTTAATATAGTTTTTTACAAATATTAATTCATAAATTAAATAGAGATGTGCGAAATATGAAATGGAATTATCTGATTAGTTAAGCTTTAGTCATTGTTTTAAATTTTATTAGTTCAGTTTTTCACGTATTTTAAAAATAACATCAGTTATAATTTCTAACTTAGTTAATGATAATTTCTAACTTCTCTTTTAAACTTTTGTAGTGGATGACACTTGATGTTAATATAGTTTTTTACAAATATTAATTCATAAATTAAATAGAGATGTGCGAAATATGAAATGGAATTTTCTGATTAGTTAAGCTTTAGTCATTGTTTTAAATTTTATTAGTTCAGTTTTTCACGTATTTTAAAAATAACATCAGTTATAATTTCTAACTTAGTTAATGATAATTTCTAACTTCTCTTTTAAACTTTTATAGTGGATGACACTTGATGTTGATACAGTGTCAATTGATACAGTGTAGATGTTGATACGGTATAATTTTTTCAAATATTAATTCATTAATTAAATTTAATGAATTAATTTTAGTTCTTTATGGGAGAAATGTTTTTAATTATTTAATGAAAAGTAACTAAAATAAAAAATTTTTTCGTTGACCTAAGTCGGAACTGACTTTAATTTTTTTTTTTATATTTCTTGCTTTATTTAAAATTTATAACATACTTTTGAAGCGAATGCATAGGTTACCAGTTAACATTAGTCAGTTAATTTTCCTTTAAAGATCAGCACAATTTAAAAAAGAATTAGTTTGTTTTTTTAATCTCTTAGTAAGTTCTTTCAAATCAAGAACGTTTCTCTATACAGGTTCCATTGCGTTTTTAATAGTTTGTTTCGATAACCTACATATTTTTAAAAAGCCTATCAGTAATTTTCACAATATATGTAAAAAATACCATATGGTTGGATTAACGCATTCAATTAATTTTTTAACTTTTTGCTATTTCAACCACTGTAAAAGGAAGTGTTTATGCATTATATGTTTGCATTTTAAATTAATTATTAATGTATACCTTTTGATAGGATTGTTCAATCGATACGATTGTTCTTCAGATAGGATTGTTTTTATTAAAAAAAAACATCTTCCGAGTGAATTCACACAAGTCTGCTTGTAGGTCGAGGTTACCTCTTTTTTTTTACCACTTCAAAAAAAGAAAAAAAAAGAAGTCCATTGATGATTGAATTTTATTTAAAGAAAAGAACTTTTTTTTTGGTTTATTATCGGTAAACCTGGATATTACGAACTCGAAAAGAGACACACAAATTTATGATATTGAATATTCGGGATATAAACTCGAAATACTTGTAACCGATCAACTACTGCAGTGTTTCCCAAACTTATGATTTTTGTGCATTCCTTCTAAATTTTTCGTAACGCCCTGTACCACTAATAAAAAAATAAATGTATTTTTCACTATTAAGAAAAATTACCCAGTAAGTTAAAAATCGCAACTGGCTGTTGACACCACTAATTATTAACTCTGCAAAAATAGCCAATAGAAAAATACGTAATCGTAAATTTTCATGGCTAGCTTTGTTTTTAAAAAAAAATTTTGAATTTTCGTTTGTTGCAAGATATTTCACATAAGAACGCGTACCCCCGCTGAACTGTTCCTGTACCCCTGGGGGTACGCGTACCACACTTTGGGAAACACTGAACTACTGTAACTGCTCAGGCATTTATCCGTAATAATTAATTTGTAACTAGTGGGCTGCGCCCCCTGCTCGCTGTGGGCTCGCCCCCGAAAATTGCTACGCAATCTTATATGGTTTGCTTCGCAAACCAAGCTCACTTCGCTCGCTACTAACTTAAGTACAAAGACCGGGATAGCCTGGTCGGTAGGGCGCTGGGCCCATATCCAAGAGGTCGTGGGTTCGATCCTCGCCGGCCGAAGACTCCCCGTGTAGTAAATGGTGACTGATGCACGTTAAATCTGTCGAGTCTCAAAGTCCTCCATGTTCCCACAACAAATCAATACCTCTGGGGGTACTGATCCAGGAGTTTCCTTGTCTTCTGGATTGGTTCAAAATTACAAGGCTACGGAAGTGAAGGTAAGTAGTCGTAAACCCATGAAATTGGGTCGGCTGTTCAACGACGGTTATAAAAAAAAAAAAAAAAAAAAAAAACTTAAGTACATTGCAAATTCTCAAAATTCTAAGAATTCAAAACAGTCATTCAAATCCATATAACAACTTTTTTTTTAAAAAAAAAATTACATCTTTTTAGTAAATACTAAGTCATTAAAATAAATTTGAATTCAAATAAATGACATGCAATGTGACAGAAATGTGCTATAGTATAAAATCTTAAAGCATAACATCACGACTGAGACTCATTTTTCAATGAATAACTAACAACAATAATAAAACAAATAAATTCGTGATATAAATTAAAAATCGTCAAATAAAATCGTAAATTCATGAAAAAAAGCGCTTTCGACAAAATACTAAAATAGAGATCTACCGACAAAGACTACTCACTTCTGCCTAACTTAATAGTATGAGATTGCCGCAGCTGATAGGGTGAATTTCGGAAGAGATTACATTTGGTGAGAATGCTCTCTTCGGTTATTTCAGTTTCCGTTTTTAAAAGCGCTATATGTTGAGCCACCTCAGCTAGATTTGGCATGTGACATTTTTAGCGGCAATCATGAGTCGATTTTCTACGTTGCCATTCGGGGAGTTGTAATGAGGCTTTTTTTTGTCGCCGTGTAAGAGAAATATATATATATAGATATTTAACTGCAGTAATGTGATATGATTATATAATGAGTTGATATAATGAGTTATTTTAAGTGTCACGCGTATCAATTTCTGTGACAGAAAAACAATAATTTTAAATAAATGTTTTATGGCTAATTTATTGTTAAAAATTAGTTTGCTGCATTTGTTTCTGTTTTTTCTCGTTTAACTATATTTTTTCTAAACTTGATATACTAGCTCTAAATATTTCCAGCCAAACCTAGACTTCATTAAATTACTTTCGTCTCCAAATTTGATACACTATTCCCAAATGTTTCATTCTAAACCTTGATTATGAAGGTTATTAATCATTATTCATCATGTATTAATCACATATCATCATAATCATGTAATTTATTAATCATTATTTATGAGGTGAACCAGGTTCGAAGGGCCAGCGATGGCTGACCGACCACAGTGCTGACGTAAAATATACTCAGTGGTAGACGGATCATGGGTTAGAGTCCCCTTGTCGTCGGGCTAACCATGGGAGGTTTTCCTCTCCATGTAACGCAAATGCGGATTAGTTCCATCAAAAAGTCCTCCACGAAGGCAAATTTCTCCAAATACCTGATCCAGGAGTTCCCTTCTGGAATGGGTTCAAAAGTACAAGGCTACGGAGTTGAATATCAGCAGTCGTAAAACCAAAAATATAGGCCGGCTGTTCAACAACGGTTATAAAACAAAATAAAAGTATGTTTTTCTTAAATTATGATATACTAGCTCCATATTTAAAAAAAATCGCGAAAATTTTATTGCCAACGCAATATTTTACTTAAACTTACGCCACTTTCTCTATAGCTACCCTTTGTTATGTGATTTTTTAAAATTACTTTTACATTTTCCCTTTCTTATATTTTTTACCATGCTTTTTGGAATCACCATGTACAATTGATGCCTTTTTCTGCAACATTCTTTTTTTATGCAGGTTGACTTATTGCGTTTTTAAATAATAAACTTCTAAAACTAATAAAATTTAAATAATAACACTCAGATAAGAACATAAACTTTCGTTTAAAAAGCACGTTTTCGTCAAAATAAGAAACGTATTGCATTCAATGTGATTATTATAAAATGAAAGCGTAGTTGTAATATCAGAATATCGTGATAATCATGTGGTTACGAGAAACTCAACACACCTCTTCTTTTATTTCTTTTATCTTCAATTCTTAAAATGCGAGTTTAAAGATTACAAATGTCGCCGCAATTGAATGTAGCGGCGCCGGTACCGTTCCAAACAGGAAGAATCGATGATAGAAAAAAATGAAATGCAAACGACTCGTGATTCCTATCTTCGAATAAACAAAACGTCTTATCGCAGACGAGAATTGAAAAAAAAAATAACAAGGCAATATTTGGAGAAAAAATATATGCAAATTCTTTTTTTACTTTGTAGAAAGTTACTGAAAATAATTGATTTCGAGGTTATTTATCCTTGCATGGTTGACGCTACTCAATAGAACAGTGGCGGCGATTGCAAGTTAAAGATCATCCCTCAAAATGTTTGAAACTTTTTTTTTAAATCTATAATAATTACAATTTTAAATCGAAAATAAATATTTAAAAAAAAAAAACGTCATTGTATTGAGGAATTATGTGTCATTTAAACATTACGAAAGCGCCAAGGAAAAGCTTTGCGATTTGTTTGTCCTTTTTGGCGGGATATGAGTAATGTTTACATGAAGCATAATGTTATGAGAAAAAAAATTTCTAGTAAATGGCGAAAACAATGAAATCTCTAAAGAAATGAATATGTTTCGAAAATAATCTTATAAAAACTCAGTATTTCAAATTTGGGTAAATGGAAATAATCAGAACTGCCCAGCTTCTACAAGAACTCCCTGCGGCTAAAAGTCTGCGCCTATGATAACATGAGGAAATTTCTACAGAGAGAATTGAAGAAAAGACAATCTAAGCCAATGTGATTAAACCCACAATAGATTGATCTACGTAACAACAGTAAACGCCAGCAAGTCTGTTGCCTGGAACTGTTCTCGTGGTTGCCAGACAATAGCAAAACGCGATTCATGCGTTTTCTCCGTTATTAGCGTAAAACAGGGCTGTCCAACTGCAAAGAGCCCACGGGCCAGAATTCCGACCACTGATCACCTGGCTGGCCGCAGTTTGAAAAAGTTGAACAATAACCTCTTATACAATAACAATTAATAGTTGAATTATTAATTATAAAAAAATGGAACAGTAGGATTATAAAACAATTTGCTTACATTTTAATGGGAAAACTGAGGCCAATCAGCCTGAATAGGAAATTGACGGGCCGCACAATATGTGCTGGCTGGCCACATGCGGCCCGCCAATTGGACAGCCCTGGCGTAAAACATATAATAGAAAGAAATAATAAGTATAAATAGAATAATAGAGTACAAATAGAAAGACGTATAATTAAATTTTTAATAAACAAATATTATTTTTCGCTTCGAGTTTTTATGTAAAAATTATATATTTAGTTAGAATAATTATACAAGAGTCATTAGTATAATAAGAATGATAGTATTAACTAATTTTTTTAAAAAATATTTATCTGACAAACTATGCACCGAATTCTTTTAAAAAAAAGAGGTATTTTTATTTATAAATCATTTAGTATGAGCCTACAAGAAGTTTCATTACGTAGAATTACCTGATTTTTTTTAAATTCCTGATTAATTTCGCTTCTTTTAGATAATTTTACGTTTTAACATTTTATTCACTCGTTATTTGCTGTCACATAATATTGTTGGTTGTAATACTAACCTAACTGGAATTTTTTAGGTTTTTTTCCTGATATTATTTAATTTGAACTCAGTAACGACCGTAATAGTTTAAAAATAAGATAAAATTTTAAGAAATGTGTTTTTGAAGAAGGAGTGGTAATTTTATTTTTGTCAAACTTAAAACGAAAAACGTAGGTCGCTTTAATTTTTGAAAGACACGGGGCAGAGGATTTTTGTTGACCTAAAAGTTAATTATATAAATAATGAATAGAAAGAAAAAAAATCAGTCTTCTTAATGCACTCGAAAATTACAATTTTTAAAATTTTATTTTTTAAGTTCAGTCTCCGTTTACATCTTTTGTGTTCAAAAATATTTGAAGTAGCGATTAGCAATAAAATGGCGATGGTGAACAATAACAACTAGAATAAGCATCAAGTACATTGTTACAGTAAAAATTTGATAAACTGACGAAATTTCGATTGATGATGAATTATATTTTGTGACTAAATGGTGGTGAACATTTTGCCTTAGCGGTAAAGAAGCAATTGCGTTACCATTCGATACAGATCCCCGGTAAAATTTGAGAGCTCTAGTTATTGGGTAAGAGATCGAAATCTCGCTTAATGATAAATTATATTTGATGATGAAATGACGAAAAAACTGACTCAATCTGGCGAATAGGGCTGTCTATGGGCTGAGAAGATTTATTAAATCTAGGTTTCTTTCTAGAAAAACAAAGTTCTTAATTTACCAAACACTTGTCAGGTCTATCCTGGACAATGACAGAACTGGAGGATAATTGTATCGCAATATTTGTGATTTTGCGGAGTATACTTGGTGGTGTAAATGAAAACAATAACTGGAGAAGGAGATTTAACTTTGATTTGTACAAGATTTATAAACAACCTGTTATTATTAAATACATAAAAATAAATAGAATAAATTGGACGGCCCACATGATTCGAATGAGTGATGACAATACAATAAAAAAGATACTGCTATTTAGACCCACTGGAACAAGAAAGCGGGGAAAGGCTGCGGTTGAGATGGGCTGATTCGGTGGAGTCTGATTTTCTTACATCTAATGAAAAGAATTGCAGATCAAAGATGAACAGTAAGTCGTTATGGAGAAATCCTCAGAGGAAGGCAATAGCCCACATTGGGCTGTCTGGCCAACTATGATGATGATGAGGAGGAAATGACGATAAATTCTACTTCTAGTGGTCAGGAAATGATTTAAATCTGCATTATCATAAGACTATGAGCTCCAGTAGAGATTTAAATTCTCTAGCTATTCGAAAAGTGGATGAAATTTCGATTTTATTTTATTTCATAATCGACATTAAATAGCTGGCCCGATTCTGAGTTTACGACTCTCGATTTTCAACTCCGTGGCCTTGTAATTTTGAACCCAACCCAGAAGACAAATGAACTCACGAATCGTTGTGACAAACTAGCCTGCGTGGAAAACTTGTTGATGGAACAAACCTGCATTTGCGTTATTTTGACAGAAAAACTACAAAAACCTCCCACAATTAGTCCGACGGAAAGGAAATACTGAAATTTTGATTTGCAAGTCGCAGTCATGAATGTGAGTTAATAAAAAAAACCATTAAAAAAAACTCAAACACGGCGAGAAGGAAAATATTTGCCTTTATTTAATACGTGCTTAACAAAACGCATATTTAAAACATGAATTTTAAAGGTGAAAATTAAGCATAGTCATGAGCATTCGCACCGGGTTCGAATCCCAGAGATGCCTGGTCGATTCGAATCCCGCATCCGACCACAGTGTTGACGTAAAATATCCAACTATGGTAGAGGGTTCGAGTCCCTTTGCTGTCAGGCTAACCGTGGAAGATTCTTGTTGTCTTCCTCTACATGTAACGCAAATGCGGGTTAATTTCGTTAAAAGTCCTCTATGAAGGAAAATTTCTCCCAATACCTGATCCCGGGGTTCCCTTGTCTTCTGGAATGAGTTCAAAATTACAAGGCTACGGAAATGAACATTAGTACTCGTAAACCCAAAAAATTATGTCGACTGTTCAACGACGGTTATAAAATAAAATAGTCACGTGCGTCGTCAAACGGGAAATGAATTTTTTATGCAGATGCTGAAGTACAGGAATTGATATAAATTAATGCTTACGTTCATGAAATTCTTTTATGTTTAACATACATTGAACTCATATCGTATTTTCGGCTTACGAATTGTATTTTTTCTGCATAAATGTTTTAAAAAAACTTAATTTAAAGCTTCGAATTTCAGACTCTTATATTTATATTTTTTATGATAATTCATTCATTCGAAAATGATACATCATAATCTGTTAACTCTTTTCGCAACATTTAATTAAAATTTTGATGACAAGTGGAAATAAAACACTAATACGCATCGGTTTTCCCACGTGACTTCAAATACATTGTGAGTAAAAAATTATTTGTGGGTACATTACGATTAATTTTTGCTAAATCAGAATCATCATCTTATTTCTTAGACGTTTTACAATAAAAATATATCCAACAACTAGTTTTCATACATGTAAAATTGTTATTTTTTACTGTTGCGAAAAATGATCTCTCTCGCTCTCGTTTAATGCCAAAAAAGGAAACTGTTTATTATAAAAAGAATAATGTAAACAGTGTTCTATACAGTAGTTAATAATGAGATTATTTATTTTTTGATAAGCCGCAGATGTTTTTTTCTCATTACGTTAAATTCGTATTTCGTCCCCACCTGGAATAGACATTAACTTGTTTCTTTTTTCCTTCTTCTAAATGTTAATTATTTTAAATTAATTGTTATAAATTAGCATTAGATAACAAACAATAGTAATGAAGTACTAATTTATATTAAATATCAGATAGTTTTAAAATAATTCTTCGTAGTGCTTAAACAGGATAGTTTGATTTATTATTACTTATTTAGTCATATATTATATTATCATTAAGGCCCGGATTTTGATGACATTTGCATTTTTTGCATTTTTGGACATTTTTTGTCTTTTAGAGCATTTTTTTAGATTTATAGGGCATTTTTCTTGAAATTTTGGGCCGTATTTTTCATTTTAATGCATTTTTTAAAGTTTTCTGTTAATTGTTTACAATTTTTATTATTTTTTATCAATTTTCATTATTACACTGGCTTCCAAACAATAAAGAAAATCTCTAGGATATTAACAGGTGAAGCAACATCTTTTCAAATTGAAGAAGAATTGTCAGTAAGCGAGACCGTCTTTTTCAAGTACGCACCTATAACATCAGTAGACGTTGAAAGAAGCTTCTGCAGGAATGAAAACTTACTTTCAAACAAGAGACGCTCGTTTACATTTCAAGTTATCAAAAAACATTTAATAATCCAATGTAATTCTGATATTTAGTAATATTATGAGAAGGAAGTTGTTATATCCATTAAAGTTTCTATACAAAATAAAAATATTTTGGTGTCAATATATTTTCCTTTTTTTTGTTATTTTAGGATATAAAACAAATTTTTCAAACTTTAATGAACGTAGAACAAGTATTGCATTGCTTTATATTTTTTAAATGACTCATAATAATTTTAAAGAGCAAAGCATTTTTTTTATTCAATATTTTTACTTTATATTAAGGCATTTTTTGCGCAATTTTTGGATTTTTAAGGGCATTTTTCGCCTTTTTAAGGGCATTTTTTGCACTTTTTAAGGGCATTAGTTGAGATTTTTTAGGTCATCAAAATCCGGGCTCTAATTATCATAGAATTGGTGACATTTGATTTGATAAAATGTTCGATTGAATTGTTGATATTCAATTTACTGAAATATTTGATGTGATTAAAATTTTACTGAAGGTTTATTAACTATTTGATTGAATGGATGATATTTGATGTAGTAAATTATTTGACATGATGAATTATTTTATTAAGTATTAAGCTGTAATGTAAAATAAAATATTTAATAAAATATTTTATTTTAAATATTTGATTAAGTATTTTTTTTGATGAAATACTTGATTGAATATTTGCTTAAACATTTAATACATTGTTTGATTGGATATTAGACTTAGCGAAATACTTAACTGATTATTTGATTTAATGAATAATTAAAAAAATTTTTTTTGCAGATTGCATCTGTGCTTGTATATAACTCTACTTTGCGTTTTATTGTTCAATTGTTAGTTTTTTCCCTTATATAGCATTTTTCTGAGAATATTTTAAATAAAAACAGATAGTAACTTAACGTTTTTATGTTATAAAATATTATTAAATGTAAAAATATAATTTCTGTAAATAAGCTACATAATTATAAAACTAATTTCCTTTAAAGAAAAAAAAATTCTGATAAATTTTCTTGATATATGTTTAAGCAAATATGAAATAAATCGAAACTGAAGTAAAGGATTTAAATTTTAGTATTTTATTATTTGATCTCACTAAAAATACACAGGCAATGTAATACGAACAGATTTGTCATTAATATTTTCATAATTTAAATAACACAATTAAAGTTTTTATTAAAAAAAAAGAGCATTGGCACAAAATCAATAAAGTATGAAAAAATGTACACATATTTCGTTAGAATGATTAAACAGAGAGAAAAAAAATGGAATGTACAAAGTGAAATATGATTTACAGAAACAAATTATACAAAAACTGTACTGTTAGACAAATATATAGCACAATATAGCAGTTTTTCATCTCCCTTCCACTAAAAGATTTTGGCAGGTAGAAGAATTGTTTGACTTTTTATTATTTTTTCATCCTAAATAAAATCGAATTTTAGCTCTCTTTAGAAGAAATGTTAGACAACACCCTCTCCTTTAAAGAAGCATGATCATCTTGCATGTTCATAATTCAAATTTATTATAAATTTCATTAACCATTTTGTACAATTTATTCGAAAATCCAAGCCAAAATAAAGATTAAAATTTTTTTTTTCGTTTTCAATAATTGAAAGCAAGGTATGATATTGGAAGCTATAAAATAAACCGTATATATTGATCCCTTATATGGACTGTGAAAAATTGTTTTAGGAACGAAACTGTACTACCAATTTCTCGAAAAATGTAAAACTTTAATTTAATTTATAAAAGCGCTTTCCTTATTAACAATGTTTAAAACATATTTGTTTTTTTAATGGCACGATTATAAAAGATGATCAATATTAATAGGTATAAATTTTATAAGATATTTTTAATTTTATTTTAAATATAAAGTAAAGCATACAGTATACAAGTGCCAAGTTCGTTATAAATATATTTATTTTAAGTGTTTTTATATTTTTAGCTGTTATAAATATTGTATTTTTTTATAACATATAACTTTTTTTCCCGAAAATAACGTGTAGTTATTATATTGAACAAATCTTATAAGTTTTTGTAAGGAAAAAAATTAATCAAAAACTTTTTGTTAGCCGTATAAAATGTACAAGTTTTGCAGTATAATTACAATATTTCCTGAAAACCGTATAGGGTCCGTACTGAAATAGAAAGAATAAAAACAGCCTTTAATTTTTACTTTTTTTAATATTATTACAATTTTTGCAGGTCACCAAAATGATTTTTTTTTTCAATTGCGAATTTTGCAGGACTTCAAAAAGTACATTTATACAGTTGGGGACAAAAAATTCTGCTGGAAACTAAAAAATTAAAATATTTTGAAAGTGTTAAAATCTAAAAATGGAACACTTTTAAGTATTTTAAAACCAGCAAGGACTTTTTTTAGGTTCTGAAAAACAATTTCGTGAATTAAGGACATTTTTAAGGATTTTAATAACAATTTCGTGAATTAAGGACATTTTTAAGGATTTTAATAAATTCGTACGAACCCTTTCGATAAATATTCATAGAACAATTTAATGTAGACAGAAGTAATTAGTTTACGCAGATGCGCGAATTTACAATGGTTGGCATTTTTGTTGTTGTCAATTTTAAAAATCATTTTTAATCATTGGAGAAGCTTTTATTTTATTATGTTGTCAGCCTTTGTTGCAAGCTCCAAACGCAATATTTTCCTATAAATGAAACGCTGCTAACTTACGGTAAAATATCATTAACTAGTGCCTACATTTCGGACAAAATGTTTAAAAATATTTATTTAGTTTTATATAATGTTCTCTCTAATTTCTCATATAGTTTTTCTCGAATTAAGTTTTTCTTTCTCCAGAAATAATGCGAGGGGTCTTAAAACAGATGTTCAATCCAACATTGAAAGCCTGGAACGAAAGGCTGCAAAACCAGATTTTTTTAGAACTTCGCCAGTCCTATGGAGTGAATAAAGAACGAGGCCGTAAGCAACAAAGTTGAAAGTGAAAGTTCCATCACTAGTATTGAGTAAGTGAAAGTTCCATCCCTAGTATTGAGTAAGTGAAAGTTCCATCCTAGTTTTTTGAATTTATGTTTATCGCTTGAATCCACATTCCTGCCAGCATTTACTGTTTAGTAACGTGGAAATTAACTCATTTCCCAAAATTGAAGGCCTTATACGGTCCCTGGTCAAATTATTATCCGTTCGTATATCAATGGGTTAAATTTGACGATATATAATATAAATTAGACGATATATTATGTAAATATAGAATATTTATTATATTAGTATATTATAATAATTAGACCAAATGATTAGTCGCACTGCAATATTTTTCATTTAAACATATATGTAATAGGCTTTTATTCGGAATTTTTATATACTTCCTATTTGTATTTATTTTTTAACGTATTGCATTACATTGTTAACTAGTTGATACACGAACGTAAACTAGTGCAAACCGGTTTCAGTGTAGTAAAAACAATAAAGCTGTATAGTATCATTTGATGATTAAGATTTCACATAGAATCTTATAGTACGTCTAATAATTTGGCCAGGTGCACTGTATTAAATAAATCACTTATTAGGAAATGTAGTGAGAACACCAGTTTGTGGTAAAAATCATATTTGAACAAACCAACTTCAAAGTGTTCTTTTAAAAACAAAGCACCCTGAAAAATGTTTCAAATAAGTAAAACATGGCCGGAGCTAAAAATAAGCAAAAATTTTTAAATGCCAACAATATGTTAAAAAAATAAAACGTTCATTAAAATCGAAATTTTAAAAAAAAATTTCGAAAGCACAAACGTATTAAATAGAATTATATGCATATAAAAACAGATATATGTAAAACAGGCATAATAAAGATTATACAAATTAAAAACATTATTTTTTCTAAATTATTAAACCATATCTTTTCCTATAGAATCATTAAAGCTGTTTAACGAAACTATTTTTTATCACGTAAAATAAACTAAAGCACAATTTGCTTAGTTAAGTGTACTTAGTTGGTGTAAATCTTTAATTTTATACGACGAGTACATCATCTTCCTAAAAAATTGAATCTTTAAAGAAAAATTAAATTTTTGCATTAAGAAATTAATTTATAATTTTAATATAATTTAAAATGAAATTAATTTATAATTTTTACGCTTAATTAAGCGTACTTTGTGTAAATATTTAATTTTGTTCTACGAGTACATCATCTTCCTAAAAAATTGAATCTTTAAAGAAAAATTAAATTACAATTTTTTAAATAATTGAAAATTTTAATGAACGCAAACAAAGCAGAAGAGAAAGAAATACCTTTTTAAATGTAAAAAAAAATATTTAAAACGAAATCTTTTTTTCGGATCTTTCATATTAAAATTTTGTACCTTTATCAATGTCGGCATAGAAAAAGTTAGTCAAAAGTGAACCAAACTTAACTTTTAACAGTTATGTCACACATAAAATTAATTATAAAATTTATTATAATTTTGCAAGTCCTCGTAAAACTAATATACTAATAATTCATTTTATAAGTTCTCATTTATTTTATATGTCATTATATAAGTCCTCGATTCAATTCATAATTCCTTTTATAAGTCCCCGTAAAACTAATAATTCATTTTATAAGACCTCATTCATTTTATAAGTCATTATATAAGCAGAGATGCCAACTGCTCCGGAAGAGTCATAAACGGTAAACAACTACAAACTAAAGTTTGACTAATTTTGCTTACTTTTTGAACGGTATAGCACGATTTAACTATAACAAAGTGGCGAATTATATTAGCTTTCGAATTATTTAGAAATAGTGGTGGATAAAAAACCTAATAAAAATTGAATTTTTTAAACCAAGAATCATACAATAATAAACTACCACTCGAAAAATATTTACTTGCTCTCCGGAGCAAGTTGGCATCTCTGTATAAGTCCTCAATTCAATTTATAATTCATTTTATAAGTCCTCGTAAAACTAACAATTCATTAAATAACTCCTTGATTCAATTTATAATTCATCGATTCCATTTATAATTCATTTTATAAGTACTCGATTCAATTTATAAGTCCTCGTAAAACTAATATATTAATACAGTACAGAACCCGTTATCCAGAAATCAGAAAACCGGAAAACCAAAAAACCGGAACGAAATTTGACAGATTTTCGAGCCATTTTTAAAAAGAAAATTTTTCTTCCTCATAAGATTTTAGGATTTTTTTTTTCTTTTTTGAAAGATATTTACCTTACCATCATTTTGGAAATAATCATTAGTGTATTCCTTCATCGTTTTTTCTTCTTTTTAAGATTATTTCCAAAAAAACATTTTTTTTTGTTGGGTTTAACAATAAACGAACGGCTTTTTGTAGTGATTCAGAAAACCGGAAAAATCAGTTATCCGGAATAGCGATGGTCCCGATCGTTCCGGATAATCGGTTCCCTACTGTAATTCATTTTATAAGTCATCATTCATTTTATATGTCATTATATAAGTCCTAGATTCAATTTGTAATTCATTTTATAAGTCCTCTAATCAATTTATAATTCATTTTATAAGTCCTCGTAAAACAGCCTTAAAGATGCAGTACATAACAAGAGCATAATCGCCGGTATAATAACTTTAAAAAAATGGTTTTAATCACTTTTGAAGACTGACGAAGCAAAGGCTTTTGTGTGGATCTAGTCTTTAATATATGTCCTGGTTTTTTGCATAGGTTGTACTTTGTTTAGAGCCTGTGCTGTGCTATAAAACGAGTTGAAAAACAAATGGTGCAAAACACTACGGAGTGAATCACTTGAGGAGATGTCCTGCGTGTGTATAAGCATTATCTTCCTACATATTTCATGCTAGAATAAAAAATTAACTCATATACGCAGTTTTTATGTAAAAAGTTCCCTAAGCATTCGTTCATTTTCTTGCACACAAGGTTTTACATAAATAACTAGAAATCACATACAAATTCACTTTGACTAATCATGTACAAACAGTAAAACTAAATTTACAAACGTGCCTTTTTGTTGTTGTTGTTAAACTAATAGATACACACGAACATTTTTTTGAAGGGCGTTTTCAGTATAAAATGGAGTTTCAGCTGCACTTCAAAGTTTCTTCTTCTTGCTTTAAATGTTGAGCATAATAAAATGCAATTTATTTTCTTCTTTCGTCTAATTTTTTTATCGTGAAAAAGGTCGATGCAAATGAAGTGACGTATCTCTATTACAAACATTTTAAACTAAAAACTTATAAACATAAAAACTTATTTCATTTTTAATAAATTAAACAAGCAGAAAACGAACAAAGAATAGAGATGTCCAAGCCAAAGGCTGAGCTATATCACTTGACTAGTATAATTCAATCAAGTGCCGTAATTAATGGCAACTAGTCGTATACAATATTCCTATTGGACAATTCCAACAGAAACGTATTCCTATTGGTTGAAACTAGTATCTGATAATTGATGAATTTTCAATAGGCAGGTAAGTGAAGTGACGTCAGCTTAGGCATCTCTATTCAGACTGAACAATAGAACGCACACACAACCAAGTTAAGATTAAGAGTTAACCACGCAAAAAGTAGAAGAGTAGTTTTGATAACGTATCAATAAAGTGTTTACCATTATGAATGTGAATTCTCAATCAGTAATGAGAATATTTATGTTGTAAGGTAACTAAATCATCCAGTTCTTTGCAAACACCAGTCCTCATTTTACACTCCGCCAAGCTAAATGTAAAAGTCTTCAGTATTTTCTAATTAGCCTAACACATTTCAGCCTTATTTCAATGAGCTCATATATTCATAGTCTTATTTCAGTGAACCCATATGTTCATTAGGCTTACTGCTGTGAGCCCATATACTTTTAGGCTAAATACATAATTTATTGCTCCATTAGTCTAATTTGTTTTTGGTAGTTTTCAATATGCTCAGAGTATGGAAAAGCTATTTCAAATAGCCTCATTTAATGTATTATAAGCCTAAGAAAAATTCAGCCGATCCAACTCGTAATTAGCCTACATGGATAATTGCAATGAGCCTAAAAATATCAGGTAGATTAGAAAATACTGAGGATTTTTATAATTAGCCTGGCACATTGTAAAATGCCGATGATGTTAGTGGATTTTTCAGTAAGCCAACTACGCATATGTTAATCTAAACACATCTGATAAAAAAAATTTATAACAGACATAGGTATTTTAGGTTATGTGTGAATGGTTGAGATCAATAATATGGGATATTTCATTTGCACCGACCCATGCTTACTCCAAAAGGGGATTATTGTACCAATCAGGACTGAAGTGGGGGATTATAAGGGAACATTTTTGTTCCTGTATACAGAACATAAAGAAAGCATTTTTAAACATGTCACTCGTATTTTCTTCTTTCACACATACATAAAAGTATCCCTTTTATCTGATTGGTGAAGAGCACTTAATAAAGAGAAGTGTCCAGCGGCGGATGGGATGAATTAAATAAATAAGAGAATCTCATGAATTAAGGTTTACCCCAAGGAACACTTCCAATGAAATTGATTGGAATTCGCTTCACCTTTTTAACACCAGAAGCACACACTCTTCTTCGACTCGGCCAAGGAACAGAGCCACACAAAGGTATCGAGTTCGAACACATTGCGAGTCAATTATCTCGTGAGTTTTCTATTTATATGCACGCACAAAATGTGGAGGGAAAAAAAACGAAAGTAAGAGAGAGAAAGCAATAGACGCTATGCTAAGTATTTTGACATTCAATTGACTGGTTGACACACCTTCGAGATTGTATATTTTGCCTTTTTTTTTGAATAAGTAAATCCCCAAAACTCTTTTTTTTTTTTTAACTGATACGTTTTACCCGGTTTTTCTTTATTTTTTAAAAATCACGCCCTTCCATAGTTGGGAAAATATTTTAAATAAGGTTGACTAGAATCTTTTAATCTTCTTCGCTTTCTCCAGGTCCATACATGTCTGCTAGTTTTTGAAAGCGAGGACCCCATCCGTTGAGGTAGTCGAAATCTTGCTCGTTATCCTCTGTACCCGAAGCCAGAGAGCTAAGGGAACCAGCAGTACTACCACAACCCTCGTAAGCGTAGTTTCTGAGATCGTCGAAGGGAGGGGCGTTTGGATCGTTGTCTGCTTTGTCCAAATGATCTCGGATGAAGTCTCCTACCCCGTCCGTTCCAGGAGGCACTGCAACACAACAACAACAATCAATGCATCTCATAAACAAGAAATAAAACATATATTGTTAACACACAATGATGATTGGCCCAAAACGTTTGCGTATTACTCTGCCAAAGGTTCTTCGCAAAGAACCACACATTTAGAGCCATTATAGAGCAGAAATAAGACATTTTCTCACCTGCTATTGTCTAGTAGTAGCATTTTTAATACTGGCCACCTTTTCAAAAATTGAAAATTCTCAACTATTTAAAAAAAAAACTAACATAAAGCATTTCTCAAAATATGGTTAACACTACTGGGTTTACTTCTAACCACCTGATTCTTTTTCTAAAAGTTCCCTTGAAATTTTGAACCAGCTACTGGGTTCATTTCAACCCACCTGATTCTCTTTCTAAAAATCCCCGTGAAATTTTGAACCAGCTACTGGGTTCATTTCTACACACCTGATTCTCTTTCTGAAAGTCCCCTTTAAATTTTGAACCAGCTACTGGGTTAATTTCTACCCATCTGATTCTCTTTCTCAAAGTCCCCTTGAAATTTTGAACCAGCTACTGGGTTCATTTCTACCCACCTGATTCTCTTTCTCAAAGTCCCCTTGAAATTTCAAACAAGTTACTGGGTTCATTTCTACCCACCTGATTCTCTTTTTAAACGTTCCCTTTAAATTTTGAACTAGCTACTTGGTTTATTTATACCCATCTGATTCTCTTTCTAAAAGTCTCCTTGAGATTTTGAACCAGCGTAAAATATCCATTACGAGAATGATTACAGTCTTCCTGTGTAATAACTAATACGAGAAGTTGAAATAACGTGTTTTGGAGCGAATGGGGTACATTTTTGGCAAAAGTGGTGATTAACAAACAAATTTAAAATCGCCATTTCTTTTATATTTGGTTGTCCTGTGGTTAATGGTGAACGACAGTTTTGCCCTATAGGTGCTACTAGAATGTCTGGTGAATACATTGTTAGAAAGTTTGAAGAACGCTAGACAATGGAATATCGTGCACATCTGCTGCAATGTTAACCATGATATAATACAAATTAAAGTAACTTAAAACTTTATTGTAAGAGTACTAATGATTCAAATTAACCCTTAAGGTTTTTCTGTGAGTTTGCACTTGTTGAAAGAACCGATGTTATGATTGAATGCCAAACCGATTTTTCTGAAAGTGTAGATTATAATTGTCAAAAAATATCATAATGCGAAAATAGTTTTGATAAATTTTTTAACAAAGCTTTTAACCATTTGGCTTAAGCCGTTCTTATTATTTTATTTTTAAAAAGAATATTTTTTTCTATTATGTTAACTATTTATTATATTTGCATTTTTCTAACAAAAAAGAAGTTTTAAAATACAGAAATATGCTCCCAAAAGGACTTTTGATTCTATTCGAGCTCTAAGCTAACTCGTATTCCTCGCGACACTATCGTATTTCAGTAACTATCAGCAAGAAGGTCTTATTAGGTTCAAAATATTTAGTATGGTACATAGTCGAACCAATTTTTCGTAAAGTGTATTCCATAATATCAATAGAATAGAACATACTTATCCCTAAGGATTCGATTCTATAAGAAAGGGTGCTATTTATGTGAGTGTGTTACATAAATTTTACAGGTTAAATAAAATAATTAAAATGAGTTGAATATACACATTGCATGGAGTTAAAAATATGTCTAATAACATTACAATCTGAAAATTATAAAAAACTTTTTTTTACAAGTATTTTTAAAATAATTTTACATTCTTTTTAAACGGAATAAAATTTTAAATCATGATGAACCACGTTATCATTCAAATCTTCTACAATCTTAATATGGTTTCAAGTTGAACCATATTATTGTTTCTTAATCTTGATTAAATGATATTATGGTTGAACTTGACATGAAACAATATTCCACTTAACTTGCTTTAAATTTACACCGTATTATGGTTCAAACTACCGATATTATGGTTCAACGTCGAATACATATGAAATAGAATATGAGGATGGTATCTTACGTTGCCTTTGTCGATTATCTTTAATGATGGGTTTTTCGGGCTTAGCACCGAGAGGCGTTCCCGTAGCGGCGTCTATGGGAATGCGTAGAGGGGTGATGTCGTAGGCGTTCATATCGTCTTCTCCACCCCCTTCATCGTCGTAACTGATGATGTTCTCCCTCACATCATCATCAACATCCCCGTGACCGTACTTCTGGTTGGGTCTCCTGTTTCGAGTATAGGCCACAATCACCAGAACCAAAACTGCAATGGAACAAAATAAATATTAGGATTTTATCGTGTTATGTTATATTGTATAATATTATGATTTTATTGTTTTTATGTTGTCAGTAAAAGTACCCAAATTTTTACTGACAAATAAATATTTTTTTAATTTTAAAACATAGGATGCGTTGAATACACAATGTGAATCAGGTGGAACTTCTAATTCGGTTTGAATGTTTATGTTTGCCTCATAAGTAAGGCCATCTCCAAAGCAAGGAAAGAGGTTCAAATCTTCAGGGGATAGAGCGTTCGCCTTCCAATGAGGTGAACCGGGTTGGAATCCCAGCGATGGCTGATCGATACGAATTCCGCAGCTGGCTCGCACCGACCACAGGGTTAACGTAAAATATCCTCTGTGTTAGACGGAGCATGGGTTAGAGTCTCCTCGCTGTCAGGCTAACAGTGGGAGGGTTTCGTGGTTTTCCTCTCCATGTAACTCGCATGCGGGTTAGCTCCACAAAGGCGAATTTCTCCCAAAGCCTGATCCAGGGGTTCCCTTGCTTTCTGGGTTGGATTCAAGATTACAGGGTTACTGAGTTGAACATTGGTAGTCGTAAACCCGAAATTGAGTCGGCTGTTCACCGACGGTTATAAAAATTACTTAGCACCCTCTGCTCTGTGTATGTTTAAGAAAGGGAAAAAGCACTTGGCACAATAAGAACCAGTTTATTTTCCAATTCAGAGCAAAGATAAGGCCTTTATGAGGAAAATACTTAAGTTTTGATTTTAAGCTCGATTAACAGTTATCTCTTATAGGTACGACCTATACACACAAAATGAAAATTTGACCAGTTGTTCATTCTATCAGTTTTACTCTATAATTTATGCACCCTTTTTATGTCGATATGCATTTATACAGTGTCGGAAGTAATAAAACTTTACATATTTTGTTAAAAGAAGTGATTTGAATAATTTTTAATATTTTTATGTTCTCCAAAATTTGTCAGTATTTTCTTTCTTGATATTCAAGTGTCTCGTATGCGTAAATTTATGCTATAAATTTGGTTTTAAATACTTAAAAATAAAAAACTTTGCTTTTAAAGTTCTACTACCTCTTTAGATGTTACTTCAAATAAAAAAAAATTGCTTTAGATAATTTTTCCAAGTGCTAAAATTTTATGTTTAGTAAAAATCTTATTCCGTGCAATAAGTAACCGTATCTCAATTTAGTTTGTGTGCTAGTGCCAGAAAAAAAGAAACTATTCTGTTGCAGCTGTATTAAATATGTCAGTACTGTAAGCTTTACGATTAATCGTATATTTCTTTTTGCAACTAATCCTCTATGGATTTGCCTAAATATGTACGAGTTAAATAGCTAAACTTTCTATAAAAAGTAAAACAAAGATAAACGAAGCATTTTTTACAAATGAATTTTTCTATCTAGAGTAAGGCAACAATATAGTAGACCGCTCCGAAAAATAGTTCAACAATTCATGGAGAGATGGCGCCACACATTCTCCACAAAATAGCAAGTCACGCCGCAATGGTTGCAAAAGTAAAATAAACCTTATTTATTGTTCAAATTATTTTAAGTCCTCTAAGTAAAGAAAACGAGTAACTTCCTAGGAAAAATAACGAGTAACTTCCGATGAAAAATAACGTAAGCACAAAATTAATTTAAAATAATCAAATTTTCGAAAGAAAAAAAAAATTATAGTGTAAATTGTCTAGCTGCAGTGTTTCCTTACGCCAACTTATACTTTGATTTTATTGTATTCAATAATTGTTTTTACCAGATATAAATAATTATATAATACAAATGTAAACAATTTAGTTTTATTTGTATTCAATAATTATATTTTTGACGTCATCGTATTTGATATTTATCTTTGACAATCATCGCAATTTTATCGCATTTTATAATGATAGCATTATTAAAGTATTCCATAATTATTGTTGTCAGCAACACTTTCATCATATTTGATATTTATCGTTATCTACAAACATCGCGATTTTATTGAATTTAATAATTATCGCGATTATTCATCGCGGTTGCATTTCATTTTTAAGGCGATATTAACTTCTTCTATTATCGATCCTTATAGTAAAAGGTAGTATTCATATAGAATGCTTTTTAAAAATATTTTTTTTTCGCGATGTTTGAAAAAATATTATTATCGTCACCGAATTTTTTTATTTAGTAAAACGTACTATTTTATATAAAATGTTATTGCTATGTCTATTAAGTTTTAACCGTTTAAATGTTAAAGTTTAAACTGTTAAAATAAACAGCTATTAAGGTATTCAATAATTATCGTTGTCAGCATCAGTTTCGTCGTATTTGATATTTATCGTTGTCTACAAACATCGCGATTCTATTGAATTTAATAATTATCGCGACATTATTGCATTTCATTTTCAAGGCGATACTTTTTCTACTATACATCTTTATCGTAAAAGATAGTATTCCTACAGAATGCTTTTTGAAAATATTTTTTCGCGATGTTTAAAAAAATATTATCTTCACCGAACTCTTTTATTTAGTAATACGTACTATTTTATATAAAATGTTATTGCTGTGTCCATTAAGTTTTAACCGTTAAAATAAACCGTTATTAAGTTATTCAATAACTATCGTTGTCAGTAATACTGACATCATATTTAATATTTATCGTTGTCTACAAACATTGCGATTTTATTGAATTTAATAATTATCGCGATATTATTGCATTTCATTTTCAAGGCGATACCTCTTCTATTATCCATCTTTATCGTAAAAGATAGTATTCCTACAGAATGCTTTTTAAAAATTTTTTTTTCGCGATGTTTAAAAAAATGTTATTATCTTCACCGAACTCTTTTATTTAGTAATACGTACTATTTTATATAAAATGTTATTGCTGTGTCCATTAAGTTTTAACCGTTAAAATAAACCGTTATTAAGTTATTCAATAACTATCGTTGTCAGTAATACTGGCATCATCATATTTAATATTTATCGTTCTCTATAAACATCGCGATTTTATTGAATTTAATAATCATCGCGATATTATTGCATTTCATTTTCAAGGCGATACTTCTTCGATTAACGATCTTTATAGTAAAAGATAGTATTCCTATAGAATGCTTTTTAAAAATATTTTTTTCGCGATGTTTAAAAAAATATTGTTATCGTCATCGAACTCTTTTATTTAGTAATACGTACTATTTTATATAAAATGTTTTTGTTGTGTCGAGTAAGCTAAGATTTCCAATTCCAACATAATGGTGTGTGTGCATTGCATTCTAAATAGTAGTAAGAAATTTACATGCGGATGATGGATTGCCTTTCATAATAATTGCTATTCTGCTTCAGAAGCTCTCAGATCTGTTTACGTGTGTTCGATACAAGGGAAATGTATAATGTAATGGAAACATTTAAAGTATCTTCAATAAATCCCGAATGTAGATCAAGAGATAGTTTAAATCTGACAACGAACTAGAGTTACTACTTACTTTAGATAAAACATTTAGAGTTGTAAGCGAATACGATTGCAGGCTTGTTTATAAAACATGTGAACTTTTGGAGATAATAATAAAATGCTTTTGTATGAGTTTATATACAGTCCCTGGGAAAATTTTAATTATCAGGTGATACTATAGGGGAGAGTGGGGTCAATTGTAACATTTTTTACTTAACTATTTTTAACTAACAAAAAATCCAATATGTTATTAGTATTAATTGACAGACGAGTAAAGTAGACTATACTCTATTAGAAAAAAAATAAATACCTTATTTTAAATGTTATTATATTAGTTATTAACAATTTTTGACAGTCGTGCACTTGTTACAATTGTCCCCACTTACGGGGTCAATTGTAGCAGTTCATAAATTCAACTAAAACATAGTTAATTATACATATTATCATAGTTGTGATATATTTTTTTATTGCTCAAAATAGTAGTGATATTTTAGGAGTAAAAATAATAATGAGCAGAAACCTAAAGGGTTAAACTTTTAACTTTAAGGGGTTAAAAATTTTAATTTATGCTGTGAAAGGTGACAAATAAAATAATGCACATGCAACATAATATAAATGATATAGGAAACTATTGGTGGTTCTTATAGAGTTAAGTAAAGGTTTGTAAACACAAGATTATTTATTTTCAGCTGTTACAATCGTCCCTTTACTTATTGTTACAATTGTCCCCAAGACGCCATTTCACCTTCATTTGTTAAAAACAATGCTAGTTAATTAAGAAAACTAATTCTTTTTTATTGAAATGATAATTAAGGTGCCCACTTACATATTCGGTTAATAATTTTTATTTGTTTAAACAAAATTACTTTGTTACAATATAAGATTCTAATACCAAAAAAAGTACTTGCGTAGCGTGAAAATATCTTTTGTGATGTAGCTCTTTCAAAAGTACATAAAAATGGTTGCCAGCTGGGGTGTACATGTAGATTTATTAAATACACCTTGTCCGCCACCTAGGAACCAAATCTAGAACCCGACACTCGAAATTTTTGCTCTGTTACAATCGTACCCTGTTACAATTGACCCCACTCTCCCCTACAGCTTTATTGTTTATACGTGACTGAAACAGGTTTGCACTTGTTTACATTCGTATATCAATGGGTTAACAATGTAATGCAATACGTAAAAAATAAATAGGAAGTATATAAAAATTCTCCTAAATAAAACCTCATTACATGTATGTTTAAATATTAAAGTATTGCCTATAAACTCGTGCAAAACATGAAATTATTAAATAAAAACTACAGTGCGTCTAAAAATTTGGTCTAATTATTACAATATGCTAATATAATACTTGATATAATAAATATTCTATATTTATATAATATATCGTTTAATTTGTCCAACCATCGAATTTATATTATATATCGTCTAATTTAACCCATTGAAACACGAACGTAAACAAGTACAAACTGGTTCACAACATAAAAACAATAAAGCTGTATAGTATCAACTGATAATTAAGATTTTACATAGAATCTTATGGTGTGTCTAATAGTTTGGCCAGTGTATCAGAATCTGAATAATATCAGAAATATGTTATTGTCCTGCATCAACTATACTCTTTCGTATAAAGTCTAATAAAAATATATTTAATCAGGCTGTTATTTCTCAAAATGTGCTCTTCAACATTCTATGGAGAATGTTAAAGGGGTAAAAAACAATACTCAGGATTCCAGAGCAAAATCATTCTTAGATCGGCCTCCTTACTCTAAGAATTCCAGATGATAACATACGCTGTAATGCTCAGAACAATTTCAGTACATCTGTATGTATGTTAGCAATTTATTTATTCTTAGCTGTATTTTATGTTGCTAACTATATTTCCATTAGTGAATAATTCTGTTTCTATAAATACCTTCTGTATGCATCATGCAAAGTCTCTGAAGCTTTTTTTCTCAAACATACTCTTGCTTAGTTAATTTACAGACATATATATTTTTATTATCGGTTGGAGATTCTGCAATTCGCTAGAAAAAGCTTCGTTCAACCAGTTCATAGAAGCGTAAGCATCATAGAAAATTATGAGAAATAGTTATTCTTGGAATGAGCAAGAATTTCACTGATGCGATTCAAATCGATTGATATCTTTTTTTTTTATCGAGACATTAAATGATGCAGTTTATGTGAGAATTTCAGCGCAACCAGTATCAAATTCGTCTTTTGAATTATTGGATGTTTAGTTACATCATATCAAGGGGATTGATATCAGTATTATTGTTTCATCTCAAATATGATTTTGATTTTAAAGTTTATTTTGTTTCGAAAAGAAAAAAAAATGATTACGTGCGTAACTTATTTTTATGATCTTCACCAGTTTGTACTGCCTCATTCACATGATAGAAACGTAAGCAGCATAGAGAATTATAAGCAAATGCAATCTTGGAAAGTACTGGTACTGTGATGATAAGCAGTTGGAGGCTGATTAAGTATTGTAATTTACATGAGAAATGTGTCACAATCTTACTGAATTTATATTACAGAACTTATTTATCTGGGACTTTTTTTTAGATAGCTAGCACACTGCCTAACCATTTCCATAGCATTATTTTTTTAAAATAATATTTTAAGAAAATGAATAAGATTTTTTTAG